>NC_058524.1:197176213-197488380 GCF_904849725.1 Hordeum vulgare subsp. vulgare
TAAAAGACCATGTTTTGATCATCCGGTCTTCAAACACCCTGTAGTGCGAGGACATACACGGAGGCGATCAAATCTTGTGGGGAAGGTGTGCAAAACTCTGCAGAGTACTCAAACCTAATCGATTAGCCGTGTCCACGGTCATGGACAACTTGAGCCAAAGGAACTGAAGTTATCTGAAATTCTCAACACAAATAATAATATTGATGTGGGTATTATTGACAACATGGGTACGAGAATTGGTTGGTGGAACCATCTCGTTAACAACCAACAATGTAGTAACATTTTTCTTTTAGCCCTCTCTTGATGTAGGAGCAAACTTGCTTTTCGCTAAAAACTTATAGCCCCACCTGCCATATATGCATATAGTATAGATGATTACTTTTCACCCCTCTCTTATGTGACTTGCCGGCATATTCAATATGCTGACCTACATGGCTGCAACGTCTTAAGTTGCAGATATTTTTCTTCGACGAGTAAGAGTACGATTCAGGGTTACGGACTACACTCAACTTGCCGTTGGTGTTTATTGGGACTCCACTCCCTTGACTGCTTCCGCTGAGATATTTAAGGTATATATCAGTTTTACGCTATTTACATGTGATTGCACTTTGATATATACATTGATGTACTGTGTGTGCGAGCATACTGATCCAGGGATGGCACAGAAACACAGAGGCTTGACTCGTCTTGAGTCGGGTCTCTACACTACGTCTATTAGTTTGGTTCTAGTCCATCACGTGATTCTCCTAATGACGTGATCCAGTTATCAAGCAACAACACCTTGTTCATAATCAGAAGACCCTGACTATCTTTGATCAACTGGCTAGCCAACTAGAGGCTTGCTAGGGACAGTGTTTTGTCTATGTATCCACACATGTATATAAGTCTTCATTCAATACAGTTATAGCATGGATAATAAACGGTTATCTTGATACAGGAATTATAATAATAATTATATTTATTATTGCCTCTAGGGCATAATTCCAACACATCTTTGACCGAATACTTCCGAGACGCGACTTTAAAAGCCTCCGGAACAGCGATACTGTAAATCGACCTTGCGCACTCCAAGTGCATGGACTATCTCGGCATTAAACGAGTTACTCGACAGGATCCAAGCCATGGGGATAACCGACGGCCAACCCTCGGTCTATGATCATATCGGGCTTAAACCCGACGACAAGGGAATTTATGTCCCACCTATCACACACTTGGTCGCCACCATCGAGGATCTAGCCGAGGGTTCGTCCTCTCAATCGACCGAGCTAAGAACGGTTTACGTTCAGGTCTCCGATCACCAAGATCGTTTCTCTAGTTCAGAATCCGGACTTCGCCCCGCAAAAAGTTCAGGATGAAACCCCGATTCGGTGCGTGACATGGATAACGTATGAAGGTGTCCAGTTAATAATCCAGATCCCAAGCCCGGCACGCCAAACTCTACGATGGTACAAGGTCTGACTACCAAATCTTTGGACTCACATCCTATGGGGATGCAATGTTTTTTCCCACCCACCCCAAGTCAAATATTATCTAAGTAATTCAGGGAAGCACAATATACGAGACCTATCGCTTGTCAAATAACAACCAGGAGAAGTGGAACAACACTTCTCGGCTAGATTCCTCCTTACCATAAATAGGATGGCGGACTGCAGTGGCATGGAAATCATAGCAACCTTCCGGCATAACTGCCGCCACGAAGGAATCCTAAATGCGCTTGCCCGTCGCCATGTACAAAACTTCACCGATCTATTAGCCCTGGTACGCAAATAATATGCCATGGAAAGCGCGTGGCAGACTTAACAGATGGGCATAGAGTCAATCCATGCCAAGAAGCCCAAATGAGCTCGGAGGAAGCCCATACCCCCACGACGGTCGATCGAACACGAGCCCACCGAGAAAAAGAATAAAGCCCTTATAGGATCCACAACTGTCCTTGATGAACTATTGGACAAACCGTGCCCCATACACTCCGCCCTGCTGAACACAAACCCAACTCACAACCTTCGAGCTTGCTGGGTCGTTAGGCATGTTGGAAAAGCGGAGAGGCCATCCTTGGGGTCCCACCCTGAAGTAGACGCTCAACAACGCCATGAAATAACAACGTCGGGATCCTAACAATATATAAGACGTTTCCCACAAAAAATCAGAGGAAGAGAGCTCTTCCATAACTCGACCAAATATACCAGGTGGCAGGGATGAATTCATGGACGAACACACCCATTAACTTCGGCGAGACAGAACAGCCGAGAACCCGCCCTGGCCGAACACCTATCGCCCTTGTCCTCAACCCCATAGTAGACGGCTTCAGACTCTAGAAGGTGCTAATGGAAGGTGGCAACGGTTTAAACCTCATTTATGAGGATACCCTAGACAAAATGCAATTTGACTAATCTTGCGTCGAACAAAGCCACACCACATTTCGAGGGATCATACACCGAAAAGAGGCACGTTGCACCGGGCGAGTTTCTCTTTATGTGGTATTCGGCACACCTGAGAACTAGACGTCTAAGGAACTTCTCTTCCACATTGTTCCTTTTAGCAGCGGTTATCATGCCCTATAGGGGAGTTACGCCTTCACAAGATTTCAGGACATACCGCATTATGGGTATATGGAGCTTAAAACGCCAGGGCCTAATGGCTTGATCACTATTATAAGAGGCCCAGATAGAGCTCTTCCGACCTAAAACAAAACAACATTGCTTGCCCTCGAGGCGCTGTCCGAGAGTCTCACGGCAGAGGAATTAACCACACTCCACTCAATGGTAGATAAGGATGATGTAATCCTCAGTGAGAGTCCCAAATCCACATCCTTCAAACCAGCAGATGAAATCGTCAAATTTCACGTGCATCCAACAGAACCCAACAAAATAGCAACCATTGGAGCCATCTGGAACCCGTGGTTGACGAAGCTCTGCGCACATTCTTGCATGAAAACTGGCACATATTCACCTAGCACCCCTTAGATATGCCTGGAATCCAACATAGACTGGTGGAGCATAGCTTGAACATAATCGCAGGCTTCAAGCCAGTCAAACAGGCGCTACGCCAATTTTCTGAACCCAAGCGTCAAGCTATGAGTAAAGAACTAACAAAAATACTCGAAGCCGGATTCATCCGAGAAATAAACACCTCGAGTGGTTGGCAAATATAATCATGGTGTGAAAGAAAGACAAATCCCGGCGGTTGTGCATCGATTTCAAAGACCTAAATAAAGCCTTCCCCAAGGATCCCTTTCCCCTACCCTCCATAGACCCGATCAACGACGCCACCGCCGGACATGACTCAGTGTGCTTCCTTGACACCTACTCTGGAGACCATTAAATCAAAATGAAGGAGTCCGACTAAGTTGCAACCACCTTCATCACCCTACGGGCCATTCTGCTTCAACACAATGCCTTTTGGGTTAAAAAATGCATGCGACACATACCAGCACATGATTCAGACAAGCCTAGAAAATCAAATTGTCAAAACGGTCAAGGCATACATGGACAACATGGTCATCAAGACTAAACATGACAACCAACTGGTGGACGACCTCTGGTAAACCTTTGAGAATCTACGGGCTTACGACATACGACTCAATTTGGAAAAATGTGTCTTCGAAGTTCCCACGGGTAAACTGCTCGGATTTATCGTCTCTCGTAGGAGAATAGAGGCTAATCCTACTAAAATCTAAGGCCTATCCCAACTAGCAATCCCTATAGAATTTAAGCATGTTCAAAAACTGGCAGGTTGTGTGGAGGCTTTGAGCCGCTTTATCTCCCTCCTTGGTGAAAAGGCACTGCTACTATATAGACAACTCAAATAGACGAAAAAATCGACTGGACTCACGAAGCAACGACTGCATTGTAAGAAATTAAAGCCTTATTAGCTAGCAATCCTATACTAGAAGCACCCGACATAGGTGAACCAATGTTGTTGTACATCTCGACCACAAATCAAGTGGTCAGTGTGGTTCTCGTTGTCGAACGAGAAGCTGAGGGTCACAAGTTCTGTGTGGAGAAGCCACTCTACTATGTGTCACAAGTTCTCACCCTGTACAGATCTAGGAATCCGCATTACTAGAAGATAGCCTATAGAGTTTTCATGACATCCCGAAAGCTCAAACACTACTTTAAAGAGTGTTCGGTCATGATGGCATCCGAAATACCCCTGAATGATATAATTAACAAGAGGGATGCCACTAGTCGCATAGCCAGTTAGGTCATTAAGCTAACCCCTTTCGAAATCGCGTACAAACCATGCTGAGGTGTTCGATAATTTTCTTGTCGAATGGACGGAGGCCAAGCTCCCGAGAGAGTATAGTACATACTTCCATTAGACAATGTACTTTGACGGATCCAAGATGCTTGCCGTACTGGGGGCTCGCGTTATATTTACATTCCCCACTAGTGACAACATTTGGTACGTACTACAGATCATGTACACCGATTCCAATAATGCGTCCGGATACGAGGCTCTGTTCCATGGACTTTGGATGTCCACATCAATGGCCGTACAATGGCTCGAGGTATGGGCATACTCTAATTAACCTCACCATCTCCCAAATCAATGGCGAATTCGACGCCAAAAACTGAAAGATGACAACATATAGAAATGCCATCCTCAAAATATCCACACGGTTCGAAGGATTAGAATTCCACCATGCCTCCAGAGACAACAATCAAGCTGGTGACGTCCTCGCTCGCATGGGCACCAAGCGCGACCCTACCCCTAAGAACACCTTCTTGGAATGGATTTTCATGCCATCCGTGGCATGGTAAGACGAGGACAAGGAAGTTGAAGCCAATGGCCAAGAAGAGATCATCCATCCTATCGTCGAATCGGATGAAGAAATCATAGGCGGTTCGACACTTGAAGAAATGCATTCGGCTCACGAAGTCATGGCAGTAATCGCACCATGGACCAAGCCCTTCCCCGCCTACCGTCTCTGCCAAGAAATCCGAAATGACCAGACCGAGGCAAGACGATAAGCTTGGGGATGCTCCAGAAGGCATCCCCTCTTTCGTTTTCAACACTATCGGCATACCTTACGTGGAGCTAAATTTTACTTGTCACATGATATGTGTTTTTCTTGGAGCATAACTTTTTATTATAGTATTTTTTTTCTGTTATTTATAATCATGTTTTTCAATAAAAAGCACTAAGAATTGCCTTTGGAATGCTTGAATTGCATGTGTTATGTGTGCTGTACAAAAACACATACTTTTGCTCTTGTGCTTGAATTATGAGATTTTACTGGAGCGTGGAAAGTTTCTGAAAATTATACATAGTGCTGCCATACAAATTTTTATCATGTCAAATTTTCATAATAGTTGGGTATACATCAGTACACTTTTGAAATTAATTTGTACGTACTATTTTGTATGGCCAGATTGTTGTCATGGTTTTTTTATTTACTAATCCTCGAGTTTTCATTGCTTATATTGGTAGTTATAAATTTAGGAAATGATGGTATACAACACCTAATGTTTAAAAATTATTATGCAACTTGTCTTGGCAGTACATGAAGTGTTCATTTATTCTTATGTGTACTAATCTATCTCCCGAGATCATTTTAAGTTTTATGTGGACGAAGTTTTTGAGATTTAGGTGAAACCGGGATATGAGAGGATTGAACGAGATAAAAAAAACTAAAGCTTAGGGATGCCCAAGGAAGCCCAAATAAATATTACTAGAATTATCAAGCATCTAAGCTTGGTGATGCTACGCATCCCACCTCTCTTCGTCATCAAATATCGGTTAGCCAATGTTGATCCTAAGTTTTATTCATTCACATGAAATGTGCTATACTTGGAATGTATTCTTGTTTTCTTTGCTATTTTAAATAAATGTCAGACCTAAAATCTTTATGGAGATATAGTCCTCACATATCTACTTAAATTTTTAACTACTCATTGATCTTCACTTATATCTTTTTTATAGTAGTTTTATGTTCACTCTTGTGCTTTACTTATATCCTAAAAGAAAATGTTGAATGAATTATATGTAATAAATGCAAAATTATATATGCTTCATATAATTGTCACATGAGGAGTAATGACTTCATATACTAGAAGTATAAGCGGTAAAATTTATTGGAAGTAAGCAAACATAGCATCGGCCACTGGAACAATTCATAAAAGAATATTGAGGAAAGAGAGATTTCACATATAAATACACTATCTTGGACATTATCTATGATTGTGAGCCACCATTAATTATTTTGAAACATGATTAAGTAGTCGATGTTGGACAAGGAAGACAACATAATGGTTATGTTAGTTTATATTCACATAGAAGTTATATTGTAATGGTCCTCTAACATGTGGTGCTTGCTTAGGATCTTCTGCTAGCCAAACATTCATACAAAGTAGAGATACTACTTGTCATCCAAAAACCCTTAAACCCAGTTTCTTTCCATGACATTCCACTATATCTACCTATGGATTTAATAAGATCCTTCAAGTAAGTTGTCATTGGTGCAAAAAGCAATAACAATTGCTCATAAATATGCATGATCTTTTATTGGAAGGGAAATAAGCTTCGTATGAACTTGTGATGCTAAATAAATAAAAGTGACGGACTGCATAATAAAGGTTGCTATCACAAAGGGAATACAAAGTGACGTCCCTTTCCATTAAGAGTTTGCACATTCAAAAAGAAAAGGCACGTGACAAACTCTCGTTCCTTCTATGGAGAGCCTATGTTTTACTTTTATGCAAGAGTCAATAATGTTCATCTCTATTCCAATCTATTAATTCTTTAGTTGGCAAGCATCATGTCTTGGGGAAAGATCCTCGCACATATATCCAGTTGAATATAGGTGATCATGATTCATTATTGTTGACAATATCCCTCAGATAAATAAGTTGGGAGGTGAAATATTAAGACTCTATATTTTATGTGTTTGATTGAAACCATTTGTTCTAAAATATGCTCTGACTGTCATCAACCATGGAAGACTAAATGATAGTTGAGTATGTGCAATTTGCTAAATCAAAGCTCTTACATAGATCCTTCCTAAAAATAAGATGAATTGTAATTGTTTGATGATTGAAAACATAGTTTGGTAATTTTCAACAGAGTCTATGGTCTATACTTTAACATGTGAATAGCTTGCTACTTGATCATGAGAAGTTTTATGAGAAAAGAGTTGTTGTTTAGGATGCTAGAGAAAGTGATTGGAATTATCATCGATCAAACTTATAACTATGCTAGCATTCACACTTGATAAAGTATTTCTTTTATCATTTACCTACTCTAGCACGAGTAGGAATTAAGCTTGGGGATGCTCATACGTCTCAAATGTATCGATAATTTCTGAAGTATTCATGTCGTATTTACCAATGTTTACAATACTTTTATATGGCTTTGATGCACTTTATATGATCTAATTAAAACTAACCCGGACTAACGTTCGTTTCACCCGAATTACCGTGGTGTTTTTTGTGTTGAAAATAAAAGTTCTCGGAATCGCCCAAAACTTTTTGATAATTTATTCTAGATAAAATAAGAAATATCGGAGCAAAGAACCACCAGAGGGGGCCACTTGTTGGTGCCAAGCCAACAGGGTGCACCCACCCCCATGGCGCGCATTGATGGTTTGGGACCACCTCGTGGCTCTGGTTAACGTGATTCCAAGGCAGAAATTCCTATATATTGGAAAAAAACCCAGAAATTAACCTAGAAAATCTGCTCCGCTGCTCCAAGCCTTTGCACAGAATAAAACTCATCCACAAACTTGTTCTTGCTTCCTGTCGACGGGGGCAATCATCACTAGAGGCCATCTTCATCATTCCGACGTTTCCATGATGACGAGTGAGTAGTTCACCCTCGGGCTGAGGGTATGTACTAGTACCTATGTGTTTGATCTCTCTCTCTCTCGTGTTGTTGAGATGTTGTGATCTTGATGTATCATGGGCTTTGTTAATAAAATTGGATCATATGGTGTTTGTCCCTTGCTATGTTGATGTGATGAATTGAATCTTCCCTTTGAGATTTTGTTATGTCGGATGAATATTGGATTCGAGATCACTTGATGTATGTATTGCATGTGGATACTCGTGGTGACAATGGGGTATTCTCTTGATTCACTTGATATATGTTTTGGTACTCAAATTGTGGATTCCCATGGTGACCCCCATAGGCCTTATTTCCAAGCATTGCAATATCGTTTATGCTCAATTTTACTACTTATAACCTTGCTGTTTTTATATTTTAAGATTACAAGAACCTATATCTACTATCCATACTAGACTTGTATCACCATCTCTTCGCTGAAATAGGGCACCTATACAATATGTCATTGTATTGGGAGTGTTGGGGATACAAGAGATTTCTTGTATTTGATCGCAGGGTTGTTAAATAGAGACCATCTTCATCCTACACCTCCCATAAATTGATAAACCTTAGGTCATCCACTTGATGGAAAATTGCTACTCACCTACAGAATTCTACACTTGGAGGCCCAACATAGTCTACAAGAATAGTGTAGTGTATTAGAAATCAAAGAAGTAAGCATTCTTAAGTTAGCTCATGAATTTACTCAAGAAGATCATAGAGAGCTTCTAAGAACTCATGAGAAGCTATGTTCAAGGAGCTAAGTTTAGAGCAAGGGCATGAGTTTCTTATATGTATCAATGACGATCTTCGAAAGAAGAGTTCTTCTTATCTTGCAAACGATTACTCTTGTCTATCATTATGCCTCAAATTAAGTCTAAGAAAACTAGTAATAGTGGCAAGAAAGGTTGTTCATCTAGTTGGTATAATTTAAATTCTAATTCTAAACATATTGCTTCTAGTAACTCTATTGGTTCCACTAATGTTTCTCTTAGACAAATTATACTTGAGCAAGAAAATGATTTATTGAAAGGAATTATAGAGAAAGGTGTGTATAGAAGTCTTTCAGAAGCAAACAATTTTAGGGGATTGTACGCAAGCAAGGATCACACCAAAAAGAATCAAGGTGTTGATTTCGAATGAAACTTCAATGCCGATGGGATAGAATGGAAAAATATCAATACCCCAAGACAAAGTTTGTTCCCCAAAAGGAGGAGTATGATCCTACTCTATTCAGGGCGATACAAGCTTAATATGATCTTACACCACAACTCCACAAGATCAAGGGAAAGGACAACCTTCAAGAAGAAATTGAGTCATTTGAAGAAGAATCTCAAGCCAGGGTCAAGTGGGTTCCCAAGGCCTCTACTATATCTACTTCATCAAGTGCTACTTCAACTCCAAGGATCCCCATTAAGTTGATGTGGGTACAAAAGAATAAGAACTAGAGAGTTCTTGAGGGTGACTACGCCAAAAAACTTGAGTCTTATTCTTTTTGGCAAGAACTTGTGCAAACAACTCCAACCTTATGCACTAGTTCAAGGAATCATAAAGCCCCTTGTTGGTAAGCAAGGGACAAGGTACTCAATGCGTCAATGGACATCATCACATGAATACTTCACTCCATGTACATAGATATCTTTGTTATTGTATCTTGTGTAGCACTAACCCATCTAGGTGAGAAGACTATTGAAACAACAAAGATTGCTTCCAATTCTACTTGATATTCATCAACAATGAGCATCCACTACTACATCATAAACATGAAGTCTTAATCGACAAAACCCAAGGTTAGTTCATCCCTCTTAGGAGTGATATCACATCTAGGGGGAGTTTGGATCTAAGACTTGAGCCAAAGCATCTCTAAATGATGTGAACACATTAATGCGTTATGTAAAAGTGACAACCCCACTTGTGCTTAAACGACGAGTATGACCTATGATAAAGAGTTCTCACTTGGCTCCTCAGTCAATATACTCATATAAAGATTACTTTGTCATTGACACTTGCTTGATAGATGCTAGAGTGTTTATGCATGTTTGACATATTTCATTTGACATCTTAGTATGTGAGCATGTTGGAATGCGTATTTTCCTTCTTTGAAGGACATCCAATTTTTGTTACTTGGGTTTTATTTTTATGGCCAGTTAGATGTACAAGAATACCTAGGTACCCCCTCTAGCTATCTATTCCATCTTGTCTCAAATTTTATTCATGCTTCATCACAAAATTTGAACAAGCATTTTTCGGACCCGCCTGGTGAGGAGCACTCGGAGCCACCGATTTGCCTAGGGCTGACTTCCAAAACTTTCCAAGTGTTTTTTCGGTGTGACCAACTCCTACAATTTTGGATCCACCAAAGGTATTTTGGGTTGATCTGGTTTCCATCTATGAGTAACCGGTCGGAAATTCTCGGCGTCACCAAGTTCCACTGTCAAGTGATAGTTAAGAACTTCGGTGTCATTGATATTTTCGTCTCGGTGTCACCGACAAAAAATGGGAATATATATCCATGTTGTCGACTTTGAAAATTTTCTTGAAATGCTTCACTCCAGCGAACCCTCTCCGCCAGAATCTATCACCATCAATGGGATCCTCCTTCACCGATGTCATCATACATAGGCTCCGCCAAGCCTGGGGTAAATCCTCGACCCCTCTTGTGTTCCACTTTCGACTCATACGCAATAGGTCATGCAAACCTTCCTGCCACTGTTTACAGCAAACCATCCTCTCAAAGTTTCTGTTCAAATAGATTGAACAAAAAAAATTCAGGCTAAATTTCCACACTAAGTGAATTCAGACCCTCCGAGCAAAAATACTTGGATTCACCGATGTGGTTTTGGCCATAGGACAAAGGACTTCTCTGTGAAGCCAAAAGTTTCCTATCGGTGTCACTGAAGTGAGATCTAGAAGATTTGTGAGCAACTTCTGAGAGACCGTAACGGCTCTCGGTGAAACCGAAAAGAGGCTACCAAGTCTCTATTGTTGCCACAGAATTTCTGAAATCTAAAACTCGGTTGTACCGACTTGCATATTTTGAAAACCTCAAACGAAGGTTTTGAGTTCAAAATTTTGCTCTTCCATATCTAATTCGCAAGGTCAGTGGTCAACATGTAAGGTTCAGATGATATTCTAAATAGGTACATAGAACCAAGTGTTGTCTTAGATGTAGGCACTAGTCGCGAGTAGAGTTCACAAGACCCAGGCACCCCTAGATCTCATGGCTTTCCCAAGGCATACATAAAGGCAAGAAAGAACAATGATTTAGATGAGGAAGATGAGGACTTCATGCATAATGGGGTAACCTCCAAGAAGAAGCCAGAGATAAAGGAAACAGGTGTCACCAGGAAGATGTCGGAGTTAGTTGCTGCAAAAAGGGTCTCTCTCTTTCCCTAGAGAACCCTGGAGGATCCAAGAGGACTAAGTCTTTAGCTAATAGGCCAGGGCAGAAGATCCCAAGGAAAGGTTACATTTGTGTTGTTGTACATCTCTCCACTCCTAAGTATTCCGAAGAGGAGGAAGAGGAAGAAACTACTACTAGTCCTCCTGTTAAGCAGAGGAAGCTGATGGATGATGATATGCCAAGCAAGCTTGCTCTAAACTCCAAGCCTACAACTGTTATGAAGACCAAGACAACTGCCCGCCAAGGCAAAGAGAACAACAAGATAAATTTCTACTGCAGATAAGGACAAGGTCCTAGTGCCAAAGAAAAATGATGATGATGATGTTTTGAAGAAACTCAAACCAGTCTCCCAAAGCATAATGATACTCACCCTGTTGCTGAGAACATGAAGGAGAGGTAGGACCAAGGGCTAAGGAAATGAAGAGTTGTAGATACCTACTACTTCAGGAAGAAGGCTATACTGGATTATCATTTCCACACCAAGGAGTAGCAAGATTTCTATGAGGTAGTGCTCCAAGAAAAGAATCCTAGAGTCACTAACACGAGACTTGTTTATTGGAAGTTCATCAAAACAAATGAAGACCATTATCCACATGTTCATGAGAGCTTCAGACTGATGGGTACTGATGAGTTAATTGGTACTGAGATGACTTCGTAGAATGATGAACTTATCATGCAGTTCTACTCCAAAACTCATTTTTACCCAAATGGGAGGATCATATGGAGTACTCAGGGAACCAGATATTGATGTTTACTACGCGAATTTATTCTTATAGACATTGGTGGGCCTCCAAGTGGGGAGTTTTGTATGACAACAACAAATTTCCCTCAAGTGGATGACCTAAGGTTTATCAATCCGTGGGAGGTGTAGTACGAAGGTGGTCTCTCTCAAACCTACAATCAAATACAAAAATCTCTTGTGTCCCCAACACACCCAATACAATGGCAAATTGTATAGGTGCACTAGTTCAGAGAAGAGATGGTGATACAAGTGTGGTATGGATCGTACAAACATATTTTTGTAATGTGAATAAATAAAAACAGCGAGGTAACAAATAGTAAACAACGAGAAAAATATTATATAAATGCTTGGAAATAAGGCCTAGGGTTCATACTTTCACTAGTCCAATCTCTCAACAATGCAAACATAGTAGAATCATAAGGTCATCCCTCAACATGCAACAAAGAATCTTTCCCTAATAATAAATCACATAGTGCTTCTGCCGTACGTCGTGGTCGTTTTGCAGAAAACCCCCTAGAGTTTCCTGAAATCAACCAGCAGTCTGGATTTAAGTGAGAAAACGAATCGTTTTTTGTAGTTTTACAGTAAACCCCCTCTATTTTCCTGAAATCAACCCACAGTACATACATAAGTGAGAGAACGAATCGTTTTTTGCAGTTTTACAGTAAACCCCGTGTGTTTTCCCGAAATCAACCCGCAGTACATACATAAGTGTGAGAATGAATCGTTTTTTGCAATTTTGATAGAAACGTCCTTCAGTTTTATATTAATTAATCTGCAGTACAATTATAAGTGACAAATACTTTAAAAAATCATATCTTTTAAACGGTAACTCCAATTTTAAATTATTATATATGAAATTTTATTAGAAACATACGTAGAATATGAATATAATGTTAGTTTATCTATTTAGCTTTTTTAAATTCTGTTTAAAATGTAATTTTCATCAATAGTGATGCGTAGAGTCTAAGTATGATGTTATTTTATTTATTTAACAATTTGAAAATTCTATTTATGCTGTAATTTTAATCAATAGCGCATAATCCATTTTTTCGTACTGAGGTCGATCCGTGTTGCAAATGAACACCTCGTCAAAATGAGATTGAAGACAAAACAAACTATCAATAATCGACATAATATTACATGAAAACAGAAAAGTTGATGTTCACCTTAGGGAGAGAGAGAGTTAGAGAGAGCATAGATGTATTCACAAAAAAGAGACAATGTAGATGTGAGTTTAAATAAAGATCTCAAGTCATGATTATTAGGTTAGGACGTGTCGTATGGTTTGCTTCCGTTGCAACGCACGGGCTCTTTTGCTAGTTACTCCAAAGTTCATATAAGCGGAGAACATAATAAATAGTTGTGGTAGGATTGGACCACCTCAAAGTTATTCTTTCCTATCAATTTTTATTCTATTCCTATAAGAGTCACAAACATCCCTAGAGTTCATACTAGAATAACACCTATAATACATATCAATAAACCCTAATGTTACCTAGATACTCCAATGTCACCTCAAGTATCCATGGGTTAGTTAGTCGACATGAATCAAACAATTTCAAATACATTATATTGGATCCAACAGAATTAACTGCAAGGAGTACTCCCCCCCAAGATTTCTATCGGAGAAAGTGGAATGAAAATGTGCAATCAACCCCTATGCTTAGATCCCCAAGGTCACAGGAATCCGCAAGTTGATGCCATAACATTTATGAGGTGAATCAATAGAATACCCCATTGTCTCCACTGGTATCCATGTGCAAGACATACATCAAGTGTTCTCAAACCCATAATATTCAATCTAACATAATGAGATCTCAAAGGGAGAGATTCAATTCATCACATCAAGATAGCAAGGGACGAACACCATATGATCCAACTATATTAACAAAGACCATGATACATCAAGATCGTGACATCTCAAGAAGATGAGAGAGAGATAGATCAAACACATAGCTACTCGTACATACCCTCAGCCCCGAGGGTGAACTACTCCCTCGTCGTCATGGCCTCTGCTGGGATGGATAAGATGGCCTCGGAGATGATTTTCCCCTCTGGCAGGGTACTTGAAAGGCTCTAGATGGAATTTTCTTTGATATGAAGTGTTTCCAGAATGGAGCAGAAGTTCTTGGTTAACTTTTGGGGGTTTATGGATTTATAGGAATTTTCATTGTTGGAATCACGTCAGTCGGAGCCACGTGAGCCCCACAAGCTATGAAGCCGTGCTCAGGGGGTGGGCGCGCCCTGTTGGCTTGTGGCCCACAGGTGGACCCCCTCCGGTGGTTCTTCGCTCCAATATTTCTTATATTTACAAGAAAAAATCATAAAAAATTCGAGTGATTCTGAGAACTTTTATTTTGTGCACGAAAAGAACACCACGGTAATGCTGCTGAAAACAACGTCTCTGTGGGTTAGTTCTTAATAAATCATATAAAGTTCATCAAAACCATATAAAAATATTGTAAACATAGGCAAATAAGGGATGAAAACTTCGTAAATTATCGATACATTGGAGATCTATCAGATACTAGTGAATGACGGACGATTGGGCTGCACTCATAGGTGCCCCCAAGATGGAGGATTGAGATTTGGATGTCTATTCTGATTCTAAGATGAATCACAACTCCATGGCAACATGTACACTACCATTCCCTAGGAGTATGTGAAGAAACATAAGTTTGGCTCTGTATACTTTTTGCTTGCTAGTCTACCTAGCTCCAACACCATTCTGATGCACACTTTGTTGTCCAAGCGAGGAGATGACAAGATGACCCAAGGATACTCCACTAATATGTTGAACCATGTTGACAGAAACACTAGGATCGGAGTGATGGATCACTTCGTTTAGACCATCAAGAGGACAACTGCTAAACATAAGAGATCTTGTGGATATGCCCCCCATACATTCAGATGTTGATCAACTCCAAGATTGGGAACAAGGTATATCTACTTGATTGCCACACCTGCCACTCTAGCCTGAGATCGGGGATATCATTGTTATGATGGATCCTTCACATCCCACCTTAGCTACAACACATGCATAGGTTGAGGCCAAGGCCCATGCGGAGGTAGCTAGAGCCATTAGTGCTTCGGTTTTGAAGATGAAGAATGAAAGATGGCCTACCTTGTCAGTTCCACATAGAAGATGGAGAAGTCTATTGAGGACATTCTCAAGAATTAGCAGATCTTAGCGCGGATTCTGGAAATGAAATTTCACACTCTTGAGATCAAGATGTTTGAGCTTGCTACAATAGTTGAGTCTTCGAAGAAGGAGTTGGATGCACTTGGGCTGAGTTCGGAAGATGATGATGCCCCACTTCCTACAACCACCCAGTTGACTATCATGGCCATATCTTCTATAGTGCCAGCCCTAGAGGTGAGACCCTCAATGTCTCCACTGGTTGTGACCTCTTCAGCTCCTCCTGCGTCACCTCGAGTGTCCACTCCACCAGCACAAAGGACTTCAGCAAAAGCATTTGCCGATGCTCTTCTTTTGACTCCTTTGACGACCACCGGAGCAACTAATTCATCGCCACATTGAGGATATCTAGCCTAGAGTTATGTATAGGTCCGTACAATTTGAGCTTTATGGTAACATGTTGCCAAACGGGGAGAATATGTATAGGTCATAATGCTTCGAGAGAGTTTGTGTGTTGCTTTTTGAGTTTCTTATCTTGATCTTCAATACTTTTGGCTTATTATTTTGCTCCTTAATAACCCACAAGTATAGGGATCAATTGTAGCTTTTTCGATAAGTCAGAGTGTCGAACCCAATGAGGACCTAAAGGTTGAATTAATATTATCTCTAGTTCTATCTACCACCGATACAACTCAACGCATGCTAACGCTTACTTTACCTTGGACAAGTATGAAACTATTTTGGAGGAATAAAACTAGAAGTACTTTGCGAGAATAAAACTACATATACTTTGCAAGATAGTAAAAGCTAGTTGTTTTGTAGAAAGATTTTTGTGACACAAGAGAAAGATTTATCCCTAGGTGCTTTAATCAGTCGAGGCCATGATTTCGGCGGGGAACAGATTGCACCGAGAGTCAGCAGAGAATTTGAAATCTCCAAACTTTATTTGTTGACCGGGGACAAAGCCTCCGATCTATCCGGGAAGGGCGGTTGAGTCCGCCTACAATGTGATGCTGCCGAGCGTGAGGACCTGGCCGGGGGCGAAGATGTCCCCGTTGCTGATTTGGTAGATAATGATCAGGTAAGCCATCAATCCTTCCAGTGATCCAACGACGGAACTCTCAATGAAAGCAACAATGTCGGTGTCAAAATTGGCAGAGCAGTAGACCTTGGACCGATGGGTTGCAGGAGAGAATGGGAGATAATATTTGCCTAGGTTCGAGACCTCTTGAGGAGGTAAAACCGTACGTCCTGCTTGATTGTATTGATATGGAATGATGGTTACACAGTAAATCTACCTCGAGATCATATGAGCTAAACCCTAGATGAGATAACCTGTCTATATGCATAATAATCTCTAGTTTATATAGACACCAGGGCTCCTAGGGTTACATGTTACCAACCTCAGCCGGGGGACAGATGGGCCGATCTGGTCCTCTTGACTTGGAGTGCATGCCTAGTCTTCGGAGAATTCCATCTTGACCATAAAGTTGTTAGACAATCCGGTCTTCACGGATGCGCCCCATATGGTCGGCCCATAAGGGATAACCCGACAGCCCGAGGACCACTTAATCCAGAATTCCCTCAATAGCCCCCGAAGTGGCCTCCAACGCTGATGTGTACGGTCTTCAGGAGCCGGACACTTAGAATAATCGGGTTGCACAATGAGTTCCCCTTATGTTTGGTCAGCATCAGTTTAGTTGCTCTGGTGACATCACGTTCTTAAAACAGACGTTGTTAAATCTAAAGGCTTAAAAGCCAAGAGATAAACAGTCCCTTATGTGGCAACCTTTCTCACAAAAAGTCGCGATAACTAATCACGAAAAAATTCGAACCGCGGCTAGAGGCCACTTTCCCTTGGGCACATCCTATCAACAAGGACATCTTGTTCCGCATTTAAGGGGATTGAAATAATGACTTGGGCCAGCCCACACACGCTCAACTGTGTGGTCATTTTGGGAAGTGGAGGAGCCAGCGGCATAGTAAGTGGAAACCCTTCATTTTATGACCTCCCATAAAAAGGGAAAAAATATCAAAAGACCACCACAGGCATTCCGAACTCGACTCCCCTTTCTTGCAAGCTCGAGCGCCCATATCCATTTCAGATCCCACCCTTTCCAGCCACCCCCTTTTGCAAGCTCAGCAATGGCCGGCTCGGGCTCTCACTACAAGTGGGAGATCTCCAGCGTCTCCGATGCGGACATCCAGGAGTTGAAGCGCTGTAGCTACCTCGCGACCGACATCACCCACCGAGAACCAGAGAAAGGCCATGTGGTACCTACACCAAGGCCTGGTGAGCGGGTGGTGTTCGTCCCCAACTTCATCCATGGATTGGGCTTCCCGCTCCACCCCTTTATTAGGGGATTGATGTTCTACTACGGGTTAGATTTCCACGATCTTCCCCAAAATTCAGTCATGCATATCTCCACCTGCATCACTGTCTGTGAGGCCTTCCTGTGGTTTCATATGCACTTCGGCCTTTGGCTTAAAAGTTTCAACATCAAGCCGAAGTTGGTTAGCAGTCAACATGCTGACTGTGGTGGGGCCGTGATAAGCAAGCTTTGCCACGTGGCATGACCTGAGGGCACCTTGATTGACACCATCAAGGGCTGGCAGAAGGAGTTGTTCTATATCACGGAGCCACGATAAGAAAACTGGGCAGTGTCCGACGCATTCAGGTCTGGAACCCCCGTGAGTCTAACCTCGTGGGTTAAGAAAGGCCTAGACTCGGGCTCAGCTTCACATGTGAAGCTGCTGCAGAATCGCATACGGAAGATGGTGGCGACAAACATCAAGCTGACCGACGTGGTCCAGGTCATGCTCTATCGCCACATCCTTCCCTGCGAGCATCGAGATAGCCCGATGTGGGTCTACAAGCCCAGCGACCCCTGGGTGGTGCAGGAATTCTACAGCCCCACTCACGAGAACTTGTGGCGGATACTACTCAAGCCTCAACAGGAGTGGTCGGCCCATATGGTCTGAGCTCTTATACCTACTTAAGATTCCAATTTTATTGAGGGTCTTATTATTTCATCTATGATCCTTGTAGGATTGGCTGGCCAAAGCCGAAAACATAGACAACCCAGCTCCCCTGTGCGAGGAACCTCGGTTAGCATTGCTGAGCTTGATGCTGGTAGTGGCGTCGTTTATGGCGCCAGAGAATAACGAGACCCACGGGGGTCTACGTTCGAGGGGTCCTCCGGATACCAAGTCCAAGGACACCCAAGCCTCCTCCATCTACGAGGGAGAGGATGCAGTGGATGAGGAGGAGAAGGCCTCTCTCTGGACAAGGAAGAGGGAGGCGACGGAGGGGGCCGCGTAGGGGCTACCTCCTCGGGACCCGAAGAGACCTTGTAAGAGCAAGGTTGCCATGCTCGGTGGTGGCCCGGATCCCGATGATGAGCTCGAAGCCTTTGAGACAGTTCCTCACTGAACCCCAAGGGTCAAGCCCCGGGCCCGAAGGTATGGAATCTAATCCTTTATTTAGCGGAATGACACCGAGTCTTTGTTAATAATGAGAAACGAGTTGTTCTTGTCGCAGACCTGTTTGAGACCTTCGAATGGACCAGGTCTCAAAGAGGGGTTCGCTGCCCACCGAGCTGGCCGAGAGTGGGAATGCGTCTTTCAATACCCTTCCCTAGGCCTTGGATGAGGTGGCCGAGGTGATATCCCACTCGGCCTCACCGACCAGAGATGAGGTGGCGATGGCCGAGGTGGGTGCATTGAACGCCGAGGACCGGGAGGTCCGGTTCGAAGTTGATACACCGAGTTCTGAAGACTGGGAGGTCCTGGCTGACGTCCAGGCCTCGATCACCGGGACCTAGGAGGTTGGTTCCCTCCCCGCAATCGGAGAGGGGAACCAAATTTCCTCCAAGCTTTGCCCGAAGAAATCTTTAGGGAGCTCTGATCTTCCGGAGTCTTCGGTTCCGCCTCCGACGCCACCCATAGCAAAGCAGGTTGCGGCTAGGTGGCCGGCCAAGATGCAGGATGCCTAGGCCGGCTCATCCATCACCGATGAACATCACACTCTTATGGGTGCGGTTCTCGTGAGTATTCAGTCCGTCAACAGCGGACTAAACGAAGCCTTCAATGGCTTGCTCGGGGGCTTTAAGGTAAGCCATGTAATGTTTTGAGTTCGGTTATAAGGTTTTATATGCTTTTATGGGTATAATAGCCCCCGAGCCATGCGTAAGTTTGACAAGCTTATCCCTAGCTCAAAATAACTCCTAGGCATACAGAAAAAAAGTGGCTCAAATCGGGAGACTTTTCAATTACAACGGCTCGCTGGAGTAATTCCGACCGAGTGTCTCCCGTTCCGATAACTCAAAGTTCCTTTAATTCATAATTTTTACTTGCAGGACTCATCTTGTGCTGCTGATGCCAACACTCTTGAGATTGCCGAGATGAACCAAAAACTCAAGGTTTCCGACGAACAGCTCAACCGGGTAAATGACCGGCTCAATGAAAGGCATGGTAAGTTTTAGTAAGTACTTTAAAAATTCTTATTGTCCTTAGTAGAGAAGGATCGTCCTGGCTTTAATATCTCACTCCGTGATATCGATTTGGTCAGCAGCCCAGGACCAAGAGTTAAAAGAGCTCAAGGCTGAATTGGAGATGGCCAAGCAGGAGGCCACCGCTGACAAGGTGGCAGCAGAACAGGTAGGTGTTGAGCTGAACACCCTCAAGGCTAATAGCAACAAGCATGAGGCCAGGGTCGCAGAGATTGAAGAGAAGCTACAAGAGGCCAGCTCTAAGTGTGAAGCATTGGAGTAGAAATCCCAGGAGCAGATGACCGAGCTCTCCATTCTGTCCACCGAGCTTAAATCACAGCGGATGGACCGGAGGTTCTTTGAAGAAGAGGTGCGCGAGGACAAGCTGATGGCAAATGGTAAACCGTAGTTATTGCAATGTGCCTTTGGTGGAAACAGGTATGCCCTTCTTACGCGGATATGGCGTTCCTCACACACCTTCACGGACCTCCAGCGGAGTGTGGCATAAGCGACCAATCACTTCACGGCCCATGACGGGGACGTTGAGCGAAGGATTTACTAGGCTCAGTTTCACACTTCTAAGCCTAACCCAGTCTGAGCTATCAGATGAAACAACTCATGGAGCTGCATAAGATGGCAGAGCCAGCCATGAAAGATCTCTATGTCCAGCTGTGGCTTACCGATCTTTTTCTGGGGAGCTAATTCGGCTTGGTGTAGAAGTTGGTCAATGTCGTACCCCGGATCAAGGTCCTGAAGTGCTCCATCTCCATAGAAGGACCTCAGATGGCCTTTGCAAGGACCATGATGCACTTTTCGGGGATGAAGCCCCTTACGATGACCACTGCACCCCCGCCTGCGAGGAAGGAGCACAAACGTCCCGAGCTGTATTTCCCCTCTCCAATGGAGGGTGCTCGGCTTATAGGAGCTCAATGCTCAAAAGATGTACTCTTTGAGTGAACGTATTGTCGTGTGCCTCCCAAAAATTTACTTTTCTGATGCTAGTCTTGAATGAGATGCACTTTTGTATTAATTTTTGATGGAAATATGCCATAGAGGCAATAATAAATTGGTTATTATTATATTTCCTTGTTCACGATAATCGTTTATTACCCATGCTAGAATTGTATTGGTTGGAAACTAAAATACATGTGTGGATACATAGACAACACACTATCCCTAGTGAGCCTCTAAATTACTAGCTCGTCGATCAAAGATGGTCAAGGTTTCCTTGCCATAGACATGAGTTTTCATTTCATAATGGGATCACATCATTAGGCGAATGATGTGATGTACAAGACCCAAACTATGAACGTAGCATATGATCGTGTCAGTTTATTACTACTGTTTTCTGCATGTCAAGTATGTGTTCCTATGACCATGAGATCATGCAACTTCTGGACACCCGAGGAATGCCTTGTATGTATCAAACGTCACAACGTAACTCGGTGACTATAAAGGTGCTCTACAGGTATCTCCGAGGGTGTCTATTGGGTTGGCGTGACTCAAGACTGGGATTTTTCACTCTGTGTGACAGAGAGGTATCTCAGGGCCCACTCGACAATACAACAATACAACAAGCTTGCAAGCAATGTGACTAAGGAGTTAGTCATGGGATCTTGTATTACGAAACGAGTAAAGAGACTTCCCGGTAATGATATTGAACTAGGTATGGACATTCCGACGATCGAATATTGGGAAAGTAACATACCGATGGACAAAGGGAACAACATACGAGATTAAATGAATCCTTGACATAGAGGTTTGATCGATAAATATCTTCGTAGGATATGTAGGAGACAATATGGGCATCTAGGTCCCGCTATTGGTTATTGACCGGAAAGTGTCTCAGTCATGTATGCATAGTTCTGGAACCCGCATGGTCTGCACACTTAAGGTTCGGTAACCTTTCAATATAGTTGAGTTATGTATGTTGGTGACAGAAGGTTGTTCGGAGTCCCGGATGAGATCCTGGACATCACAAGGAGTTCCGGAATGGACTAGAGATGAAGATTGATATATATAGGAAAGAGGTATTCGGGTTCCGGAAAGGTTTCGGGCATTACCAATAGTGTACTGGGAGTGACGAATGGGTTCCAGGGGTCCACCGGGGGGGGGCACCCACATTGTGCGGCCACATGGGCCTAGGTGGTGGCGCACCAGCCCTTGATGGGCTGGGCATCCGCTATGGGCCTATGCGCCAAGATTGGAGAGAGGGGAGGAGTCCTAATTGGAGGAGGACTTCCCCCATACCCCACCTCCTAGTTGGAGGTGGACTCCTCCACCTTGGGGCGGCCGGCCAACCCTAGGGAAACCCTAGGACGCCACCCCTTACCCCTACCTCCTATATATAGTGGAGGGAGAGAGGGCAGCAACACCCAAATCCAAGACGCAGCCCCCTCTCGCTCTCTCTAGTTCCTTCCTCCTCTAGATTAGTACCACAGGGCTCGGCAAAGCCCTGCCGGACTAGTTCACCACCACTGCCACCACGTTGTTGTGCTGTCGGAGAAATCAGCTACCTCTCCGCCCCCTCTTGCTGGATCAAGAAGGCGGAGATCGTCATCGAGCTATACGTGTACTGAAGACGGAGGTGTCGTCCCTTCGGCACTAGTTCGGAATGGATCTTGATGGGATTGCGGGACGGATTGTGATGGGATCGTAGGACGGAGTGCGATTTGGATCATGAAGATGTTCGACTACATCAACCGCGTTATATACGCTTCTGCTTAGCGATCTACAAGGGTATGTGGATCCGATCTCTCCTCTCGTAGATGCTCATCACCATGGATAGATCTTGTGTGTGCGTAGGAAATTTTTTGTTTCGCATGCAATGTTCCCCAATAGTGGTACCAGAGCCAAGTTTATGCGAAGATGACATCTTGAGTAGAACACAGAGGAGTTTGTGGGCGTTGATATTCAGATTACTGCCCTCCTTTATCTTTTCTTGATTCAGTGGTATTGTGGGATGAAGCGGCCCGGGCCAACCTTACTCATCCGCGTATGATAGACCGGTTCCATCGACACACATGCAACTTGTTGCATAAAGATGGTTGGCGGGTGTTTGTCTCTCCTACTTTATTTGAATCGGATTCAATAGAGGCGGTCCTTGGAGAACGTTAAATAGCAACTTGTATATCACTGTTGTGGTTTTGCGTAGGTTAGAATCGTTTTTGCTAGATACCCATAGCAGCCACGTGATGAGTACATCAATACCATTGTTACACCCACATTGCTATACATACTGGTTTAGCAATTGCTAAGGCACGATGTCCTCACACATTCGTAGTCGGATCGTCAAAGTCTACTCCACCAAAACCGATAACCACCATCTCATTGAAAGACACGGACAACTTTGCCTCTATCACCACGTAAAACATGCAAAAATAAATTAGAGGATGTCTAACTTGTTTTTGCAGGGTATGTTGTGATAGGATATGGCCAAGGACATGATGTTATATATTTGATGTATGAGAAGATCATGTTGTAATAGTCAAATATCGACTTGCATGTCGATGCTACAGCAACCGACAGGCGCCATAGGGTTGTCTTTAATTTTTGGCGTTCAGTGATGCTTTGCTTTATCGCTAAATCAGTAGCAATAGTAGTACAAGCATAGTTGGTGCGACAGCCTTGATGGTAGAACAATGATGGATATCATGATGATGGAGATCATGGTTTTGTGCCTGTGACGATGAAAATCATGCCCGTGCTTTGGAGATGGAGATCAAAAGCACAAGACCATGGCCATATCATGTCACTTATGATTTGCATGTGATGTTAATCCTTTTATGCACCTTGTTTTGCTTAGGACGCCGGTAGCATTATAAGGTGTTCCCTCACTAAAATTTAAAAATAAAATTGTATTTCTCCGAGAGTGTGCACCATGGAGAAAGTTCGTCGTTTTGAGACACCACAACATGATCGGGTGTGATGGACTCTACGTTCACATACAAGGGGTGCAAGACAGTTTTGCACACGTGGAACACTCAGGTTAAACTTGACGAGCCTAGCATGTATAGACATGGCCTCGGAACACAAGGGACCGGAAGTTTGAACATGCGTCATATAGTACATATGATCAACATGGACATGTTCACCATTGAAACCACCCCATCTCACATGATTACGAGACTTGGGTTGGTGGATTTGGTTCATGCCACACTCGAAAACCTAAGGAATGTTGAGTTGAGTGGGAGTTCTTAAGTAATATGATTAAATTGAACTTATTATCATGAACATAGTCAAAATGTCTTTGCAAAAGTATGTTGTAGATCACTAGCTCGCGCTATAGCTCCCTGTTTTCAATACGTTCCTAGAGAAACTAAGTTGAAAGATGATAGTAGCAATTATGCGGACTTGGTCTGTAAACTAAGAATTGTTCTCACTGTTGGAAATATGCCCTAGAGGCAATGATAAATAGTTATTATTATATTTCATGATTAAAGATAATCGTTTATTATCCATGCTATAATTCTGTTGAATGAAAACATAAATGTATGTGTGGATACATAGACAAAACAATGTCCCTAGCAAGCCTCTAGTTGGCTAGCTAGTTGATCAATGATAGTCAAGGTTTTCTAGCTATATGCAAGTGTTGTCACTTGATAACCAGATCAAATCATTGGGAGAATCATGTGATGGATTAGACCCAAACTATGAACGTAACATATTGATCGTGTCATTTTATTGCTATTGTTTTCTACGTGTCAAGTATTTATTCCTATGACCATGAGATCATATAACTCACTGGCATCTGAGGAATATCTTTTGTGCATCAAACATCACAACGTAACTGGGTGACTATAAAGGTGTTCTACAGGTATCTCCGAAGGTGTCCGTTGAGTTAGTATGGATCAAGACTGGGATCTGTCACTCCGTTTGATGGAGAGGTATCTCGGGGCCAACTCGGTAATACAACATCACACACAAGCCTTGAAAGCAATGTGACTAAGTGTAAGTCACGGGATCTTGTATTACGGAACGAGTAAAGAGACTTGTCGGTAACGAGATTGAAATAGGTATGCGGATACCGACGATCGAATCTCGGGCAAGTAACATATCGAAGGACAAAGGGAATGACATACGGGATTATATGAATCCTTGACACTGAGGTTCAACCGATAAGATCTTCGGAGAATATGTAGGATCCAATATGGGCATCCATGTCCCGCTATTGGATATTGACCGAGGAATGCCTCAGGTCATGTCTACATAGTTATCGAACCCGCAGGGTCTGCACACTTAAAGTTCGGTGATGCTTTAGTATAGTTAAGTTGTATGTGTGGTTACCGAATGTTGTTCGGAGTCCCGGATGAGATCACGGACGTCACGAGGGTTTCAGGAATGGTCCGGAAACGAAGATTGATATATAGGATAGTTTCATTTCATCACCGGAAAGTTTCGGGCAATTCCGGCAGTGTACCGAGAGTAACGAATGGGTTCCGGGTGTTCACCGAGAGGGGCCCACCCACCCAGGAGTGAGCCCAAGGCCCTAGGGTGGCGCCACAAGTCCTTAGTGGTTTGGTGGAGTCAGCCTAAGAGGGCTATGGCGCAACATAAGAAAATACCAAAAGAAAAGAAAAAGAAAAAGGAAGGACGGAGGTGGGAAGGAAGAGGAGGACTCCTCCTTCCCAAACCAAATTGGAGGAGTGTTCCTCCTCCTGGCGGCCGGTGCACCTTGAGGGACTTGTCCCTCAAGGATAGACCCTCCCCCTCCCTCCTATATATAGTGGTGGTTTAGGGCTTTTAGAGAAACAACTTTGCCACGTGCAACTCTAGCCTATACCACACACTTTCACCTCTAGATCAGATTTCTGCGGAGCTCGGGCGGAGCCCTGCAGGGTTAGTTCATCACCATCACCGGAGCGCTGTCACGCTGTCGAAGAACTCATCTACTTCTCCTCTTGCTTGCTCGATGAAGAAGGCCTTGATCATCGTCAAGCTGTACGTGTGCTGAACGCGGAGGTGTCGTCCGTTCGGCACTATATCGGAACGGATCATGGGACGGATCGCGGGACGGTTCATGGGACAGTTCGAGGGACGTGAAGACGTTCCACTACATCAACGCGTTTCTTAACACTTCCCACTGTGCGATATACAAGGGTACGTAGATCTAATCTCCACTCGTAGATGGACATCACCATGATAGGTCTTCGTGTGCGTAGGAATTTTTTTGTTTCCCATGCAACGTTCCCAACACTCACTGCTACACAGAAGGCTTATGTCCTTAATGCACCGCTAGGTGTGTTACCCCCCAAACGCCGGTTGTGGATGTTGCGAACATCTAATAGACACATTTTGATGACTACATCATAGTTCAGTGTGTCATGCTTTACGGCTTAGAATTGAAGCTCCAAAACATTTTTAACATCACAGAACACATGAGACGTTCGAAGAGCTGAAATTGGTATTTCAGGCTCGTGCCCGTGTTGAGAGGTATGAGACCTCTGACAAGTTCTTTGCCTAATAGATGAACGAGAATAGCTCAATCAGTGAGCATATGCTCAGATTGTTTGGGTACTTCAATTGCTTGAATTAGGTGGGATTTAATCTTCCAAATGAGATAGTCATGATTCTCCAAAGTCACTACCACCAAGCTACTCGAGCTTCGTGATGAACTATAGCATATCAGGGATGAACAAGGTGATCCCTGAGTTATTCACGATGTTTGACACCGCGAAAGTAGAAATTAGGTAGGAGCATCAAGTGTTGTTGGTTAGTAAAACCACTAGTTTCGAGAAGGGCAAGGGCAAGAAGGGATACTTCGTGAATGGCAAACCAGTTGCCGCTCTAAGAGAAGAAACCCAAGGTTGAATTCAAACCCGATACTAAGTGCTTCTATTGTGAGGGGAATGTTTACTTAAGAGGAACTGCCCTTGATACTTGGTAGATAAGAAGGCTGGCAACATCGATAGAAGTATATTGGATATACGTGTTATTGATGTGTACCTTACTAGTACTCCTTGTAGCATGGGGGTATTAGATATCCGTTCAATCGCTAAGTGTTAGTAACTCATAATAAAAGCTACGGAATAAAATGAATACTAGCTAAGGGTGAGGTGATGATGTGTGTTGGAAGTGATTCCAAGGTTGATGTGATCAACATCACACGCTCCCTCTACCATTGGGATTAGTGTTGAACCTAAATAAATGTTATTTGGTGTTTGAGTTGAGCATGAACATGATTAGATCGTGTTTATTGCAATACGATTATTCATTTAAGTCAGAGAATAAAAGTTATTCTCTTTACATGAATAATACTTTCAATGGTCATGCACCAATGTGAATGGTTCATTGAAACTCGGTCGTAGTGATACACATTTTCATAATATTGATGTCAAAAGATGTAAAGTTAATAATGACATTACCACATACTTGTGGCACTGCCGCTAAAGTCATATTGGTGTAAAACGCATGAAGAAACTCCATGCTGATGGATCTTTGGACTCACTCGATTTTTGAATCACTTGAGACATGTGAATCATATCTCACGGGCAAGATGACTGAAAGCCTCATTTTCCAGTGAGATGGAACGAGCAAGTGACTTATTGGAAATAATACATTTTGATGTATGCAATCCAATACGTGTTGTAGCACGCTGTGGGTATCATTGTTTTCTAACTTTCACTAATGATTTGAGTAGATATGAGTATATTTACTTAATGAATTACAAGTCTAAAAACATTTGAAAATTTCAAGCTATTTCAGAGTGAAGTTGATAGTCATCATAACAAGAAGATAAAGTTTCTACGATGTGGTCATAGAGGTGAATATCTGAGTTACGAGTTTGGTATACATTTGAGACACTGTGGAAATTGTTTCACAACTCATGCCACCTAGAACACCCTAGTGTGATGGTGTGTATGTATGTCATAGTCGTGCCGTATTGGATATGGTGCATACTATGATGTCTCTTACCGATTTGCCACTATAGTTTTGGGGTTATGCATTAGAGACAACCTCATTCACTTTAAATATGGCACCATCAATTTTGGTTGAGATGACACCGTATGAACTACGGTTTTGCAAGAAACCTAAGCTATTGTTTATAAAAGTTTGGGGCTATGACGCTTATGTGAAAAAGTTTCAACCTGGTACGCTCGAACCCAAAGCAGATAAATGCATCTTCATAGGATACCCAAAGGACACAGTTGAGTGTTCCTCCTATGTCAGACCTGAAGGCAAAATGTTTGTTTCTAAGAACGGGTTGTTTCTCGAGAAAGAGTTTCTCTCAAAATAATTGAGTGGGAGGATCGTGGAACTTGATGAGGTTATTGAACTGTCGCTTGAACCAATGAGTAGTAGGGCGTAGGAAGGTGTTCATGTGGCGCCTACACCAGTTGAAGAGGAAGCTAATGATGGTGATCATAAAGCTTCAGATCAAGTTACTACCAATCTCGTAGGTTGATAAGGACACATACTGCTCAAGAGTGGTATGGTAATCTTGTCTTAGACGTCATGTTGTTGGACGACAACAAACCTATGAGCTATGGAGAAGCGATGGTGGGCTCAGATTCCCACAAATGGTTGGAGGCCATGAAATCCGAGATAGGATCCATGTATGAAACCAAAGTGTATACTTTGGGAGAACTACTTGATGGTCGTAAGGCTATTAGGTACAAATGGATCTTTAAAAGAAAGACAGACGATAATGGTAAATGTAACCATTTAGAAAGCTCGACTTGTCGCAAAGATGTTTCCGACAAGTTCAAGGAGTTGACTACAATGAGACATTCTCACATGTAGTGATGCTTAAGTCTGTTGGAATTATGTTTGCCATTGGTGCATTTTTCATTTATGAAATCTGGCAGATGGATGTCAAAACATCGTTTCCTTCAGGAAAGGTTGTATGTGATGCAACCAGAGGGTTTTGTAGATCCTAAGGAAGCTAACAAGTATGCAAGCTCGAGCAATCCTTCTATGGACTGGACCAAGCATCTCGGAGTTGGAATAAGTACTTTGATGAGTGATCAAAGCTTTTGGGTTTGCACAAAGTTTATGAGAAACTTGTATTTACAAGAAAGTGAGTGGGAGCATTATAGAATTTCTGATAAGCATATGTGGTTGCCATATTGTTGATCGGAAATGATGTAGAATTTCTGGGAAGCATAAAGGGTTGTTTGGGAGGACTTTTTCAAAGGAAAACCTGAATTAAGCTGCTTGAACATTGGGCATCAAAATTTATACAGATAGATCAAGATGCTTGATGAAACTTTTGATAAAAGATATGCCTTGACAAAAAAATTGAAGGAGTTCAAAATGGATCAGTCAAAGAAGGAGTTCTTGACTGTATTGTAAGGTGTGAATTTGAGTAAGACTCAAAGCCCGACCATGGCAGAAGAAAGAGAAAGGATGAAGTTCGTCCCCTATGCCTTAGTCGTAGGCTCTATAGTATGACATATGTGTACCGCACCTGATGTGTGCCTTGCCATGAGTCTCTCAAGGGGTACAAAGAGTGATGCACGAATGAATCACTAAACAATGGTCAAAGTTATCCTTAGTAACTAGTGGACTAAGGAATTTTTCTCGATTATGGCGATGATAAAAGGGTTCGTCGTAAAGGGTTTCATCGATGCAAGCTTTGACACTAATCCGGATGACTGTGAGTAGTAAACAAGATGCGTATAGTGGAGCACAGTTGGAATTGTTCCACGTGGAGCATGGTAACAGTATCTATAGTATAACATAAGGATTTGCAAAGTACACACGGATCTGAATGTTTCAGACTTGTTGACTAAAACATCTCTTACAAGCAAGACATGATCAAACCCCAGAACTGTATGGGTGTTAGATTAATTACAATCACATAGTGATGTGAGCTAAATTATTGACTGTAGTGCAAGTGGGAGACTGTTAGAAATATGCCCTAGAGGCAATAATAAATTTTTTATTACTATATTTCCTTCTTCATGATAATCGTTTATTATCCATGCTAGAGTTTTATTGATTGGAAAATAAAATACATGTGTGGATACATAGACAACGCACTGTCCCTATTGAGCTTCTAAAGGACTAGCTCGTTGATCAAAGATAGTAAAGATTTCCTAGCCATAGACATGAGTTGTCATTTGATAACGGGACCACATCATTAGGAGATTGATGTGATGCACAAGACCCAAACTATGATCGTAGCATATGATTGTGTTACTTTATTGCTACTGTTTTCTGCATGTCTAGTATGTGTTCCTATGACCATGATATCATGCAACTCCTTGACACCAGAGGAATGCCTTGTTTGTATCAAATGTCACAACATAACTGGGTGACTATAAAGGTGCTCTACACGTATCTCCGAGGGTGTCTGTTGGGTTGGCGTGAATCAAGACTGGGATTTGTCAGTCCGTGTGACGGAGAGGTATCTCAGGGCACACTCCATAGTACAACATCACAACAAGCTTGCAAGCAATGTGACTAAGGAGTTAGTCATGGGATCTTCTATTACGGAACGAGTAAACAAACTAGTTGGTAACAAGATTGAACTAGGTATGGAGGTACCGATGATCGAATCTTGGGCAAGTAGCATACCGATGAAACAAAGGGAACACCATACGAGATTAAACGGATCCTTTACATAGAGGTTTGAATGATAAAGATCTCCGTAGAATATGTAGGAGCCAATATGGGCATCTAGGTCCTGCTATTGGTTATTGACTGGAGAGTGTCTCGGTCATGTCTACATTCTTCTCGAACCGTGGGGTCTGCACACTTAAGGTTCGGTGACACTTCGGTATATTTGAGTTATGTATGTTTGTGAGCGAAGGTTCTTCGGAGTCCCGGATGAGATCCCGGACGTCACGAGGAGTTCCATAATGGACCAGAGACGAAGATTGATATTTAGGAAAGAGGTATTGAGGTTCCGGAAAGTTTTCGTGCATTACCGATAGTGTACCGGGAGTGACGAATGGGTTCCGAGGTCCATGGGGGGCACCCACCCCGTGAAGCCACATGGTCCTAGGAGGTGGCGCACCAGCCCGTGATGGGCTGGGCAGCCAGCCCCTATGGGCCTATGCGCCAAGAGGGAAGAGATGGGAGGAGTCCTAATTGGAGGAGGACTCCGCCCACACCCCACCTCCTAGTTGGAGGTGGACTCCTCCATCTTGGGGCGACCGACCAACCCTAGGGGAAACCCTAGTGCACCACCCCTCCCCCTCCCTCCTATATATAGTGGAGGGGAGAAAGGGCAGCAACACCCTAATCCAAGGCGCAACCCCCTCTCCCTCTCTCTAGTTCGTTCCTCCTCTAGATTAGTTCGACATAGCTCGGCGAAGCCCTGCCAGACTAGTTCACCACCGCCACCACGCCATTGTGTTGTCAGAGAACTCAGCTACCTCTCCACCCCCTCTTGGTGGATCAAGAAGGCGGAGATAGTCATCGAGCTATACGTTTGCTGAACGCATAGGTGTTATCCGTTTGGCACTAGATCAGGATGGATCGTGATGGCATCGCGGGACGTATCGTGATGGGATCGCGGACGGACTACGATTTGGATCGCGAAGATGTTCGACAATATCAACCACGTTATATACGCTTCCGATTAGCGATCTAGAAGGGTATGTGGATCTGATCTCTCTTCTCGTAGATGGTCATCCCCATGGATAGATCTTCTGTGTGCGTAGATTTTTTTTGTTTCCCATGCAATGTTCCGTAAGAATTGTGACTCCTCACTTTTGGTCGTTTAATCTGAAATTTACCAGTCGTCGGCTTCTGCCCCCTCGTAGAGACTACTTGGGATGTTTCAATGTCCGTACTATTACCCTTAGCTGATGTGTCGGTGCCCGAAGGTGGTAGTGTGCGAAGGAAACGAGGCAATCATACGATGCAACTTTATTTCTTTCACTTAGCCTTAGGAGTTTTTATTTTGGGGCCGATCAGAAACCCCGGGCTTTTTTGTGGTAATCGGATAAATCGAATACCGGAATAGCTACCACAACATCTGTAAAGGTGCGAACCTCCCGTATAACATGGAATAACCTCCAACGGTTTTTGTATTTGAGCTCGGGTTGCAGACCAGTTCTCGCTTATTATGATGGTCGGTTTTTGGCTTTATCCACTAAGGTATTTTTAGCCACACTAGTTGGTAATACAATCACATTGGTTCTCCCTTTACCCCTTAGCCGAACTAGCAAAACGGAAGGAGGTAAGCACAGGAGCGGGGCAATCAACTATAGACCCAAGACATAATTCGGAACCAATGCATATAAAGCAAAATCCGAGGAACCACACACTTAAAAAGTACCGATGGGGTAGTGCTCGAGGCGGTATTATCATCGAAGCCCCCCGTCGTTTGGCCGCTCGCACTTAGGATGTGTAAAATAAGTTTAACCTGTCTGCGAGATGAGTATGAAACACATGCGTACAAATATACTATAAAAATGTTTATAGACAATGTGTGCGAGGAATTTTTATAACTCATGGCACCAAGGGAGCTGTTACAGGTAACTATTGTTTCTTGAGATACATATTTTTAAAGAAACTATTTCCCTATGGCCTTCCATGGGTGGCTTGACGTTTGCCCTGTTTTCGGCTACATTGTTTCTATTACTCTTTTTAGAGGTGGGGGTACTATCCTTTAGAGGAAGTTGCTCTCAGGAGGCAGACCTTGAAGAGAGGGTCTTGAGAAGCTTCTAATGACGCGGAGGAGCTGGACGCTTGGGGCATTCTTCATGATACCCCACTTTTGTCTAATTGGACCATGGCTCAGTCAAGCGAAACACAAGATCCTTGGTGGTTGGCAGCCACGGCTGCCCATGGAATTTTAAGGATGAAATTAGGTCTATGCGGTACATACCTTGAAGGTGTTTGGGCCATGCCGTGGGAGGCGTATCCCTATTTACACTAAGTCAAAGAAGTCTCCAACGGATCTCATTGAGCTCAGGCTCACGTGCCTCCTTGTCGCGTCTTGGTTATCAGCCTGTGGCGTGATGTTTCGCTGTCATGTTGGCATTCAGCTCCCAGAGCGGCTATGTGTTCCTCAGTCCATAGAGAACGCTCTACATTTCCATTTACAGTGATAACTTCCTTGGGTCCGAGCATTTTGAGCTTCATATAGGCATAGTGGGGCACACTATTGAAGAGGGCGAAAGTTGTGTCGCCGAGAAGTGTGTGGTATCCACTATGAAAGGGGACGATGTCTAAGATCAAGTCTTTATTGCTGAAGTTGTCGTGTGAGACAAACACAACCTCCAGAGTTATCTTACCAGAGTAGCAGGCTTCGACGCCTGGAATCACTCCTTTAAAGCTAGTGCGACTTGGTTTGATTCTTGATGGGTCTATGCCCATCTTTTTCACCGTATCTGAGTAAATCAGATTAAAGCTACGTCCTTTGTCCATAAGGACTCTAGTGAGGTGGTACCCATCTACAATGAAATCTAGGATGAGGGCGGCCGACCCTCCATGATGGATACTGGTCAGATGATCCCTATGGTCGAAGGTGATAGGGCATGCCGACCATGGATTATGTTTCGGGGCTACACCTCCCGAAGGGCCCGCTTCCTCTCCTTTTTTGGTATATGAGTGAAGTAAATCATGTTCGTGGTTTTGACCTCAAGAGGGAACTGTTTTTGGCCCCCAGTGTTCGGGTCGGGGGGCTTCTCCTCGTCTTCACTTCGTGGGCCCCTGTTCTGTTCGTTAATGGTCAGCTTGCCTGCCTGTTTGAACACCCAACAGTTACAGGTGGTGTGGTTGGCGGCTTGTCTTGGGTGCCATGGATCTGGCAGAGCCGTTCCATGATTTTATCCCGTGGAATCGGTCCGTCTCTTTTCCCTTTAAAGGGTTTCTTCCCCTGTCCATGTTTTGAGATGCGGAATCCAGCATTTACTGTTGTGTTGTCGGCATCACCATTATGGTGACGGTGTTTGTTCTTGTTTTTTCTAGGCTTGCCATTTCTTTCCCGAACTCAGACGTTTCGGGGTCGTCCGCGTTGTGGCTGTGCCGAACTAGCCAATTACCTTCGCCCGTGCAAAAGCGGGTCATGAGGGAGTGAGAGCAGACATTGTTCTCGTCCTCTCGTGGACAAGCTGTCGGGCCAGCCATTCGTCTCGGATGTTTAGCGTGAAAGATACTATTGCCTCGGCCAATTTGCCTGCCTCCATGATTGGATTCTTCTTCGTTAGGAACCGATTCCAGAATTCTCTGGCCAATTTGCCTGCCTTTTGAACGATGTTTCTTAGGTCGGATGAATCCGGTGGCCGAACATAGGTTCCCTGAAATTTAGACAAGAAAGCCTCCTCGAGCTCTTTACCGCTCCCAATGGAGTCTTCGGGTAGGCTGTTTAGCCAGTGGTGTGCCGGTCCTTTGAGCTTTAGGGTAAGTATTTTATGGAACGGAGATGGTCTCCCCTGGCCATATGGATGTTGATGACGAGTTGATGGATATACTTCTCGCCCCTCGTTGGTTACCCCAACTGGAAGGTGGAGATGTAGTCAGCAACAGATTTCCCTTACATGAGGACTGTAAGGTTTATCGAACCACGAGGACTCCGAGGTTCGACAAGTAGGTGTCCGCTGCTCTGGCGCTAGCAGAAGATGTGGACCTGCACACACAACAAATAACTTTGCTCCGAACGAGTACAGAGAGGTTGTCAATCTCTCCGGCCTTGTAGTTTGCAAAGGATCAAAACACAAGCGGGAAAGTGATAGTGATTGGAACGAAAAAGTAAATGAAAAAGGTAAATGGTGGAGGTGTAAACAATGGTGGTAATATGGACCAGAGTCACATGATGTTCACTAGTGATGTCTCTCTCCCAAAATACGATAAACAACTATGCATGGGTAAACAAATCACAGTTGGGCAATTGACAGAATTATGAACGCAGCGGAATGCTAATTATGCTACTAGAAAGTTAGAGGCTCAAAAGTAATGGGAAGTACGCCAAGACAAGTAGACCGTTTATTCATCAACATCTACTTACTAATCATCCACCTTGAGATATCTATCCAGAACATCTTGCTGGTATTAAGTTGCGAGCCCCACCCAAAGTGTAAACTCAAAGCAACGGACAACTGCATTAACGAACTTTGCGTAAGGTAAACAATACTTGCAACTGCGGTCACACGCACCGTTGTTATCTCCCTGGTGGCAACAACACATCCCCTAGTCTCATGTTTCTGTCACTCAAGCTAGACATCAGGGGGCATGAACCCACAATCATGCATAACGCACCCTCCTGGAGTTACAATCTACTACTCGGCCAAAGCAATAAAGGGCAACGGAGAACATGCATGAATCACTAAAGAACATAATATAAAAGGATAATCAAGTATATAACTCATCACAATTTGAAAATAATCTCATAATCCATCGGATCCCAGCAAACCAAGCATAGCAATAGTAGGAAAATTACATAGATGCCTTGATCATGTAGGGCAGCTCACAAGGGCTAAACATTGAAGCACAAGATTGGAGAGAAGACATCAAATAGCTACTGGTCATGGACCCATGGTCCAAGGAGGACTATTCACGGCACCTCCGAGAAGCATCCATGGCGGTGGAGAACCTCCCGGAGGTCAATCCTCCCTATGGCAGGGTGCCGGGAAGAGGTCTTCTAACACTCCCGATCTCGGAAGCGCTGCGGCGGCGGAAAGATGGAGAAATTCGCGATTCTGGATATGATGGAAGGGTTTCCGATCGGAGGGGTAAATATAGGCCAAAGGAGGGAGTCAGAGGATGTGGGCCCCACCCAGGCGACCTGTGGGCGCGGCTAGGGGCTGGGCCGCGCAGGGAGGTCGCCTGGGCGACGCCTGGCTCCCCTCTGGCCCAACTTTGGTGCTCCAAAAGCTTCCATCACGCTGAGTTTTATATATTTTTCTCAGAATTTTTGGGACTCTGTAAATTGGGGTAAAAGTCCCTGCAAAAAATACACCAGTAGATAGAGACTTGCACTGGGTGCACTGAGTTAATAGGTTAGTCCAAATATGTGTAGAAAGATATAAAAGTGTAGCAAAACATATAACAATGTCACCCAAAAGATCATGGAACAAGCAGAAATTATAGATACGTTTGGGACATATCGACATCCCCAAGCTTAATTCCTGCTCGTCCTCGAGTAGATAAATGATAACACAAATAATTTTTGTGGTGACATGCTAACACATATATAAGAACTTCAAAGTAAAGCAAGTAAGATATGCAATTCAAGTCAAGACAATAACAAGCAAGAGTCTATATTTAGTATTGAAATAAGCAAAGTAAGAACATAAAGGTGCAAGAGCCCTCGTTGTTCGTGATGCGAATGTATCCAAATGGTGTTTGCATGCAAGAAATGGGAGATGGGTTTAGAGCATAAAATAGTTTTCAATTGAGAACTCAATCTACTAAAACTTCACACTTGGTCTCCTTCGGAATCTTATTTTGACTCATCCCCAGACCACTAGTCACGCACAAGTCAAAATGATCCTCTCCCTTTCGACTTTGAGCACTCATGCAATGAATGAGCGCAAGCAAGATATGTTGGCACTTAGGGTGGCAAAGAGAATAATGATGGGGAAGGAAAACAAAAAGGTGTGAAAGGCTCACATCAATGAGGACAACCATAGGCGAGAGAAATCCAAATGATAGATATGATGTGAGGAGTAGGGATTTCCATGCAACGGATGCACATATGAGCTAACGTAGGCTCTCCAATGGAACTAGTGGGGGTGCATCCAACTTGCTTGCTCATGAAGACCTAGAGCTCATTTTAGGAGGCTCATCATTGGAATATACAAGCCAAGTTCTATAGTGTAAGGGTTCCCACATAGTTATGCATGAATGATAATCTCTACGGAGTATAAATATAATAATGGAGTATGAGTGTGGATCTTTCAAAAGTAATAGTAGTGTTGCCCCCTTCTCTCTCTATCTATTTTGTGGCCTCTTTGGCTCTTTCTATTTGGGATCTTTTCATTTGACCTCTTTGGGATCTTTTAATTTGTCCTCTTTGGGATCTTTTCCTCATTTAAGGGAAACACTCTATGTTTTACAAGAATAAAAAGAAGATCTTCAGACTTTATAATAAGTACTCAACCATAAATACAAATGAAAACTATCATGATGTATGTAAATGTATGCCTCTTCGAGTGTAGCAGGATATGCAATGAAACTAGCGTGTCATGTAGCAATAATAAGGGCAAGGCCCAACTAGCATGTGGCTCCTCGATCAAGCAAAAGCATGTATGACATGAAGATCATGTCATGAGATGGTGGATGTTGCATGGCAATGTATCTCAGAAAGGCTATGAAAATGCCTTAATAGGTAGGTATGGTGGCTGTTCTGAGGAAATATATAATGAGGCTTATGATGACAAAGCATATCATGGCAAGGGTTTGGATCCACCGGCCAAGTTTGCACCAACTCTCAAGATGAGAAATGGCAATGCACGGTACCGAAAAGGCTAGCAAAATATGGATGGTGGAAGTGCCAACAATCGAATACTCACATTAGTCCGAAGAACTCATGCACTTTTTATCAGTAACTCTCTATCTAGTTAGGAGAATAACAAAGAAACAAGTACCCCGAGGAAGAGTGTTTGGGGGTTTGGTTATCCTTGCGCATCCTCGACCCATGGTAACGTGAGGGTACTCTATATATTCCAACCCCTCCAGAGGTTAGCGATCAATCTAGCAGCTAGAGTTCTCAACTAATTTTTTTAGTTTTGAAAAACACACGGATTTCCCAATATACGACACCTATCACTAATAGTCTCAAGCTCTTGGCACCAATAGTCAAACATTACTCAAATCAATACCTCAAAACTATTGCAAGTTACTACTATACTTAAATAGAAACCTCAATTACCTACTCATGCAAGAAACACAACTCAGTGCAACAAGCCAACTCTCTAAACAAAGTAAGCATGATAACTCAAGAGAGTTCCAAAAGCAACCTAAATAAAAACTCTTAAAAAGATAAAGCATGGAAAATAAGAGCTAAGGATGACAGCAGCTATGAAAAGATAAAGAACACTCAAAAAAGATAAGCATGAAAACCTATGCTGTGTTCTAGGGTGGAGTGGAGCGTGTTTCTCTCCCAAACAAAGAAAGCTAGGTTCCAACTTGTTATGAAAAACAAGCAAAACTAAAAGAAACTAAAAATTAAAGAGCGGGACGCTCTAAGCATAGCACATAACATATGAAGTGATAAAAATATAACATGGAGATGGACGAACTGGTGATTGTTGATGGAGAAGGGGATGCACGGGGGCATCCCCAAGCTTAGATGATTGAGTCTCCTTGAATATTTCTTGGGGTGCATGGGGGCATCCCCAAGCTTGAGATCTTGACACTCCTAGATCTTCTTTCATCATCTTCCATCGCATACTTGAAAACTCCTTTCGTACGAAACTCATCATAAGCTGATTAGAGTGGTTAGTACCCATAATAAAATAATTTATTCCCTACTTGAAATAAAGATTTTCATGAAGATCTATTGTTTCTCAAGATTGACAAAAGGTTTTTGCAAAGGAAAAGCAATCTTAAGATATGCAAAATGATGAAAACGAGAAATGTGGCACAATTTGTGAAAAACAGAACAACAGGTAGTACATAATGTTTTCGGGGCACTTTTGCAACTCAAATAAAAAAACTTAGAATAGATGCCAGAAAGACAATTATATAGAGCATACTGTCAAAAACATTCAGATAAAAAAGATGAGTTGATGATTTCTGGTGAATATTTCCATCAAGCACACAAGATCTGTTTCTGGACAGCATGTCACAACTTTTGAACTTTCTTGCAATCAAAGGCTAGTACTTGGCACAAAGCTTAAAAATAAAGACACAATGATGTTGCTACAATAGTAACAAGCATCAAGACCACTAAAACTGAAAGTAAAAAAAATTGGGTTGCCTCCCAACAAGCGCTTTCTTTTATGCCTTTGAGCTAGGCATGATACAAAAAGATTGAGTTGTATCAATTGAAACATCACAGAGATCATCAAAAAGCTCTTCAATAGTACAACTAATCTTAAGAGGAATCCCAAAGAGAGGCTTAGTGGCAACACTTCTAGGAACAAAATAAAAGGTAGTAAGACCAATTGGAATTTCATTTCTAATTCTATTGAAGAGAGGTATCTCTTCCAAGGTCTTCACAGTTTCAACACCCCTAGCAATAGGTATACTTGTTTTGGGTTGAGGAACCTTGGGTACATGATCGAACTTAGGCTCCTTTCTTGTGGGGGTTTCTACCTTTCTAGTCTTGATGGAGGATAGAGTAGTTCCTAAAGTTTCAATAATATACTCGATCTTATCAATCCTAGAAGAATCCACATCATGGGATTTAAGGGTCTCCAAGGTTTTGTAAATTTTGAGCATGGAGCTATCAAGTCTATTTAAGTTCCCTTGAATCCAATGATCTACTTCATTTATTTTACTCATGCTTGGCATCTTTAGCTCTATATTCTCAAATTTACTCATAATGTGAGCGAAAGTGATATCATCCTTTATATTAACAATAGGAGGGATTCCGACAAGATTTTCCATACCGTTAAGAGCCTCCCAAACGGGGGCTTCCAAGAAATTCCCACCTATTATTGTATCTATAACAAACCTATTCCAAGAAGTAATACCAACATAAAAATTTCTAAGCAAAATAGTGGTGGATTGCTTCTTGGTGGCTCTATCTTGAGAATCTTTAATTCTATACCAAGCATCTTTCAAACTTTCTCCTACCCTTTGTTTGAAGGTAAGAATCTCTCCTTCGGGTGTGACATCAAAGGAAAAGGACTTAAACATACTCACTAAACAAAGCAACTTTTTTTTTGTGGTTTTTGGTATAATACTTTAAAGCAAAAACTAGAAAACAAACTAACAAGACCAAAAAGAACGTTAAAAAATAGCGTGCAACTCCCCTATCTTGAAGACTGGAGTCCCTGGCAACGACGCCGGAAATTTGCTTGATGACGAGTTGATGGATATACTTCTCGCCCCTCGTTGGTTACCCCAAGTGGAAGGTGGAGATGTAGTCAGCAGCAGATTTCCCTTACACGGGGACTGTAAGGTTTATCGAACCAGGAGAACTCTAAGGTTCAACAAGTTGGTGTCCGCTGCTTTGGCGCTAGCAGAAGACGTGGACCTTCACACACAACAAATAACTTTTCTCCCAATGAGTACAGAGAGGTTGTCAATCTCTCCGGCCTTGTAGTTTGGAAAGTATCAAAACACAAGCGGGAAAGTGATAGTGATTGCAACGAAAAAGTAAATGAAATCGGTAAATAGTGGAGGTGTAATAAATGGTGGTAATATGGACGATAAACAACATGATGTTCACTAGTGATGTCTCTCTCCCAAAAGACGATAAACAACTATGCATGGGTAAACAAATCACAGCTGGGCAATTGCCAGAATTATGAACGCACCGCAATGCTAATTATGCTACTAGGAAGTTAGAGGCTCAAAAGTAATGGGCAGTACGCCAACACAAGTAGATCGTTTGTTCATCAACATCTACTTACTAATCATCCACCTTGAGATATCTATCCAGAACATCCCGCTGGTATTCAGTTGCGAGCCCCACCCAAAGTGTAAACTCAAAGCAACGGACAACTGCATTAACGAACTTTGCGTAAGGTAAACAATACTAGAAACCGCGGTCACAAGAACCGTTGTTTTCTCCCTGGTGGCAACATCACATCCTCTAGTCTCATGTTTCTGTCACTCAAGCTAGACATTAGGGGGCATGAACCCACAATCATGCATAACGCTCCCTCTTGGAGTTACAATCTACGACTCGGCCAAAGCAATAAAGAGCAACGGAGAACATGCATTAATCACTAAAGAACATAATATAAGAGGATAATCAAATATATAACTCATCACAATCTGAACATAATATCATAATCCATCGGATCCGAGCAAACCAAGCATAGCAATAGCAGGAAAATTACATAGATGCCTTGATCATGTAGGGCAGCTCACAAGGGCTAAACATTGAAGCACAATATTGGAGAGAAGACATCACATAACTACTGGTCATGGACCCATGGTCCAAGGAGGACTACTCATGGCACGTCCGGGAAGCGTCCATGGCGGTGGAGAAGCTCCCGGAGCTCAATCCTCCCTCCGGGAGGGTGTCGGGAAGAAGTCTTTTGACGCTCCCGATCTCGGAAGCACTGCGGCGGCGGAACGATGGAGAATTTCGCGATTCTGGATATGATGGAAGGGTTTCCGATCGGAGGGGTAAATAGAGGCCAAAGGAGGGCGTCATAGGAGGTGGATCCCACCCAGGCGACATGTGGGCGCGGCCAGGGGCTGGGCTGCGCAGGGAGGTGATGACCCACAAGTATAGGGGATCTATCATAGTCCTTACTATAAGTTAGAGTGTTGAACCCAACGAGGAGCAGAAGGATCTGACAAGTGGTTTTCAGCAAGGTAATATCTACATGCACTAAAATTATCGGTAACAAGTGGTTGTGTGGTGAGATGATTCGTAGGAAGCAACAAGTACCAAAAGTAGCAACGGTGCAGCAAAGTGGCCCAATCCCTTTTGTAGCAAGGGAGAAGCCTGGACGAAGTCTTATAGGAGGAAAAACGCTCCCGAGGACACATGGGAATTTCTGTCATGATAGTTTTCATCATGTTCATATGATTCACATTCGTTACTTTGACAGTTTGATATGTGGGTGGACCGGCACTTTGGTACTGCCCTTACTTGGACAAGCATCCCACTTCTGATTAACCCCTCTCACAAGCATCCGCAACTACGAAAGAAGAATTAAGACAAAGTCTAACCATAGCATTAAACTAGTGGATCCAAATCAGCCCCTTACGAAGCAACGCATAAACTAGGGTTTAAGCTTCTGTCACTCCAGCAACCCATCATCTACTTACTACTTCCCAATGCCTTCCTCTAGTCCCAAATAATGGTGAAGTTTTATGTAGTCGACGTTCACATAACACCACTAGAGGAAAAACAACATACAACACATCAAAATATCGAACGAATACCAAATTCACATGGCTACTATTAGCATGACTTATCCCATGTCCTCAGGAACAAAAGTAACTACTCACAAAGCATAATCATATTCATGACCAGAGAGGTAATGAGTAGCATTAAGGATCTGAACATAAACTCTTCCACCAAATAATCCAACTAGCATCAACTACAAAGAGTAATTAACACTACTAGCAACCTTACAAGCACCAATCGGAGTTGCGAGACGGAGATTGGTTACAAGTGATGAACCAGGGTTTGGAGATGAGATGGTGCTGATGAAGATGTTGATGGTGATGAGTCCCCTCCGATGAGAGGAGTGTTGGTGATGACGATGCCGACGATTTCCCCCACCGGGAGGGAAGTTTCCCCGGCAGGATCATCCTGCCGGAGCTGTAGATAGGTTCTGCTCAAGTTCCGCCTTGTGGCGGCGGCGAATCCTCCAAAAAGCCTCCTCTTGATTTTTTTCGGAATGAAACCCTTCATATAGCAGAAGAGGGGGGTTAGTGGGCCAGCAGGGAGCCCACAAGCCCACTAGGCGCGGCCAGGGGGGTGGCCACGCCTACCAGTCTTGTGGCCCCCTGGTTGTGCTCGTCTGGCACTTCTTCGGCCCAGTATTTTTTATATATTCCCAAAAAAATCCACGTTGATTTTGACGGTTTTTGGAGTTGCGCAGAATAGGCATCTCAAACTTGCTCCTTTTTCAGGACAAAATTCCAGCTGCCGGCATTCTCCCTCTTCATGTAAACCTTGGAAAATAAGAGAGAAAAGTCATAAGTATTGTACCGTGAAGTGAAATAACAGCCCAAAAGGCAATAAATATCAACATGAAAGCATGATGCAAAATGGACGTATCAACTCCCCCAAGCTTAGACCTCGCTTGTCCTCAAGCGAAAGCCAAGCTCAATAAATATGCCCACATGTTTAGGGAGAGAGGTGTTGACAAAACAAGATACGAACATGCATGCATCATGATAATGATCAGAACAACAATACCAACATATAATCTCTCATGCTAAAGTGACAATTCCTTCACAAAGTAAAGTATGGATCAAGAACCTTACCGAGAATTAGCAACCGACAACCTTTAGTCATTGAAGCAATTGCAATTTATCACAACATCAGAAAGAGTCAAATAAGAGCTTGTAAAGCAAATCCACATACTCAATCATATTTTCGTTCTCTACAATTGCTACAACTCACGTGGTACTCATGAGATCAAAGTTTCAGCTGAACCCAGAGAAAGATAGGGGCTTATAGTTTTGTCTCCCAACTGCTTACCTCAAGGGTAATGTCAACAATAATAATTCATGAATGTTTACCTCCAAGTTGACATATGAACATAGATCTTTCCCTAGCATATGACGTTAGCCAAGATAAAGGCGAAACAAGGAATTGGTGAAGATCACCATGACTCTTTCAAGGGCAAAACGTAAAGTTACAAGATAGGCCCTTCGCAGAGGGAAGCAGAGGTTGTCATGCGCTTTTGAGGTTTGGATGCTTGTCCTCTTAGTGCGGAGGAACGTCATTTTATATTGCCTCCTGTGATAAAGAACTTTATTATGCAGTCTGTCGCTTTTATGTGTTCCTCATCACAGGTTCGTACAAAGATTATTTTCCACACACTAATATATCATACATATTATGGAGAAATTTTTATTCTTTGCACCGATGACAACTTACTTGAGGGATCTTATTCAATCCATAGGTAGGTATGGTGAACTCTCATGGCAAAACTGGTTTGAAGGTTTATGGATGCACAAGTAGCATCTCTACTTGGTGCGGGAGTTTTGGCTAATATGAGGTGGAAGCAATCGTCACATGCTAAGGGATCTCTAATCATATAACATTGTTCGGAACCAAGCAAACACAATTCATTATGTTGTCTTCCTTGCACCATATCTACTTCTAAGCATGCAATAGTTTAGTGAGTGTTCACAATCATAGATGGTGTCAAAGATGGTATATTTATATGTGAACCTCTCCTTCTTTATCACTTCCTATTAATTGCAACAATGAGCAAGGTCTACGTTTGTCTACCCTCAACAAGTTTCAATCAACATTCTTTTTATATGTGAAGCCATCACTTCCCATAAGATCATTACATGATCTTTCATGCTTTTGTTCTTTTCTCACTCTTTTGATCATGGCAAGAGGCAAGGCCCTTCAACTAAGACACTCTTTATTATATGGCTCACGAGCTCGAATACATCGGGGGTGACACAAAGCAAAACTCAAGCCTAAAACACTAAGACCTTTATTCTACTAGAGAAAGATAAAACTGAAAAGGAACAAACTAAAACAAAGGTAAAGGAAAAAGATGTGATGGTGATACGATACCGGGGCAATTCCCCCAAGCTTGGTAGAAGCCAAGGGGATTGCCCATACCCATGCTTAGTTGTCTTCCTTTGGAGGTGATGGTGGTGGAGTTGTTGCGACATGGGTTTGATCCTCCGTCTTCCAAGGCATAGGTGCTCCATCATGGAAAGATGAATGAGTCTCCGGAATCCTCAAATCTGCAGCCAACCGAATTGATTTAAATCTATACTCATACTCACAGTTTTGGTTCTGCAGGTCATAGATTTGGGCGTGGAGGTGATCAATCATGTCATAGTGCGTTGAGAGGTGCTTCCCAATGTCATTGGCATCGATCCTGTGCTTGCTGGTTAACTCCGTGATCATCATGTGGTTGGCGTTGAGTCCACGCTCCACCATCCCTTGGCACTTGAAGACCTTTTGCTCCATCGCTTCGAGCCTCGCCTCCATGCTTCCGGTCTTCTTGGGCCCCTCAATATCACGGATGTGCAACATCCCCTCACGCATCTCGATAGATTGAGGGTGTTGCAGCACTCCCGTGAGGTAGGGATTGATGACCTTCTCGAAGATCTTGTCCTTCAGAGCTTTTGGAGACGTCATGGCAATCTAGATCCGCAACATAAACAAGCTCGAAACAAAAACAGAGGAAATCTGCATGATACGAGGGTCAGACCTTACGGGAGAATATATAATGATTTTATCCAGACTAGAAGGAGTCCGGGAGGCACACGAGGTGGCCACAAGCCCCCCAGGCGCGACCAGGGGGTGGCCCCGCGCCTAGCAGACTTGTCGCCTCTTCGCGTGCTTTTCAGACTACTTCCAATTTTTCTATTTTTTCAAAAATTCCAAAACGGAGAAAAATTCCTACTGGAAAAGATTTGGAGTCGGTTTTCTTACCGAATCACATACCTCTTCGTTTTCGGAGTCTGAAACAGACTGATAAATATCCCTTAGGTATTCTTCCGGAGTTATGGTATTGATAATGTTGCTTTCAACATTTATGGGAGTACGTGAGATATAATGCTTGATTCTCTGCCCATTTACAACTCTCAGACAATTACCTTCTGTGTTGTTGATCTTGATAGCACTGGAACGATATACTTCCTCAACAATATAGGGACCTTCCCATTTAGAGAGAAGCTTGCTTGCAAAAAATCTTAAACGAGAATTATATAGCAAGACATAATCACCTACATTGAACTCACGCTTTTGTATCCTCTTATCATGCCACCTCTTAACCTTTTCTTTGAACAACTTGGCATTCTCGTATGCCTGAGTTCTCCACTCATCAAGGGAGCTAATGTCAAATAACCTCTTCTCACCAGCAAGTTTGAAATCAAAGTTGAGCTCTTTGATCGCCCAATAAGCTTTATGCTCTAGCTGAAGAGGTAAATGACATGCTTTGCCGTACACCATTTTGTACGGAGACATGCCCATGGGATTCTTATAGGCAGTTCTATAAGCCCACAATGCATCATCGAGCTTCTTAGACCAATTCTTTCTAGACCTGTTGACAGTCTTTTGCATAATTAGTTTAATTTCTCTATTGCTTAGCTCTACTTGACCACTAGACTGAGGGTGATAGGGGGACGCAATTCTATGGTTGACATCATACTTGGCAAGCGTTTTACGGAAAGCACCATGAATGAAATGTGAACCACCGTCGGTCATTAGATATCTAGGGACTCTAAATCTAGGGAAGATAACTTCTTTAAGCATCCTGATAGAAGTGTTGTGATCAGCACTACTAGTGGGGATAGCTTCTCCCCCACTTAGTGACGTAATCAACAACAACTAGGATATGAGTATACCCGTTGGATTTTGGAAAAGGTCCGATATAATCAAAGCCCCAAACATCAAATGGTTCAATGACAAGTGAATAGTTCATAGGCATTTACTGACATTTACCGATATTACCTATCATTTGACATTCGTCACAAGACAAGACAAAGTTACGGGCATCCATGAAGAGAGTGGGCCAATAGAAACCTGATTGCAATACCTTGTGTGCAGTTCTATCTCCCGCATGGTGTCCTCCGTAGGCCTCGGAGTGACACTTCTATAGGATCTGTCCCTGTTCATGTTCAGGTACACAACGTCTAATAACAACATCTACTCCTTCCTTATAAAGGTGAGGATCATCCCAAAAGTAATGTCTCAAGTCAAAGAAGAATTTCTTCTTTTGCTGGTTGATACGTCTCCAACGTATCTACTTTTCCAAACTCTTTTGCCCTTGTTTTGGACTATAATTTGCATGATTTGAATGGAACTAACCTAGACTGACGTTGTTTTCAGCAGAATTGCCTTGGTGTTATTTTTGTGCAGAAATCGAAGTTCTCCAAACGTCCTGAAAATTTACGGGGAGGAGTTTTGGAAAATATCAAAAATATCTGCACCAAGTTCCACCTCACGGGATGGGCCAGTGGGCCACAAGCCCTTGTTCCGCCACCACCCCCCTGGTGGCGGTGGGCAGGCTTGTGGGGCCCACAGGCACCTGCCGCCCCCAACTCCAGCTCTATAAGTTGTCTTTCGTCCCAGAAAAAATAAGAAGAGTAGTTTTCATCGCGTTTTCAATACGGAGGTGCCGCCACCTCCTGTTCTTCATCTGGAGGGTAGATCTGGAGTCCGTCTTGGGCTCCGGAGAGGGGAAATCGTCGCCATCATCATCATCAACCTTCTTCCCTCTCCAATTCCATGAAGCTCTTCGTCGTTAGTGAGTAATCTATTCGTAGGATCGCTGGGCGGTAATGAGTAGGATGAGATATATCATGTAATCGAGTTAGTTTTGATAGGGATTGATCCCTAGTATCCACTATTCTCTAGGATTTGATGTTTCTACTACTTTGCCATGCTTAATGCTTGTCACTAGGGGCCAAGTGCCATGATTTGAGATCTGAAATTATTATGTTGTCACCAATATATGTGTGTTTTTGATCCTATCTTGCAAGTTGTAGTTACCTACTATGTGTTATGATCCGGCAACCCCGGAGTGACAATAACCGGAACCACTCCCGATGATGATCATAGTTTGAGGAGTTCATGTGTTCACCAAGTGCTAATGCGTTGGTTCGGTTCTTTATTAAAAGGTGTTGACAATCCCGTAGTTTACTTTTGGACCCCACTGCCACGGGAGGGATGGACAATAGATGTCATGCAAGTTCTTTTCCCTAAGCACGTATGACGACACACGAAATGCATGCCTACATCACATTGACGAACGGGAGCTAGCCACGTATCTCTCCGCGTTATAGCTGTTGCATGATGAATATCATCCAAACAAATCACCGACCCATTGCCTTCGAGTTTGTCCTACTGCTGTTGTTACTTGTCTTGCTCTGTTGCTGCTACTACTGTTGGTACTGCTGTTACTTGTCTTGCTCTGCTGCTGCTACTACTGTTGGTACTGCTGTTACTTGTCTTGCTCTGCTGCTGCTACTACTGTTGCTACTACTGTCGCTTGCTATTGTTGCTACTTGTTACTGATGTCACTACTGCTGTTCCTTGCCACTGCTATTGCTCGTTACACTGCCGTTACTCCTTACTTTGCTGTTACTACTCTACTTGCAGATACTAATCTTTCAGGTGTGGTTGAATCTAACAAATTCAGCTTCTAATACTTGAGAGTATACTCTCACCTCCCGTCGTGCAAACCAACAAATTGGGTCGAATACTCTACCCTCGAAAACTGCTGCGAACCCACGCGCTGGTGGGCCATTAACAACATTCTTCTAGTCTCATTGCCGGGGAGTGCTATCAGCATTCGTCTGGTGCCGTTGCAGGAGAAGGTTTGTTGTCATAAGCATTCGTCTAGCTAACACTAGAGATTGCAGGATCAGCCCTTTTCTGGAGCCATTGCCAGGGAAGCACAGCTGACGTCAGCATTTTTCTAGCGCCGTTGCCGGGGAGGTATTGCTATATTCTCTGAGTTACTTAGGATTTATATCTGCTGATCACTATGAAGAATCTGAAGGATCCGAAGACCAAAGTCTTGCCCTCAACTACGAGGGGAGGTAAGAAATTGCCATCTAGCTCTGCACTTGATTCACCTTCAGTTATGAGTAAGTTTGCGACTTCACCTCCTGCTAGAAATCTTGATATGTCGCCTGTGCTTGATGATGCTTGTGATAATACTGCTAGAGATGCTATGCTTGATACCATGCTTGATACTGCTAGAGATGATGTGCTTGATACTGCTAGAGATGCTATGCTTGATACTGCTTTGCCTGATGATGCTAGAGATGCTGCTTTGCCTGACGATGCTATGCTTGATACTGCTAGAGATGCTCCTTTGCCTGTTCCACTAGGAGTGTTCCTTGATGCTCATATTGCTAGAGTTACTGCCAATGCTCGTGATGCTTCTGAAATTGCCGATGCTATTTAGATAAACCTGCTGTTGCTCCTGTTAGATCTAGCTCTCCTAGATATGAATTGCCCGATATACCTGAGGGTTATGTTATGGAGGGAGAGATAGCTGAGGATTTGTTTTGCGTGTAAGGATGCCTATGACGCTGAGAAATTAATTCTCAAGTGGAAGGAAAAATCTCGGGAAGTTAGGATGAAAAATGATCCGAAATTTGCCACTTCGCCTATCTTTGTCACCGATAAGGAATATGAATTCTCTGTCGACCCTGAGATAATCTCTCTAGTCAAATCTGATCCTTTTCACGGTTATGAGTCTGAGATGGTCATAGCCCATCTTGCCAAACTACCCGAAATAGCCAATCTTTTCACTAATGAGGAGAAGATCCGCCACTACTATGTCCTTAAGCTGTTTCCTTTCTCTCTAAAGGATGATGCTAAAGCCTGGTTCACCTCTCTTGCTCCTGGATGTGTGCGTAGTCCCCAGGAGATGGTCTATTACTTCTGTGAGAAATATTTCCCTTCCCATTAGAAGCAAGCTGCCTTGCAGGAAATATACAACTTTGCTCAACTCCAAGAAGAGAGTCTTCCACAAGCTTGGGGGAGGCTCGTCCAGCTACATAATGCTTTGCCTGATCACCCTCTTAAGAAGAACGAGATACTTGATATCCTCTATAACGGACTTACCGATGCCTCTAGAGACCACCTAGATAGTTGTGTCGGTTGTGTTTTTAGGGAATGAACTGTAGAACAAGCTGAGACCCTACTGAATCACCTCTTGATCAACGATAATGCTTGGACTATTCCCAAACCACCTCCTAAGCCAACTCCTAAGAAAAGAGGTATTCTATTCCTCAGTCCCGAAGATATGCAAGAAGCCAAGAAATCTATGCAAGAGAAAGGCATTAGATCTGAAGATGTCAAAAATCTACCACCTATCGAAGAGATCCACGGTCTCGATAACCCGGTACAGGTAGTAGAAGTGAATTCTCTGCGTAGGTTTGATGAGAGTGATATTCCTTTTGATAAACCTGCTAGCCTATGCTTTGATGAATTTGACAACTTTGTTGCCAAACAACAGAGTTTCAATGATTATGTTAGCAGACATTTGGAACAAAGTACTCGTATGCTTAGCCATTTAAGTTCTTGTGTAGATAGAAATGTCAATGCTCTGAAGCTTCTGAGTAAGCATGCCTCTATGATTACTACTCAGGTAGAACAAGTACTTAAAGCTCAGAATGACCTGCTCAATGAATTAAATGACAACTCTATCAGAGTCATTACTAGAGGAGGAAAAATTACTCACGAACCTTTGTATCCTGAAGGTCATCCTAAGACAATTGATCAAGATTCTCAAGGAATCAATGCTGATACACCTAGTCATCCTAAGGAGAAGAAGAAGGATGATAGAAACCTGCACGCCAGTTCACCAAATACTTTCACACCTGAAGAACCTAATGATATCTCTGCGTCTGATGCAGAAACACAATCAGGTGATGAACATGAACCTTGTGACAATGTGGACAGTGATATTCATAATAATGCTCAATCTAGCGATGATGAGGATGTGGAGATTGAACCTACGGTTAATCCTGATAATCCACAACCTAAGAGATAGGACAATGTAACGACCAAACCTCGAAGGATTTGAGTCTCTGTGCTTTACTGTGCTAGTCCCTGGATCGACTCGCTAGCACACATAGTATAGATGAAAACCAGATATAGCAAGTGCATCATTTATAATAACGTATGATCCAGAATTTATAAAATATAACAATCTGCATAGCACTTAGCTAGCTTTATTCTATTAAACAGCGGAAAAGTAGCAGAATAATAACGATGAGTCCCATCATAGCCCACTGGCGATGTTGGGTGAAGACTCGCGACCCTAACGGTACCTTACTCCTCGTCTGAATATCCTGCAACATGATACGTTGCAGCCATATAGGTCAATACTTTGAATGTATTGGCAAGTTACACAGGAAAAATAATATAACAGACCTACATGTATATGCATAGTATAACAAGAGAAAGGCTGATGGTTATTTTGCAGAAAGCTGATTTTATCCTCATAGCTACCTAATAGTCAAGTTTTAATTTATTTGCTACAATAACTCACATATGGTTGAATTGGCATCTCCAACTCCAACCTATTACCATTATTAAGTTTCCCATCAAGTTTTATTAAGTGTGTCATCTGTCAAGATCATCCAACAACTGTAATGGCCTAGCTGCTCAAAGTTGTCCATAACCGGGGACACGGCTAATCATGATTAGTTTATACACTCTGCAGAGGTTAGTACGCTGTACCCACTTGACTCAACCCGAAGATTGAGACGAAGTCTTTCAGAAGCAGTCACCTAGTCCCACAGGAGGCCCATCCCACCTATCATAGCTACATCAGCTGACACATCCGGGTAAGGTTTCCACGACTGATCAACTAAGCCAGAGCCCATAATAGCCAGTGGTCGCACAAGGAAGCTACTAGTCACTAAGTTTGTCTGATCTTTTTGAACCTGGGCGGCATCCACTTACATTCAGAGGGTTGATACCATGATGTTCTTGAAACCACCCAGCAATACCATATCCGCCCAGAGGTGTATTATAACCTGAATTACTACTCAATTTATTTTGTAGTAATCCTCACATAATCTCAATGAATACATGAACCAATCCCCATCTACATAGCATAGCAAAATTACAAATACCACGATCTCTCAATGACGAGGGGATATAGCTCAATAGCATAGCAATTATAATAATAATCCTATACATGCATAAATTTTCATATAGTGATATAATACTACATGAATAGAAAATAATAGGTAAAGGATGATCAACATGTAACTTGCCTTGATTCTGGTTCAGAAAGTCACACTCCTGACAATAGTTTGCGTCGCACTCCGCACAATCTACACGTTGCAAACAATCACACCAATCAATCACCACAATCACATAACACCAAATAAAACCATCGGCAATAAAACAACTTGTTTTAAACCAAAGCATAAATAGCATGGCAGCAGGTATAAAATCATCTACACGCTGATACGATGACAACGCAAAAATAATCAACTAAACCGGATGAACGGTTTGTAAAATATGGCCTCCGGTAGTTTAAAACAAATCTGATTTAACAAAAATAATTAATTTTCGTAAAACTGAAAACTACTGGTTCTAACATGTTCTACTCATCAGTACGAGATCACAGGAAAAAGAATTTCCTGATTCGGAGTTACGAGCAAAAAGATAAACGCGTTTCAAAATTATACCGAGAATCTGACACAGCTAAAAACAGATTAAAAACAGATTAAATTTCGTCCTGAAGCTGTTCATCGGGGTTTGATGAATCGGCTCGTGCGTGCGTTCTCACCAGAACAGCGGGGAAAACGGAACGGACTCGGCGTGGTGCCTCCGGTGGTGCTCAGGTGGCGGTCGAACGGACTCCGGCGACGTGCGCAAATTCCGGCGAACACGGACGAACTTCGGTGGTGCTCCGATGTTGCTCCGCGGTGCTAGAGGCTGCTGCGCGGTGCGTGCGAGGCGGGGCGAATCGGGAGTAGGGAATCGGGCTGCCCGGGTCTCGGTCCCTGGGACTTATTCCCTCGCGGGAGAGTCCCTGGCGAACAGGAGTTCGTCCCAGGCTCGATCTCGGAGTGGAGAAAAAAAAGAGGCAAGGCTCGAGCTGGTCTCGGGACAGGAGTCCTCGCGCTGGGGTTCTGGAGGCTCGCTGGGACACGTGGGGCCAGGAGCCTGGGGCTCAGTCCCTGGCTCGATGGGAAACAAGGCGATGGCCTCGCTGCCTCACGTGGCGCTGGGCGTTGGACAGGAGCGCTAGGGCTCGGTCCCTCCTGGCGCAGGGAGCTCGGGAGCTGGCCTCCAGCGCTAGCCCTCGGTGGGCAGGGGCCGCGTGCGCTGGGCTGGGCTGGTCTTGCTAGCTCGGCTTGGCCGGTTCCTTTTTTTTAACCAAAATAATAATAATAATAATAACTAAATAATTGTTTTTTAACAAATATCACAAAGAAAATAATATATATATATACAAATATATATATATATATAATATACGCATTTAGTAATATATATATATATACATGTTGATATATATACATATATATTAAAATTCTAATATATACATACATATATAAATATAAAATAAATCCACTTTATAAATCCATGTGATAAATAATAAAGGAACCTAGTTCCACCTAATGCAAATTTTAAAAATAGTCTTAATGCAATAGGCCACGCAAATAGCATTTGAGAACTCAATTAAAAATAATTTCGGAGATTATAAAATTTGCAAAACTAATTCAAATAATTCCAAATAATATTCTAGGGATGATGAACTTTAATTCGACAGGGAAGAAGTCACATTATATCCACTCCAATAAATTGCCCGCACTTGCATAATGAATAGATTTTTTTTCATAAAGACAAATAATGCATAGGAAAATATGAGATGCATACGAATGATCTATTAACATCCGAATTTAAGAAAATTGGGATGTTACAAACCTACCCCCTTAAGATGAATCTCGCCCTCGAGATTCGGGTTGGCTAGCAAATATGTGTGGGTGTTCCTGCTTGAGATCCTCCTCTCGTTCGCAAGTAGCCTCTTCTTCTGTATGATGATCCCACTGAACTTTGCATAACCTGATTGTCTTGGTGCGAGTAACTCTCTCTGCTGTCTCCAGAATCTTAACATGCTTCTCATCATACGTCAAGTCAGTCTCCAACTGAATTGCCTCAAGTGGCACTGTATCTCTCAAAGGAACGTTTTCCATCTCGGCATGACACTTCTCTAGCTGGGATACGTGAAACACATCTGGATAATCCTTCACAACTGGCACCTCTTCTAGGCTACCCCCCCTTAAGAGAGTTCACCTGCATCCTCTTATGCTGATACTTACATACATATTTGATTCTCCTCCCTCCTGGTGCACCGAGAGAAATAGATCGACTAGCACAATCGGTAACTCCTTCATATAATTGTAACCAGTCCATACCCAAAATAATATCCAGACCTTGTGACTTCAATATGATCAAATCTGTAGGGAACTTATGCTTCCCAATAGACAAGTTTAACTAATGACAACAAACACCTGCTATCATCTCAGCTCCTAGGGAACTCACTCTAATAGGCATACTAAGGGTTTTGGTTGGCAAGCAATAGATAAGAAATAGACAAAATAGGTCTTGAGGAATATAGATATTCTACCCATATGCATATTATGATCAAGGTAATATATATGAGGCAACAAAACACCATAGCAATAACACAAACAAGCATAAAAATAATCAAACATATCTATATATATAGTCGAATAATTCCGACAAGATCCTAGTTTCACAAACAAGCAAAATAACAATCAAGCAAGCAACCTAGTATCGTCATGCCACAAAGCGGGCATAATCAGATACGCTAACACGTTAATAGCGCAAATAAAAACAAGATAAGTGGTGGTCTCAACACTAGTTCCTACTTAAGCTGGTCAAGATACTAGAGTGGTTGTCTAATGAAATAGTAAGATGTAGACAAAGTGTATAGAATAAATTTTCACTCCTATGGCTTTTCTAATCCATTTTCTACGGCCACGACCTACAGTCAACACATTGCTCTGATACCATCTGTAACGACCAAACCTCGAAGGATTTGAGTCTCTGTGCTTTACTGTGCTAGTCCCTGGATCGACTCGCTAGCACACACAGTATAAATGAAAACCAGATATAGCAAGTGCATCATTTATAATAACGTATGATCCAAAATTTATAAAATATAACAATCTGCATAGCACTTAGCTAGCTTTATTCTATTAAACAGCGGAAAAGTAGTAGAATAATAACGATGAGTCCCATCATAGCCCACTGGCGATGTTGAGTGAAGACTCGCGGCCATAACGGTACCTTACTCCTTGTCTGAATATCCTGCAACATGATACGTTGCAGCCATATAGGTCAATACTTTGAATGTATTGGCAAGTTACACAGGAAAAATAATATAACAGACCTACATGTATATGCATAGTATAACAAGAGAAAGGCTGATGGTTATTTTGTAGAAAGCTGATTTTTTCCTCATAGCTACCTAATAGTCAAGTTTGAATTTATTTGCTACAATAACTCACATATGGTTGAATTGGCATCTCCAACTCCAACCTACTACCATTATTAAGTTTCCCATCAAGTTTTATTAAGTGTGTCATCTGTCAAGATCATCCAACAACTGTAATGGCCTAGCTGCTCAAAGTTGTCCATAACCGGGGACACGGCTAATCATGATTAGTTTATACACTCTGCAGAGGTTAGTACGTTGTACCCACTGGACTCAACCCGAAGATTGAGACGAAGTCTTTCAAAAGCAGTCACCTAGTCCCACAGGAGGCCCATCCCACATATCATACCTACATCAGTTGGCACATCCGGGTAAGGTTTCCACAACTGATCAACTAAGCCACAACCCATAATAGCCAGTGGTCGCACAAGGAAGCTACTAGTCACTAAGTCTGTCTGATCTTTTTGAACCTGGGCGGTATCCACTTACATTCAGAGGGTTGATACCATGATGTTCTTGAAACTATCCAGCAATACCATATCCGCCCAGAGGTGTATTATAACCTGAATTACTACTCAATTTATTTTGTAGTAATCCTCACCTAATCTCAATGAATACAGGAACCAATCCCCGTCTACATAGCATAGCAAAATTACAAATACCACGATCTTTCAATGACGAGGGGATATAGCTCAATAGCATAGCAATAATAATAATAATCCTATACATGCATAAATTTTCATAGAGTGATATAATACTACATGCATAGAAAATAATAGGTAAAGGATGATCAACATGTAACTTGCCTTGATTCTGGTTCAGAAAGTCATACTCCTGACAATAGTTTGCGTCGCACTCCGCACAATCTACACGTTTCAAACAATCACACCAATCAATCACCACAATCACATAACACCAAATAAAACCATCGGCAATAAAACAACTTGTTTAAAACCAAAGCATAAATAGCATGGCAGCAGGTATAAAATCATCTACACGCTGATACGATGACAACGCAAAAAGAATCAACTAAACCGGATGAACGATTTGCAAAATATGGCCTCCGGTAGTTTAAAACAAATCTGATTTAACAAAAATAATAATTTTCGTAAAACTGAAAACTACTGGTTCTAACATGTTCTACTCATCAATACGAGATCACAGTAAAAAGAATTTCCTGAGTCGGAGTTACGAGCAAAAAGATAAACGCGTTACAAAATTATACCGAGAATCTGACACAACTAAAAACAGATTAAATTTCGTCCTGAAGCTGTTCATCGGGGTTTGATGAATCGGCTCGTGCGTGCGTTCTCACCATGAACAGCGGGGAAAAACGGAACGGACTCGGCGTGGTGCGTGCGGTGGTGCTCCGGTGGCGGTCGAACGGATTCCGGCGACATGCGCAAATTCCAGCGAACACGGACGAACTTCGGTGGTGCTCCAGTGTTGCTCCGCAGTGCTAGAGGCTGCTGCGCGGTGCGTGCGAGGCGGGGAGAATCGGGAGCAGGGTAATCGGGCTGCCCGGGTCTCGGTCCTTGGGACTTATTCCCTCGCGGGAGAGTCCCTGGCGAACAGGAGTTCGTCCCAGGCTCGATCTCGGAGTGGAGAAAAAAAACGAGGCAAGGCTCGAGCTGGTCTCGGGACAGGAGTCCTCGCGCTGGGGTTCTGGAGGCTCGCTGGGACACGTGGGGCCAGGAGCCTGGGCTCAGTCCCTGGCTCGATGGGAAACAATGCGATGGCCTCGCTGCCTCACGTGGCGCTGGGCGTTGGACAGGAGCGCTAGGGCTTGGTCCCTCCTCGCGCAGGGAGCTAGGGAGCTGGCCTCCAGCGCTAGCCCTTGGTGGGCAGGGGCCGCGTGCGCTGGGCTGGGCTGGCCTTTCTGGCTCGGCCTGGCCGGTTCCTTTTTTTAACCAAAAATAAAATAAAATAATAATAACTAAACAATTGTTTTTTAACAAATATCAGAAAGAAAATAATATGTATATATATATAATATACGCATTTAGTAATATATATATATACATGTTGATATATATATATTAAAATGCTAATATATACATACATATATAAATATAGAATAATCCACGTGATAAATAATAAAGGAACCTAGTTCCACCTAATGCAAATTTTAAAAATAGTTTTAATGCAATAGGCCACGCAAATAGCATTTGAGAACTCAATTAAAAATAATTTCTGAGATTATAAAATTTGCAAAACTAATTCAAAATTCCAAATAATATTCTAGACATTATGAACTTTAATTCGACACGGGAGAAGTCACATTATCTCCACTCCAATAAATTAACCGCAGTTGCATAATGAATAGAATTTTTTTCATAAAGGCAAATAATGCATAGGAAAATATGAGATGCATATGAATGATCTATTAACATCCGAATTTAAGAAAATTGGGATGTTACAGACAAGAATGACTTCTCTGCTAGGAAGCATGGTAAAGAAAGAGAGCCATGGGTTCAGAGACCTATGCCCTTTCCTCCTAAGCCATCCAAAAAAAGGATGATGAGGATTTTGAGCGCTTTGTTGAGATGATAAGACCCGTGGTATGCTCAAGATGTCTCCATATGCCAAGTACATGAAAGATATCGTGACTAATAAACGGAAGATACCAAATCTTGAGATCTCCACCATGCTTGCCAATTACACTTTCAAAGGTGGAACTCCTAAGAAACTTGGTGATCCCAGAGTGCCCACTATACCTTGCTCCATTAAAGGAAACTACGTAAGAACTGCCTTATATGACCTTGGAGCCGGTGTTAGTGTTATGCCACTCTCTCTTTATCATAGACTTGAGTTGGATAAGTTGACACCCACTGAAATTTTTCTACAAATGGCCGACAAATCAACTGCTTTCCCTATCGGCATTTGCGAGGATGTGCCAGTTGTGGTTGCTAATACCACTATCTTAAAAGACTTTGTTATCTTGGATATTCCTGAGGACGATGCCATGGCTATCATCCTCAGAAGACCCTTTTTAAACACTGCAGGGGCTGTTATAGATTGCAACAAAGGCAATGTCACTTTCCATGTCAACGGTAATGAGCACACAGTGCACTTTCCAAAGGTACGATATCCAGTACATTGCATCAATGCTATCGAAAAGACTTCATCGATTCTCATTGGGAGCTTTGAATGCCCTATTCCTCGTGTCAAGATGAAGTATGATTTGCTTGTTGGGGAGATCCATATCCCCATTGAGGTGACTTAGTGGCTATTCGAAAATTCTCCGTTCTCTCTTGCGATTCGAGAAGGTTTTGTCATAAGGACTTGATCAATCCCACTGACGGATTTCTTTCGATGACCATGAAATGGATGAATCAGAGAGTCACATACCTCTATTTTGAGTCTTCATTTTCTGTTTCTTAGAAGAAAAATGATGGAATTAGTTTAGCTTTTCCTATTTTCTGTTTTAACGTCCGGGAGAAAAATACCTCGAAAATAGAAGTTCTCCGATGGTCCTGAAAATTTAGTATGATTTTTTCTGGAATTTGTGAAAATTTCTGCCTGAGAGCTGGTGAGGGGGCCTGACCAGTGGGCCACAAGCCCCCCCACCACCACCTACCCCCCTGGTGGCGGGGTGCAAGCTTGTGGGGCCCACAGGCACCCCCTCCACTCACTCCAGCTCTTAGCCTCTTCTTCCACCTCCAGAAAAAATGTTTCGCAGCTCAAACCCGTTTTCTTGCTCATTTGGCTGTGATTTTCGATCTCCTTGCTCAAAGCACCATTCTCCGAACTGTTTTGGGGAAATTGCTCCTTGGTAAGTGACTCCTCCATTGGTCCAATTAGTTTTTGCTCTAGTGCTTTATCCTTCGCGAATTCTTGCTACCTTGGTGACCCTGTTCTTGAGCTTGAAAAGTTGGTTTTAGCTGGTCCCAAGTGGTTTTAGCGCGTGATACGGTCTCTAGGCACTAGTAGGAGTAGTTGCTACAAGGTGTGGTGGGTCTTTATTCACTTTTCTCTTGAACTTCAAAGATTTCAGCAAAAGGAAATTATGTTCAAGAGGAAGTTTCATGGTGGTTCCTCAAGTAAGAAGGGTCCCCGTCTCTCTTTTTCGGAGCCCGAACCTTTTCAACTAAGGGACGCGCCGGTGCAACCATGTGAATGGCCTTCCGATGAGTTCATGATCGAAGCAGGCTTCAAGGATGAGTTTGATGCACTTGTCCGCAATGCCGGGTTAGAAGAATTCCTCTCAGATAAATGTGAACAGTATGCTATGCTCACTACCTCTTTCGTGCGTACATTTAAATTTTTAGCTGGGCATGAATCATCCATATTGTTTGACCTGTACGATAAATCATATACCATGGGTCTGGAGGATTTCAATAGGATTTGCAAGATACCCGATGGAGGTAGTGTTATTGATCCTCCTAAGTCTTCGATCAGAGACTTTGTCTCCAATATAACTGTGGGAGAAACCAGAGATATCACGCAAGCCACCATAGGAAGCATCCATTTCCCTGCCTTGCACTACCTTGCCCTCTTCATAGGTAGGTGCATTAACGGCAAGGGTGCACATTGTCACCTATACGCTTCCGACCTTAGTATCCTTAAGAGTGCAGTAACAGGTGACATGAGCTTCAATATGGGAGCCATTATAGCAAGGAGGCTGAATAAAAATGCGAGTGAGGGGGATTTCTTTGGTGGAGTTTATGCTACACGCTTAGCAAATTTTCTTGGGGTATCCATCCGTCCAGAAGACCCTCCTCTCCGTATAGCCTACCTTGATCGTGTCGCTCTAACACGCTACCAGTTCCTTGAGAGAGACCATGGATCCCTCCTATACCGCTTGATATTTAACCGGCAGCGTGTTTTCCATATTACCCTTCCTGCTCGTGCTTTCTTTGACTTTCAGATTAAACGAAGATACTACATAACCATAGGAGAGGCAGAGGAGTATGAGAGGGAGGCGACTGCTGCTCGACTTCGTGAGGCAGCTATTCAGGCAGTGGCTGCAGCACTCCCGTATAACACCCATTATGACTTTGGGTATCGCCAGGACCCATCATGGGAGTAGACCAAGCTAGGAAAAAAGCCTAAGCTTGGGGGAGGACGTGTTCTCACTAACTTTACATTCATGCTTATGCTTTCACTTTGTTAGCCGGTGTTTACACTTTGCCACTGTATTATCCATGCTAGTTCTTTTTGTTTTCTTATTTTCTTGTTTTGTGTCCTTCTGAGAAAAGCCAAAAAGATTTTTCTTTCTTCTTTTGCTTGTTGGGAGCTTTCCCGTGTAAATAGCTTTCTTTTTTCTTTGTGTCAAGGTAGAAGATATTGGTTACAATGTTTATTGGTTCTTACATGCTTACCTATTTAGCTATCAAAGAGGCATATTACTTTGTCTTCTCCTTTGTGTTTGCCTGCAGATTCAGCTTAGTCCAATGCGCTTATTATTGTTCACATCGTTCGATCGTGCAAATGAAAGGCAACAATGATGATATATGATGAAGTGACTGAGACTGAAAAGCTGGTATGAACTCTATCTATTTTGTTTTTGTAAATATGACTAGCTTGTCGACCCAGATTTAGCTTTGTTGTGAGAGAACCATGTTTGCAATGACAACTTAGAGATCATACTTTCTGATGCCATGCTTATTTAGCTGAGCGCTTATAATGGTTTGTCTTGATTGCTAACATAGATTTTGAGATGACTATGATGTAGTATGATAGGATGGTATTCTCCTTTGAATGTTTAAAGTGGCTTGACTTGGCGCATGTTCATGCATGTAGTTGAAACAAAATCAACATAGCCTCTATGATGTTCGTATTCATGGTGATTTATATCATGTTCATGCTTGCATTTAATGTTAGTCAAAGTCATTGCATCTTGATGAGTGTTGTCGCTCTCTAGTTGGTCGCTTCCCAGTCTTTTGCTAGCCTTCACTTGTACCAAGCGGGAATACTGTTTGTGCATCCACTTCCATGAACCCAAAAAAAATTCCATGAGAGTCCACCATACCTACCTATTTGCGGTATCTACCTGCCGTTCCAAGTAAATTTGCATGTGCCACTCTCTAAACCTTCAAGAAATAAATCTGATTTGCATGCCCGAACCGCTCATGTGGTGACAGAGGGCTATTGGTATCTTCCATGCTAGGAGTGTTATCCTCGACATGTGTTTATTCACAGTCATTCATGAGAAAGTGGCCGGTATTTGGGATGCCCAGTTCCATGCTTAAATCGAAAACATGACTGTAAAACAAGACTCCCCCCGGATTGATGTTAATATGGACGGTACCCGAGGATTCGGCTAGCCGTGGAGTGTGATTGATTGGTGGTGGGGGAGTTAAAACTATACTTTTCTATTTGGGAACCGCCTATAGCATGAGTAGCATGGAAGATATTGAGAACTCTTGGTCATTGAGTTGACAATGAAAGCATGCCACCCAAAATTATTATCTCTGTTTTCAAAGCTTGAGCTCTGGCACCTGTGCAGATCAATGCTTCCCTCTGCGAAGGGTGTGTCTATTTATTTTCCTGTTGAGTCATCCTCCTCTTATATAAGCACCTCTGTCGTTTTTATGATTTGCTTTTGATTAATATTGAGTATGACTATGACTGGATCTTCGTTGCTATGAATTACAATGTTTAGTCAGCCCTTGATCATTGAAAGTGCTCTGCATTTATGTTTTGCAGTCTCAGAAAGAGCTAGCGAGATACCATCTATTCATATTGCTTCATGCTTGTTTTCATTGAAGCGTTGGTATTTGAAACTCATTATTATTTGCTCGTTAGCTGATTATGCCATTGATATTAGTTTACCATGAGACCTTAGTGTCATTTGCTTATGTGGTTAACTTGTGATCTTGCTGAAATTCTGGTTATGAGTTAGACATAGTTGCAACAACAAGATCAAATAGAGTTTGTCAAAGTTTTTCTTTCTCTCTCAGTTAGTCAACTAAGTTGCTTGAGGACAAGCAAGGTTTTAAGCTTGGGGGACATGATACGTCTCCAACGTATCTACTTTTCCAAACTCTTTTGCCCTTGTTTTGGACTATAATTTGGATGATTTGAATGGAACTAACCTGGACTGACGCTGTTTTCAGCAGAATTGCCTTGGTGTTATTTTTGTGCAGAAATCAAAGTTCTCCAAACGTCCTGAAAATTTACGGGGAGCAGTTTTGGAAATTATCAAAAATATGTGCGCCAAATTCTACCTCAGGGGGTGGGCCAGTGGGCCACAAGCCCCTGCTCCGCCACCACCCCCCTGGTGGCGGTGGGCAGGCTTGTGGGGCCCACAGGCACCTGCCGCCCCCAACTCCAGCTCTATAAGTTGTCTTTCGTCCCAGAAAAAATAAGAAGAGAAATTTTCGTCGCGTTTTCGATACGGAGGCGCCGCTACCTCCTGTTCTTCATCTGGAGGGCAGATCTGGAGTCCGTCTTGGGCTCCGGAGAGGGGAAATCGTCGCCATCGTCATCATCAACCTTCTTCCCTCTCCAATTCCATGAAGCTCTTCATCCTTCGTGAGTAATCTATTCGTAGGCTCGCTGGGCGGTGATGAGTAGGATGAGATCTATCATGTAATCGAGTGAGTTTTGATAGGGATTGATCCCTAGTATCCACTATGTTCTGAGATTTGATGTTGCTACAACTTTGCCATGCTTAATGCTTGTCACTAGGGCCCGAGTGCCATGATTTCAGATCTGAAATTATTATGTTGTCACCAATATATGTGTGTTTTAGATCCAATCTTGCAAGTTGTAGTTACCTACTATGTGTTATGATCCGGCAACCCTGGAGTGACAATAACCGGAACTACTCCCGGTGATGATCATAGTTTGAGGAGTTCATGTGTTCACCAAGTGCTAATGCGTTGGTCCGGTTCTTTATTAAAAGGAGAACATTAATATCCCATAGTTTCCTTTTGGACCCCGCTGCCACGGGAGGGATGGACAATAGATGTCATGCAAGTTATTTTCACTAAGCACGTATGACGACACGCGGAATGCATGCCTACATCACATTGTCGAACGGGAGCTAGCCACATATCTCTCCGTGTTATAGCTGTTGCATGATGAATATCATCCAAACAAATCACCGACCCATTGCCTACGAGTTTCTCCTACTGCTGTTGTTACTTGTCTTGCTCTGCTGCTGCTACTACTGTTGCTACTTCTGTTACTTGTCTTGCTCTGCTACTGTTGCTACTGCTGTTACTTGTCTTGCTCTGCTGCTGCTACTAGTGTTGCTACTACTGTCGCTTGCTATTGTTTCTACTTGCTACTGCTATCACTACTGCTGTTCCTTGCCACTGCTATTGCTCGTTACACTTCTGCTATTCGTTACTTTGCTGTTACTACTATACTTTCAGATACTAATCTTTCAGGTGTGGTTGAATCTGACAAATTCAGCTGCTAATACTTGAGAGTATACTCTCACCTCCCGTCGTGCAAACCAAAAATTGGGTCGAATACTCTACCCTCGAAAACTGCTGCGAACCCACGCGCTGGTGGGCCATCAACAACATTCTTCTAGTCTCATTGCTGGGGAGTGCTATCAGCATTCTTTTGGTGCCGTTGCAGGAGAAGGTTTGTTGTCATAAGCATTCGTCTAACTAACACTAGAGATTGCAGGATCAACCCTTTTCTGGAGCCATTGCCAGGGAAGCACAGCTGACGTCACTGGTATGTGAAACTAGGTGGTATACATATTTGGTAACGATATAGTTTGCATAATCAGCATACCACGGTGCACTACGTGAAGTATTGATGAAATTCAGTTTCTCATCGGGAAAGCTATCATCAATAGTTTGTGGATCATCAAGAACGTTCTCTAACCTAGACAAGTTATCTGCTACTGGGTTATCAGCACCCTTCCTGTCAACAACGTGCAAATCAAATTCTTGTAGCAAGAGAACCCATCTGATAAGTCTAGGTTTAGCGTCTTTCTTCTCCATGAGGTACTTAATAGCTGCATGATTAGTGTGAATAGTGACTTTGGAATCAACTATGTAAGACCTGAACTTTTCACATGCAAGCACGACTGCTAAAAACTCCTTTTCCGTAGTAGCATAGTTTCTTTGGGCACTGTCTAGAGTTTTACTAGCATAGTGAATAACATTCAACTTCTTATCAACTCTTTCCCTAGGACAATACCAACGGCATAATCACTATCATCACACATGATTTCAAAAGGTAAGTTCCAATCAGGTGGTTGAACTATAGGTGCAGTTATCAAAGCCTTCTTAAGTATTTCGAAGGCTTCCTCACAATCCTCGTCAAAAACAAATGGAATATCATTTTGCAAGAGATTGGTAAGAGGCCTAGAAATCTTAGAGAAGTCTTTAATGAACCTTCTATAGAAACCAACATGACCAAGGAAACTTCTTATACCTTTGATATCTCTGGGGTATGGCATTTTCTCGATCGCATCAACCTTAGCCTTATCGACTAAAATACCTCTTTCAGAAATTTTATGTCCTAAGACGATGCCTTCATTAACCATAAAGTGGCACTTTTCCCAATTCAAGACAAGATTGGTGTCTTTACATCTCTGCAAGACTCGATCAAGGTTGCTGAGGCAATCATCAAAGTAAGACCCGTAAACAGAGAAGTCATCCATGAAAACCTCAACAATCTTTTCACAAAAGTCAGCGAATATAGCCATCATACATCTTTGAAAGGTGGCAGGTGCATTACATAAGCCAAAAGGCATACGTCTATAAGCAAAGGTACCGAAAGGGCAGGTGAAAGTGGTTTTCTCGTGATCAGGTTGTGCAACTGGTATTTGGAAGAAACCAGAATAACCGTCTAGAAAGCAGAAGTGTGTGTGTTTAGACAGTCTTTCTAGCATTTGGTCGATAAAAGGCAAAGGGTAATGATCTTTCCTAGTGGACTTATTCAATTTCCTAAAATCGATCACCATCCTATAGCCAGTAATAATCAATTCATCTTTATCATTAGGGACAACCGTAATGCCTCCCTTCTTAGGGACGCAATGCACCAGACTCACCCAATCACTATGAGCAACATGATAGATAATACCTGCTTCCAGGAGCTTTAGTATTTCTTTTCTCACTACTTCTTTCATCTTAGGATTTAATCTCCTTTGATGATCAGCAACTGGTTTGGAATCAGGATCAGTTTTAATCTTGTGCTGGCATAGAGTGTGACTAATGCCCTTAAGATCATCAAGAGTATATCCAATAGCAGCACGGTGCTTTCTTAGAGTTTTTAGTAACTTCTTTCATTCATGCTCTGAGAGGCTAGCACTAATAATAACAGGATATATCTCTTTTTCATCAAGATAAGCATACTTAAGAGTATCTCGCAACTGTTTAAGCTCGAATACAGGATCACCCTTTGGTGGGGGTGGATCCCCAAGCAGTTCAACATGCAAATTATTCTTAAGGATAGGATATTGTTCTAAGACAACCCTATCTATCTCATCCCTTTCATCCATATGCATATCATTTTCATGCTCAAGCAAGTATTGCTCTAAGGGATCAGTAGGAGGCAGAACAATAGAAGCTAGGGCAATAGTTTCATCCTTACTAGGCAACTCTTTTTCATGAGGTTGTCTACCAAACTTCGACAAATTGAACTCATGTGACACACCTTCAAAGCCAACAGTGACAGTTTGCTTCTCATGGTCAATATGAGCATTGACAGTATTGAGAAAAGGTCTACCAAATATGATGCGACAAAATTTATCTTGAGTGGTAGCAAGAACGAGGAAATCAGCAGGATACTTCGTTTTACCACACAAGACTTCAACATCCCTAACAATTCCCACACGGCAGATAGTATCTCCATTGGCAAGCTGAATAGGGACATCAATAGGTTCTATCTCAATAGGTGCAATCTCGTCTTTGATTTCATCATATAAGGATTGAGGTATTACACTAACACTAGCACCCACATCACATAAACCATGATAACAATGATCTCCTATCTTAATAGAAACAACAGGTGTGCCCACAACATGCCTATGTTTGTCTCTAGCGTGAGGTTTAGCAATTCTAGCAGCATCTTCACAGAAGTGAATATTATGGCCATCAACATTGTCGGACAGGAGATCTTTGATAATAGCAATGCTAGGATCAACTCTAATTTGCTCAGGGGGTGTAGGTGTCCTAATGTAGCCTCTACGTATCACAGTTGAAGCTTTAGAATGATCCTTAATCCTAACACGGAAAGGTGGTTTCTCAATGTAAGCACTGGGAACAATAGGATCATTATAGGCAATGACTTTCTCTTCAACTGGGTTGGGTTTAACTACATTGACTTCTAAGGGAGGATGATATTTAAACCACTTCTCTTTGGGGAGAGCAATATGATAAGCAAATGATTCACACAATGAAGCTACTATCTCAGATTCAAGTCCATACTTAGCGCTAAAATCACAAAAGGTATTTGTTTCAACAAAGGATTTAACGCTATCAAACTTGAAATTCAGACCTGACTCCTTACCTTCTTCAAGCTCCCAATCTTCAGAGTTGTGTTTAATTCTCTCCAATAAATTCCATTTGAAGTCAATATCTCTCTTCATAAAAGAACCAGTACAAGAAGTGTCAAGCATGGTGCGATCATCATGAGAAAGCCGAGCATAGAAGTTCTGAATGATAATTTCTCTCGAGAGCTCATGGTTGAGGCATGAATATAACATTGATTTAAGCCTCCCCCAAGCTTGAGCGATGCTTTCTTTGTCACGAGGCCAAAAATTATAAATTGAATTCCGATCACAATGTACTAAATGCATAGGATAATTTTTTTGATGAAATTCCAATTTCAACCGCTTGTAGTTCCATGATCCAGTATCATCACATAGCCTATACCATGTCAACGCCTTATCCCTCAAAGATAAGGGAAAGACCTTCTTCTTGACCTCAACCTCGAGCCAACCTGCAAGCTTAAATAAACCACAAACTTCATCTACATAGATTAGATGCAAGTCTGGATGTGATGTTCCATCTCCTGTAAAAGGATTAGCCAGCAGTTTCTCAAGTATACCCGAAGGAAATTCAAAGCAAATATTTTCAGTAGGTGCAGCAGGTTGAGGAGAAACTCTTTGTGATTCCGTTCGAGGTGAAGATACCCCGAACAAGCCCCTCAAAGGATTAGTTTCCATAGTGACAAGTGACAATAAATTTCAGCACACTATATGAATGTTTCCTTACCAATTTCCACTTACCAAAGGCGCTTCACTCCCCGGCAACGACGCGAGAAAAGAGTCTTGATGACCCACAAGTATAGGGGATCTATCGTAGTCCTTTCGATAAGTAAGAGTGTCGAACCCAACGAGGAGCAGAAGGATCTCACAAGTGGTTTTCAGCAAGGTAATATCTGCAGGAACTGAAATTATCGGTAACAAGTGGTTGTGTGGTGAGATGATTCATAGCAAGCAACAAGTAACAAAAGTAGAAACGGTGCAGAAAAGTGTCCCAATCCCTTTTGTAGCAAGGGACAAGCCTGGACAAAGTCTTATAGGAGGAAAAACAATCCCGAGGACACACGAGAATTTCTGTCATGCTAGTTTTCATCATGTTCATATGATTCGCGTTTGTTACTTTGATAGTTTGATATGTGGGTGGACCAGCGCTTGGGTACTGCCCTTACTTGGACAAGCATCCCACTTATGATTAACCCCTCTCGCAAGCATCCACAACTACGAAAGAAGAATTAAGACAAAGCCTAACCATAGCATTAAACTAGTGGATCCAAATCAACCCCTTACGAAGCAACACATAAACTAGGGTTTAAGCTTCTGTCACTCTAGCAACCCATCATCTACTTACTACTTCCCAATGCCTTCCTCTAGGCACAAATAATGGTGAAGTGTTATGTAGTCGACGTTCACATAACACCACTAGAGGAAAAACTACATACAACACATCAAAATATCGAACAAATACCAAATTCACATGACTACTATTAGCATGACTTATCCCTTGTCCTCAGGAACAAAAGTAACTACTCACAAAGCATAATCATATTCATGACCAGAGAGGTAATGTGTAGCATTAAGGATCTGAACATAAACTCTTCCACCAAATAATCCAACTAGCATCAACTACAAAGAGTAATTAACACTACTAGCAACCTTACAAGCACCAATCTGAGTCGCGAGATGGAGATTGGTTATAAGTGATGAACTAGGGTTTGGAGATGAGATGGTGCTGCTGGAAATGTTGATGGTGATGAGTCCCCTCCGATGAGAGGAGTGTTGGTGATGACGATGGCGACGATTTCCCCCTTCGGGAGGGAACTTTCCCCGACAGGATCGTCCTGCCGGAGCTCTAGATTGGTTCTGCTCAAGTTCCGCCTCGTGGCGGCAACGAATCCTCCGAAAAGCCTCCTCCTGATTTTTTTCGGAATGAAACCCTTCGTATAGTAGAAGAAGGGGCCAGTGGGCCAGCAGGGAGCCCACAAGCCCCATAGGCACGGCCGGGGGGGGGGGGTGGCCGCGCCTACCAGGCTTGTGGCCCCCTGGTTGCACTCCTCTAGCACTTCTTCGGGCCAGTATTTTTTATATATTCCCAAAAAAATCCACGTTGATTTTCACGGCTTTTGGAGTTGCGCAAAATAGGCATCTCAAACTTGCTCCTTTTTCAGGCCAGAATTCCAGCTGCCCGCATTCTTCCTCTTCATGTAAACCTTGCAAAATAAGAGAGAAAAGTCATAAGTATTGTACCATGAAGTAAAATAACAGCCCAAAAAGCAATAAATATCAACATGAAAGCATGATGCAAAATGGACGTATCAGGAGGAAGCCTGGGCGACGCCTGGTTCTCCTTTGGCCAGCCTTTGGTGCTCCGGAAGCTTCCGTCACGCTGATTTTTTTATATTTTTCTCAGGATTTTTGGGACTGTGTAAATTGGGGTATAAGTCCCTGCAAAAAAGACATCGGGAGACAGAAACTAGCACTCGGTGCACTGAGTTAATAGGTTAGTCCAAATATGTGTAAAAAGATAGAAAATCGTAGCAAAACAAATAACAATGTCACCCAAAAGATCATGGAACAAGCAGAAATTATAGATACGTTTGGGACGTATCAGATCCGGAGAAGGAAATCTTTTATCCACACAACGGGGTGTGTCGTCCCATCGTATTGTTCTATGTTCACGGGTTTGAACCCTTCCGGGATTTGGTGTTGCGTGACCTCATTTGTGAAGCACACTGGGTGAGCGGAGCCTCTAATCCGGGCTATATTGTGTGAGAGATCAGCTCCGGGTTTAGCTCGATACGGTTCCCGGTCCCTGCTCTTGTCGGCGACCCGGGGTGGTTATTTGTCCCATCGAGTGGGGGAGTACCTCCAGGATCCATTGATTGATATGTTGCGACCTGTTCGTTGGTCATGTATGTCCCTAGGGTGCACATGTTCTTTGCCTTTTCTGTAGGGAGGCTCGGGTCAATACTCCGTCTCTTTGGCTGCTCTGTCGCACCCTCGGGGTTGGTGGTCAGGCTGGTCAGAGTCCGTGCGCCTCGGGGACACGTCCTCTGGGCCTCGTCGTCGAACTAAGGTAGCACACTCCGGCTGATATGTCTCCGTCGTATCTAGTTTTCCAAAATCTTTTGCCCTTATTTTGGACTCTAATTTGCATGATTTGAATGGAACTAACCCGGACTAGCGCTGTTTTCAGCAGAATTGCCATGGTGTTGTTTTTGCGCAAAAATAGAAGTTCTCGGAATGACCTGGAAATTTACGAGGATTTTTTGTGGAATATATAAAAAATACTGGCACGAGAATCAACCGGAGGAGTGGAGTGAGGAGCCCACAAGCCCACCAGGGGCGGGGCCCCCAGGCCGCGCCTAGCAGGCTTGTGGGCCCATCGGAGCTCCACCGCCTCCAACTCCAGCTCTATTTAGTCCCTTTCATCCGGAAAAAATCAAGGAGAATAATTCATCGCGTTTTATGATACGGAGGCACCGCCACCACCTATTCTTCCTGTGAAGGGCAGATCTGGAGTCTGTTATGGGCTCCGGAGAGGGGAGATCGTCGCCATCGTCATCACCAACCTTCCTTCATCGTCAATTCCGTGATGCTCTTCACCGTTCGTGAGTAATATTATCGTAGCCTTGCTGGACGGTGATGGGTTGGATGAGATCTATCATGTAATCGAGTTAGTTTTGACGGGGATTGATCCCGAGTATCCACTATGTTCTGAGATTGATGTTGCTACTACTGTTACTCTACCACTATTGTTGTCGCTGCTGCTACTTTTATCGTTGCTACTATTGTTATCACCACTTTGCTACTGATAGCTTGCTGCAGATACTAAGTCTTTCAGGTGTGGTTGAATTGACAACTCAACTGCTAATACTCGAGTATATTCTTTGGCTTCCCCTTGTGTCGACTCAACAAATTTGGGTTGAATACTCTACCCTCGAAAACTGTTGCGACCCCCTATACTTGTGGGTTATCAAGACTATTTTCTCGCGTCGTTGCCGGGGAGGCATAGCACTATTCTCTGAGTCACTTGGGATTTACGTCTGCTGATCGCTATGAGGAATCCGAAAGATCCAAAAACTAAAGTCTTGCCCTCAACTACGAGGACAGGTAAGGGAACTACCATCTAGCTCTACACTTGATTCACCTTCAGTTATGAGTAAGTTTGCGACACCGCCTCCTGCTAGAAATTTTGATATGTCGCATGTGCTTGATGATGCTACTTCTGTTGTCCATGATGCTTGTGATGATGCTTTGCTTGATACTGCTTTTCCACAAGGTGCATTCCTTGATGCACAAATTGCTAGAGTTGCTACTAGATGTGATAATACTTCTGAAACTGTTGAGATTATTGAAGTAGAACCTGCTATTTCGCCTGTTGCAACTAGCTCTCCTAGATATGAATTGCGTGATATGCCTGAGGGTTATGTTATGGAGAGAGAGATAGCTGAGGACTTTCTTGCTTGTAAGGATAGCTATGATGTTGAGAATTTACTACGCAAGTGGAAAGAAAAATCTTTGAACGCTAGGATGAAATACGACCCGAAGTTTGCTACTTCCCCTATCTTTGTGACCGATAAGGATTATGAATTCTCTGTCGACCCTGAGTTAATCACTCTGGTCGAATCTGATACTTTTCACGGTTATGAGTCTAAAACGGTTGTAGCACATCTTACCAAACTGCACGATATAGCCACCCTATTCATGAGTGAGGAAAAGATCCGCCACTACTATATCATTAAGCTATTTCCTTTCTCGCTAAAGGATGATGCTAAGACTTGGTTCACTTTCCTTGCTCCTGGTTGTGTGCGTAGTCCCCAGGATATGATCTACTACTTCTCTGAAAAATATTTCCCTGCCCATAAGAAGCAAGCTGCCTTGCAGGAAATATACAACTTTGCGCAAGTTGAAGAAGAGAGTCTCCCACAAGCTTGGGGGAGGCTCGCCCAGGTACTGAATGCTTTGCCCGATCACCCTCTTGAGAAGAATGAAATACTTAATATCTTCTATAATGGACTAACCGATGCTTCTAAGGACCACCTAGATAGTTGTGTCGGTTATGTTTTCAGGGAACGAACCGTAGAACAAGCTGAGATCCTATTGAATAATATCTTGTGCAACGAGAATGCTTGGACTATTCCCGAACCACCTCCAAAGCCAGCTCCTAAGAAAAGAGGTATCCTATTCCTTAGTCCTGAAGATATGCAAGAAACTAAGAAATCTATGAAAGAGAAAGGCATTAAATCTGAAGATGTCAAAAATCTACCACCTATCGAAGAGATCCATGGTCTTGATAACCCGATACAGGTAGTAGAGGTAAATTCTCCTCCTAGATTCGATGAGAGTGATATTCCTTTTGATAAACCTGCAAGCTTATGCTTGGATGAATTTGATAACTTTGTTGCCAAACAACAAAGATTCAATGATTATGTCAGCAGACAATTGGGACAGAATGCTCGCATGCTTAGTCATTTAAGTGCTTGTGTGGATAGAAACGTCAATGATCTTAAGCTCTTGAGTAAACATGCCTCTATGGTTACTACTCAAGTAGAACAATTACTTAAGGCTCAAAATGACTTGCTCAATGAGTTGAATGACAATTCTGTTAGAGTCGTCAGTAGGGGCGGTAGAATGACCCAGGAACCTTTGTATCCTGAGGGTCATCCTAAGAGAATTGAACAAGATTCTCAAGGAGTTAGCACTCATGGACCTAGTCATCCTAGAAAGAAAAGGAAAGATGATAGGAATTTGCACGCTAGCAACCCTGTTGCTATTACACCCGAGAGTCCAAACGATGTCTCTATTTCTGATGCTGAAACACAATCTGGTGATGAACATGAGCCTAATGATAATATGGATAGTGGTGTTCATGATGATGCTCAACCTAGAAATGATAAGGATGTGGAGATTGAACCTGTTGATCTTGATTACCCACAACCTAAGAATAGGAGATACGATAAGAACGACTTCATTGCTAGGAAGCATGGTAAAGAAAGGGAACCATGGGTTCAGAAACCCATGCTCTTTCCTCCCAAACCATCCAAGAAAAAGGATGATGAGGATTTTGAGCGATTTGTTGAAATGATTAGACCTGTCTTTCTGCAAATGCGTTTGACATGTATGCTCAAAATGTCTCCTTATGCTAAGTACATGAAGGATATTGTGACTAATAAGAGGAGGATACCTGAGGTTGAGACTTCCACCATGCTTGCCAATTACACCTTCAAGGGTGAAACTCCTAAGAAACTAGGTGATCCCAGAGTGCCCACTATACCTTGCTCCATTAAAGGCAACTATGTTAGAACTTCTTTATTCGATCTTGGAGCCGGTGTTAGTGTTATGCCTCTCTCTATTTATCGTAGACTTGAACTGGATAAGTTGACACCCACTGAAATCTCTCTGCAAATGGCCGACAAATCAACTTATTTCCCTATCGGCATTTGCGAGGATGTTCCTGTTGTGGTTGCTAACGTTACTATCTTAACAGACTTTGTTATTCTGGATATTCCCGAGGATGATACCATGGCGGTCATCCTTGGAAGACCCTTTTTAAACACGGCAGGGGCTGTTATTGATTGCAACAAAGGCAATGTCACTTTCCATGTCAATGGCAATGAGCATACGGTGCACTTTCCGAAGAAACAATATCGAGTAGATTGCATCAATGCTATTGAAAAAACTTCATCGATTCTTATTGGGAGCTTTGAATGCCCTATACCAACTATTAATATGAAGTATGATTTGCTTATTGGGTATATGCACATCCCCATTGAGCTAACCCAGTGACTATTCAAAAATTCTCCATTTTTTACGCGATTCGAAAAAAGTTTGTCAAGGAGACTTGGTCAACCTCATTGACGGATTTCTTTTGATGACCATGAGATGGATGAATCTGAGATTCACAGCCCTCTGTTCCAAATCTTTACCTTCGGTAGCTTAGAAGAAAAATGATAGATTTAGCTTTAGTTTTCCCTGTTTTCTGCTTTTTTGCGTCCCGTAGAAAAGTGTCCCGAAAATAAAAGTTCTCCGAATGCCGTGAAAATCAAGTATTATTTTTTCTCGAACTTTTGAAAAATTCTGAGACGGAAAACTAGACAGGGGGATGCACCAGTGGGCCACAAGCCCTGGAGGCGCGGGCACCCCCCTGGCCGCGCCTACCAGGCTTGTGGGGCCCACGTGTCCCCCCTCCACTTATTCCAGCTCCCATCCCCTTCTCCTACCTCCAGAAAAATTCATTCTCCAACTCAAACCCGTGTTCTTGCTCTTCTTGCTGCGATTTTCGATCTCCTTGTGCAAAGCCCCATTCACCAAACTGTTTTGGGCAAATTGTTCCTGGGTATGTGACTCCTCCATTGGTCCAACTAGTTTTTTCTCTAGTGCCTTATTCGTTGTGTATTTTTGCTGCTTTGGTGACCCTGTTCTTGAGCTTTGCATGCTAATTTTAGCTGGTCCCAAGTAGTTTTGATGCGTGATATGGCCTCTAAGCACTTGTAAGAGTAGTTGCTATGAGTTTCGTTGAGCCTTGTTCACTTTTCCTTTGAGTCACTAAAAATTTCAGAAAAGGAAGATGTTTAGGAGAAACTATCATGGTGGTTCCTCAAGCAAGAGGGGTCCCCGTCTCGCGATTCGGGAACCCGATCTTTACCAATCGAGGAACGCAGAGGTACAACCATGTGAATGGCCTTCTGATGAATTCATGATTGATGGAGGTTTCAAAGACGAGTTTGATACACTTGTTCACAATGTTGGACTTGAGGAATTCATCTCCGATAAATGTGAACGGTATACTACTCCCATTGCCTCTTTTGTTCGTAGATTCAAATTTTTAGCTGGCCGTGACACATCCATACTGTTTGATTTGTATGACAAATCATATACCATGGATTTAGAGGATTTCAATAGAATTTGCAAGATACCTGATTGGGGTAGTCTTAATGATCCTCCTAAGTTTTCGGTTAGAGATTTTATCTGTAGTATAACTGTCGGAGAAACTAGAGATATTACGCAGGCTACCATGGGGAGCATTCATTTTCCTGCCTTGCATTACTTTGCCCTCTTCATAGGTAGATGCATTAACGAAAAGATTGCGCATTATCACCTCTGCGCACCTGACCTTAGTATTCTTAAGAGCGCTGTAATAGATGATAGAAGTTTCAAGATGGAAGCTATAATAGCAAGGAGGCTGAATAATGATGCTAATGAAGGGGATTTCTTTGGTGGGATCTATGCCACTCGCATAGCAAATTTTCTTGGAGTACCCATCCGCGAAGGAGATCCCCCGCTCCATACAACTTTCCTTGATCGCGCCGCTATGACACGCTATCAGTTCCTTAAGAGGGAAAATGAATCCCTCCTATATCGGTTAATATTTAACCGATAGCGTGTTTTCCATATTACCCTTCCTGCTCCTGCCTTCTTTGACTTTCAAGTAAAACGGAGATATTACATAACCAGAGGGGAGGCGGAGGAGTATGAGAGGGAGACAAAGGCTGCTCGCCTCCGTGAGGCAACTATTCAGGCGGTAGCTGCAGCGCTCCCGTACAACCCCCATTATGATTTTGGATATCGCCCGGACCATCCTTGGGAGTAGACCAACTTAGGCCAAAATCCTAAGCTTGGGGGAGTACGTGTTTCTCACCGACTTTATATTCATGCTAACACTTACACTTTGATAGTCGGTGTGCACACTTTGCCACTATATCATCCATGCTAGTTTATTTCTTTTTCTCACTTTCTTCTCGTGTGTATGTCTAGTTTGAGAAAACACAAAAAGATTTCTCGTTGTTCTTTTGCGCTTTGGGAGCTTTCCCGTGTAAATAGTTTTCTTTTTCTTTGGGTCAAGGTAGAATACCATGGTTACAATGTTTAGTGGCTCTCACATGCATATCTGTTTATCTGTCAAAGAGACATATTACTTTGTCTTCTCCTTTGTGTTTGCTTGCAGATTCCAGCTTAGTCCAATGCACGAGCACTCTTATTATTGTTCACATCATTCGGTCATGCAAGTGAAAGGAATTAATGACAATATATGATGAAGTGACTGAGCCTGGAAAAGCTGGTATGAACTCGATCTATTTTGTTTTTGTAAATATGACTAGATCATCATTCCAGACTCAGCTTTGTTGTGAGAGAAACATGTTTGCGATGACAACTTAGAGATCATAGTTTCTGATGCCATGCTTAATTAGCTAGGAGCTTATAATGGTTTGTCTTGGATGACAACATGAATTTTGAGATGATTATGATGTAGTGTGATAGGATGGTATCCTCCTTTGAAAATTCAAGTGGTTTGACTTGGCGCATGTTTACGCATGTAGTTGAAACAAATCAACATAGCCTCTATGATATTCATGTTTATGGTGATTTATGTCCTACTCATGCTTGCACTCAATGTTGGTTAATCTCAATGCATTTAGATGACTGTTGTCGCTCTCTAGTTGGTCGCTTCCCAGTCTTCTACTAGCCTTCACTTGTACTAAGTGGGAATACTGCTTGTGCATCCACTACCATAAACCCAAAGTTGTTCCATAAGAGTCCACCATACCTACCTATATGCGGTATCTACCTGCCGTTCCAAGTAAATTTTGATGTGCCACTCTCTAAACCTTCAAGAAATAATTTGTTTTAAATGCCCAAACCGCTCATGTGGCGACAAGGGGTGATCAGTATCTTCCATGCTAGGCGTGTTATCCTTGATACGTGTTTATTCACTATCACTCACGAGAAAGGGTTCGGTAATTGGAATGCCTAGTTCCATGCTCAAATCAAAAATATAATTGCAAACCGAGCACCCCCTGGATTGTTGTTGGTATGGACGGCACCCGAGTATTCGGCTAGCCATGGAGTGTGATTGATCGGTGGTGGGGGAGTCAAAACTTTACTTTTCTGTTTGGGAACCACCTATAGTATGTGTAGCATGGAAGATGGTAAAAACTCTTGGTCATTGCGTTGACAATGAAGGCATGCCACCCAAAATTATTTATCTCTGTCTTAAAAGCTTGAGCTCTCGCACCTCTGCAAATCAATGCTTCCCTCTGCGAAGGGCCTATCTATTTATGTTTCTGTTGAGTCAACCTCTTCTTTCAAAAAGCACAAATTAGAGAGCACCTCTGTCATTTTTATGCTTTGCTTTTAATTGTTATTGAGTATGACTGTGACTGGATCTTATTTGCCATGAATTACAATGTTCAGTCAGCCCTTGGTCTTTGAAGGTGCTTTGCATTTATGTTTTGCGGTCTCAGAAAGAGCTAGCGAGATACCATCTGTTCATATTGCTTCATGATTGTCTTGATTGAAGTGTTGACATTTGAAACTTATCATTATTGCTTGCTAGTTGATTATGCCATTGATATGAGTTCCTCTTGAGACCTAAATGTCATTGCTTATGTGGTTAGCTTATGATCTTGGTGAAAATCTGAATATGAGTTAGACATAATTACAGCAACAAGATCAAACAGAGTTTGTAAAAGTTTTTCTTTTGTCTCTTTCAGTTTGTCAACTGAATTGCTTGAGGACAAGCAAGGCTTTAAGCTTGGGGGAGTTGATACGTCTCCGTCGTATGTACTTTTCCAAACTCTTTTGCCCTTGTTTTGGACTCTAATTTTCATGATTTGAATGGAACTAACCCGGACTAACGTTGTTTTCAGCGGAATTGCCATGGTGTTGTTTTTGTGCAGAAATAAAAGTTCTTAGAATGACCTGGAAATTTACGAGGATTTTTAGTGGAATATATAAAAAATACTGGCGCAAGAATCAATCGGAGGAGTGGAGCGAGGAGCCCACAAGCCCACCAGGCGCGGCCCCCCTGGCCGCGCCTAGCAGGCTTGTGGGGCCTCGAGAGCTCCACCGCCTCCAACTCCAGCTCTATTTAGTCCCTTTCGTCAGAAAAAAATCGAGGAGAAGAGTTCATCGCATTTTATGATACGGAGGCGCCGCCACCACATGTTCTTCCTGTGGAGGGCAGATTTGGAGTCCGTTCTGGTCACCGGAGAGGGGAGATCGTCGCCATCGTCATAACCAACCTTCCTTCATCGCCAATTCCATGATGCTCTTCACCGTTCGTGAGTAATCTCATCGTAGGCTTGCTGGACGGTGATGGGTTGTATTAGATCTATCATGTAATCGAGTTAGTTTTGACGGGGATTGAGAGATTGATATTCCTACTGCTTTGCCATGCTTAATGCTTGTCACTAGGGCCCGAGTGCCATGATTTTACATCTGAACCTATGATGTTCTCGTCAATATATGTGTGTTCTTGATCCTATCTTGCAAGTTGTAGTCACCTACTATGTGTTATGACCCGTCAACCCCGGAGTGACAATAGCCAGAACCACTCCCGGAGATGACCATAGTATGAGGAGTTCATGTATTCACTAAGTGCTAATGCGTTATTCCGGTTCTCTATTAAAAGGAGAACCTTAATATCCCGTAGTTTCCATTAGGACACCGCTGCCACGGGATGGATGGACAATAGATGTCATGCATGTTCTTTTCCCTAAGCAAGTATGACTACATACAGAATGCATGCCTACATTACATTGACGAACTAGAGCTAGTTACATATCTCTCTGTGTTATTACTGTTGCATGATGAATATCATCCGGCATAATTATCCATCACCGATCCAATGCCTACGAGTTTTTCCTACTGGTCCTTGCTATGTTACTCTGTCGTTACTGCTGTCACTGCTGCTACTGTTACTCTGCCACTATTGATGTCGATGCTGCTACTGTTATCGTTGCTACTATTGCTATCACCACTTTGCTACTGATACTTTGCTGTAGATACTAAGTCTTTCAGGTGTGGTTGAATTGACAACTCAACTGCTAATCCTCGAGAATATTCTTTGGCTTCCCCTTGTGTCGAATCAACAAATTTGGGTTGAATACTCTACCCTCAAAAACTGTTCTGATCCCCTATACTTGTTGGTTATCACCAGCACGGGTAGCTTTTCTTTTGATAGGGTCACTTGGTGTCGTAATCGTCTTCGGCAGCCAGGATTTTTGTCCACCTGCTGTTAATGGTGTCTTGTTTGTCCTGGAGTTGTTGTTGCTTTGCTTTTAGGCTCTGAGCGGTACCTATAAGCTGATGCTTGAACTTCTCCTAGCCTTCAGGGTCCTTGGGAATTACGAGGGCTTCGGCCTTGAAGCCGTCTTCGTCAACGACAAGGGGGAGGTAATCGTCATCCTATGAATTGTTAACATCGTCGGGATTAGATATGTCCGGTTCCTCTGGTTGTTGTTCGGGAGCTTCGGGGTTGTCGTGGTCCTCTGGGGCCATGTTTTCCCCTGTAGCTTGTATGGAGCCCCTTCCCTTATTTAGCTTGGCACGCTTATCGTTGTTTTGTTTAGGTGTAATGTTGCCCGTTTCACGCGGCATGTCTACCATGTAAACATCATCGATGGACATTGCGGTCCATCACCTAGGATTTACGGGGGTCGGGTAATCGGCCTCGTCATCCATGTCCTCGAGCTCCTCGGAATCGTAGTCCAACGAGTCTGTTAAGTCTTCGACGATGGCAACCAAGTGGGTGGTGGGAGGGCCGTAAAAGTCCTCATAATCCACCTCAGAGCCGATCTGTGCATAGATGAGGTTCTAGCTATGTGAGATTTGAAGCGATTGGATCTGGTCGAGTGTCTCATTTAACATCGAGAGGTTGTCCTGATCAATCATTTTGAGATTTTTGGAGTTGACCTCCGTGGCTTCCGCAATGAATGCAATATCGGCAATGGCCATTCGCTGTTGTCCGGGCATAATGGTTGGGTCCAAGCTCAAAGCTGACTCTTCGCCAAAGAGGCGAGCGAGGACGTAGCCGGACAAGAGACCCGGAGTCAAGGCTTTGGGATTTTGAGTTTCATCGGACGAGATCGTGATTTCGGCAGGGAACAGATTGCCCCGGGTGTCGGTAGAGAATTCGAAATCTCCAAACTTTATTTCCTGACCGGGGACGAATCCTCCGATCCGGCTGGGAAGGCCAGTAGAGTCCACATGCAGCGTGACGCTACCTAGCGTGAGGACATGTCGAGAGGCGAAGATGCCCCCGTTTCTGATTCGGTCGCTGATGATCACACAAGCCATCGATCCTTCCAGTGATCCAACGGCATAACTCTCAAAGAAAACACCAATGTCAGTGTCAAAACCGGCAGATCACGGGTAGGGGGTCCCGAACAGTAGACCTTGGATAGATGGGTTGCAGGAGAGAAGGGGAGACAATATTTACCCATGTTCGGGCCCTCTTAAGGAGGTAAAACCGTACGTCCTTCTTGATTGTATTCATATGGAACAATGATTACAGAGTTGATCTACCTCGAGATCGTATGAGCTAAACCTTAGATGAGATAACCTCCCTATATGCATAAGAACCTTTGGTTTATATAGACACCACGGTTCCTGGGGTTACATGTGACTGACCTCAACCAGGGAGAGACGGGTTGATCTGGTCCTCTTGAATTGGAGCGCACGCCTAGTCTTCGGAGCATTCCATCTTGATCATAAAGTTGTCAAGCAATCCGGTCTTCAATGATGTGGCCCATATGGTCGGCCCATAAGGGGTAACCCGACCGCACGAGGACCCCTTAATCCAGAACTCCCTCACCTACAATATCATATAGCCTATCATGCTTAGTCTTTCTAGCATAAAGTATAAATCATGAGCACCCCAGAGTGAAACCAAGCAATTGGACCGTATGTTTTAATGCGCTTCCGCATTTTATATCTCACTCAATACATGGCTGTGAACCATGGACATAGCATATAGGTGGAATAGAGTGTGGTGGTAGGTTTCGAAGGAGTAAAAGTGGAGAAGAAAGTCTCACATCAACTAGATGGGCCAACGGGCTATGCAGATGCCCATAAATCGATATCGATGCGAGGAGTAGGGATTGCCATGCAACAGGTGCACTAGAGCTATAAGTGTATGAAAGCTCAACGGAAGCTAAGTGGGTGTGCAACCAACTTGCTTGCTCATGAAGACCCCGGGCATCTGAGGAAGCCCGTCATCGGAATATGCAAGCCATGTTCTATAATGTTAATATTCCCACTAGCATATGAAAATGACAAATCATGAGACTCTCTACATGAAAATCATGGTGATTTCTCTAAACACAAGTGTGGAAAAAGAGGTGGTAGCACTGTCCCTTCTCTCTTTTATCTCATTTATTCTTTTCTTTTCTTGTTTCCTTTTTTTCCTTTTCCCTTTTCCCCTTTTTCTTTCTTTTTCTTTTTTCCATCTTTTTGTTTATTTTCTGTCCAGAATATCATCCCAACTTCTGGAGGAATCATTGTCTCCATCATCCTTTCCTCACTGAGACAATGCTCTAATAATGATAAACATCAGAATTGTATCTACTTACAACTCAATATGAAAAACTACTAAACAATATGACTCTAGATGAATGCCGCTGGCAGAGTCCCAAGATGTGCAATGATCTAGCATAACATGTAAACAATGATGAATAGTGGCTTTGCCACAAATACTATGTGAGATACATGATCATGCAAAGAAATATGATGATGAACACACAAGTAATGAGACATAACACTAGAAGTCGCATGGCAATATTCTCGGAATATTTATGGAAATGCCATGATAGATAGGTATGGTGGCTGTTTTTAGGAAGATATAAGGTGACTTGTGTGCAACAAAGCGTATCATGTCGTGGGGTTTGGATGCCCCGACGAAGTTTGCACCAATCCTCGAGGTGGGAATGGGCAATTCACGGTACTGAAGAGGCTAGCAAATATGTGGAAAGTTGAGTGTGCGTACATCCATGCATTCACATTAGTCACTTATTGCAAAGCTTTATTAGCTCTCTCGAAGCAAAGTACTACTCACATGCCCCTAGGGAGGAGGTTGGTAGGAGTTAACTATTGCGCGCCACCAATTATAACAGCAAAAAGGATTTCAATCAAGGATAAATTATGCTCCAACTTCATCGCATAACTAGAGACTATATGTGCATGCTTCGGGAATCACAAACCCGAACAAAAATATTCCTACTAATCCGAAATCATCCACTCATGCATCCACATATTACTATCTTAATGCCACAAAACTATTGCAAGGAATCAAACATATCATATTCACTGATTTACAAGTTTTATGTAGGATTTTATGATTAAGCATGTGAGTGACCAATTCATGTTAACAATTAAGATAAGTATAAGTGAAGCATGAGAGTTTATTTTATTTCTACGAAAAACCATGTTTTAATAAATATAAGTGATGCAAAATACCATTCTATAAATAATGATTTTCTATATGCACAGAAACAGACATCCAACTTCAAATGGTATAAGTGAAACACATGAAACATTCCATAAAGCCACACTCAAAAGATATAAGTGAAGTGCAAAGAGCATTCTATAAATCAACCATGAAATTTCCAATACCAACATGGTGTGTTGTCAAAAGGAAAAGAAAAGTCACAAGATGCTCCAAGAATTTATGCATATCATGTGAGCAAAACAAAGACCGAGACATACCGATAATTGTTGAAGAAGAAAGATGGGATGCCTTCCGGGGCATCCCCAAGCTTTGAAGCTTGAGTCTCCCTGAATATTTAAATGGGGTGCATCGGTCACACCCAGGCTTGAACACTTGTGTCTCCTTATTCTTCTCATATCGATACCTCCTCGATCTTTGAACATTTCATACACACAAAACTTGACAGGACTTTTATTAGAAAGGTTAGTACATATAACATCAAATCTCATCATATCCTGCCATAACATTATTGTATAATTTTAATCCAACATTACCTACTGTATTTCTCACAATTCTATGGATCCCAAGTCAATGGGGCTCAACAAGAATTCAAACATAAGCACACAAAGCAACTATAACATCAATTTGTGAAAAACACGACAATATGTAAAGATGCAAATGAAACGTATACTTGTGTAGCTTAGACAATTCTGAAACATTAGTATGTGTTAAAAAAATTGCATAACAGTACTGTATAAAAATTTCAAATGTTTTCCCCGCTCCAGTAAAATATGAAAATTGAAACACTACAGAAAAAGTTTCTAAAGGTAAATCTTGGCACATTATTTGTATAATACGAAGGATTTGTACGAGGGCATAATTATCTTTCTTGAAAAGTTTCTATAATCAAGATTCATAAAGTTTCTATGGGCATGAACAATGATTTCTAATTTACTAGTAAGCACAAGGTAAAATATATCGTTTAACAACAAAGTCTAACTCTCTTCCTATGCATTGATATTTCATAAATGAACAATTCATTCACAACAAGTAAATGCCAATACATAGCATAAGTAGTTTCTCGCAATTTTATCGTATTGGAAACATAGATAGGTGAAGATTTGGTTCCTCTCTCATAATAATTGCAAGTAGGATCGGCAAGCACATGCATATTATATTCGTAAAAATCATCTTGTGTAATGGTAAAAGATAACCCATCAATATAATCCTTAATAAGTGAAAACTTCATGGTGTAGTTGGGAGAATTCAAAAATATATAGAACTATCATGTGTTGGTGCAATAGCAACAATTTCATTCTTAACATAAGAAACTATAGCCAGTTCATCTCCATAAACATAATTCATATTGGCATCATGGTCACAAGCATAGCAAGCATCAAGTTCATCAAAATGGGATGTTTCAAACAAATCCAAGGGATCATAGCAATCATCGTAGCATTCTTCCTTTGGTATTTGCGAAGGGAAATTAAGCAATGTATGAGTTGAAAACTTACTCTCATTAGAAGGTTGTCACACGTATCTAATCGTCTCTTCCTCCTTTTGTTCTCCACTCTCCTGCTCATGTTTTTCATCTAATGAGCTAACAGTTTCAACAGTTTCTTCTTCCATAGATTCCTACAAAATATTAATATCTTCCAAGGCAGAAAACCTTTTCTCAATAAATTCTTTAACATAACCATTAGAAGCATAGTTTTCATAGCAATATATAAGTATGGAAAAAAATTCAAATTTGTAAAGAGTAGCATCATACTCTTCAATCAAAGAAGCAATTTCATATGCACCCTTAAAAGCAACAAATTCTTCAGTTTGTCCAATATCATAATAACAATGGGCATCATTGGCATAATAAGATAGTATTTCATTATCATTAAAGACATATTGATAGGGAAGATGTTTTTAGTGTCTTTAGAACAACAAGTAAAATCATGTATTTCACATAAATTCCAAGCGCAGCAACACAAACAATTAATTTGATACTATAAGAGTTTCCCTTTTTGATATAAGTGGTGTCTCACAAAATAAGATTGCTCATTTAACGATTTCCCCTTAACTAAGCTAGTTGAGTTTTCAGCATGAGCACAAAGGGATCGAAGATGATCCAAGTAAAAAAGCTTTAGCAATATGGTAAATTTTGGGAGGTTCCTCAACCACTCGGTTAGCAAGTATAGCAAATGTTTTTGGTATTTTGGGTTACATGTGAATAACTAAAGATACAAAACAACTTAGAAAATAAAATAAAATTACTCAGTGATAAAGAAAACAAGCACACACGAGAATATCAACCGCTACGCTATTGCTCCTCGGCAATTGTGCCAGAAAAAGGTCTTGATAACCCATAAGTGCAGGGGATCATTTATAGCCTTTTTGAGAAGTAAGAGTGTCAAACCCAACGAGAATCTAAAGGTAGAATTAATATTATCTCAAGTTCTATCAACGACCAATACAACTCTATGCACGCTAACGCTTACTTTACCTAGAACAAGTATGAAACTTACTTTGCGGGAAGGAAACTAGAAGTACTTAGTAGGAGTAATATATAGTTCTGCAAGGCAATAAAGAACAAGTAAATAAAAGTTTGGGGCTGTTTAGATAATCATTAATTAAGCTTTTTTGTAACAAAAGAGAAGGATTTGTCCCTAGGCAATCGATAACTAGACCAGTAATCATTATTGTAGTTTTATGTAAGGGAGATGCATACGCTAACATACTTTCCATACTTGGATCATATGCACTTATGATTGGCACTCTAGCAAGCATCCCCAACTACTAAAGATCACTAAGGTAAAACCCAATCATAGCATTAACACAGCAAGTCATCTTTACTCCTATACGCAACAACCCCCTTACTCGGGTGTAATCTTTTATCACTCTAGCCACCCACTATAAGCGAGTCATGAACGTACTGCAATAGCCTTTGACGGGAGTCCTCCATGTGCGGGTGACATAGAAAGCACCATAGGAAAACACCAAAATAAAACATGTAACTCAAATCAATCACGATCATCAATCAACCCATAGGTCAAAACAAATCTACTCGAACATCATAGGATAGCCACACATAATTGGATAATAATATATAGCATTAAGCACCATATTTAAGTAGAGATTACAGTGGGTAATAGAGGTTATAGACCGCTGCATACAGGGGGACGGAGTTAGTTGCGACAGTGGCGAAGTTCTTCGTGTAGATAACCTTCACGATGATTACCTGGTGGCGCTCTGATGCCACCGAAAGAGATGGGGAGAGAGCCCCCCACCTTCTTCTTCTTCCTTGGTCTCCATCCTAGATGGACGATAGTTTCCCCATGGTCCATGGCAGCCATGGTTCCGAGAGGGCAAGAGCCTCTCTGAGATTGGATCTCTCTCTCTCTCTCTCTCTCTCTTTCTCTCCTATTTTGCGACTGTTTTGTGATCCCTTCATTGTTTATTAAATATCCGAAGATCCATAATTGCGATTGGGCTGAATTTTGAGGGGATTTTTATCGGGAACGTATATTTCTTGCAGCAAAAGAAGGGCCCCAACCTACTTAAACGACATCCACAAGCTAATAGGGCGCGACCACCCCCTGGCTGTGCTGTGTTGGCTTGCGAGAGCCTGTGGCACCATGTTGCATTGATTCTTCTTCCCAGAATTCACGAATATTCCAAAAAAATATCTATAATTTTTTATCACTTTTGGACTTCGTTTCATAGGATTTTCTACGAAACAAAAAAACACAAAAAACAAGAAGTGACACTGGGCACCGGATAAGTAAGTTAGTCCCAAAAGTAATATAAAATGTTGCTAACGATATATGGAAGTTGTAGAATATTGGCATGAATGAATCAAAATATTGGCATGAAACAAACAAACATTATAGATACCACGGAGATGTATCATTTCCCTTCCTCCCTTCGAGCCTCTCTGCTCCGCCACCTCACATTCTATCCAAGCCATGGTAATTTTTGAGATCTATTGACCACCTACTTGAAGAATGTAGAGACCCCCTCTCATGTGCTCGTTGCGGGTGCAATGGACACAAAGCCTTCCTGTGCCTCTCCTCCACCCTGCTTGATTTCTTCCATCACCCGTTCCAGTGCCTCCAGCCCACCATGGCCAACCACAAACCTGAGTTCTCTACCACTTGGGCTAATCGCGGCTAGCCCAAAGCTATCGTCTTCAGCTCCGATTGCATCGACCTCTCTGCTCTGCCACCCGCCTTGACGACGGTCACCTTCCTCGCCTCGCTATATGGCGCACTTTCGATGGACGACAACTCTGCTTCGGCCTCCCAACGCCTCCCCACGACCCGTGCTCTCTCCTTTCGTGAACAGCGACACCACCGTGCCTCGCTAGGCGATCATGACTTTATCTACTATCGCTCGTGTGCAGGGCGGGCTCCCCCCCATCAACGCCTCCCTTGCCCATGTCCCCGACATCTTTGTCCCGCATGATGTTAGCAACTTTGTGTTTTCCCACCTCAACACTAACATGGGAGATATGCACAACTTCCTCCGCCACCTTTTTGACTCCTGCCTGCCATCGATAGATTTCCACTTCGCGGCAGCTTCCGACTGCCCTGCGCTCCTCGTCATCGACATAGACGAGGGCGGGGAAGAGGTTGTTGAGTTCTTGCCCACCACATTCCTGGGGATGAAAGTAGATCTCCTCCGCCCCAAATATGTTGACAACTGGACCACTGCTACCTATGATCGCCACGTTGATATCGACGTTGTTGGATACCCAGTCAAGTTGTGGCGCCCCCAGGGGGCCAACTTTGTGTTTGGACACATGGGGTTGGTGTGTTGCATTGATCTCCGCTGCCTTCACCTAGGAGACTTCGCCATCATGCACACCTTCGTCCAGGTCAAGTTTGCGGCAGGCCTCCTCGTCCTATGCCTTCTGCTTATTCCTCTAGGGTAGTTTGTTGACGTCTGCCTTGCCATCATCCAGACTTGGGATCTCTTCGACAGCCTCCCCGCCCCCCTAGATGGTGGCCATGATGATGCTAACCGGAGCACATCTCGCACATCCATGGGGTGTGGGCCAACAACACCCAAGCTTGCCCATGCAACGCTATCGACCACCAAGATGACTACATGCATCCTCCCTCGCCAACCTTAGGATGCCAGGTGGACGACACATTCGTCACCGACATGTTTCCGTTGTGCGATTAGTCTCACACGTGTGCCCTCGACTATGACAATGGCATCATTCACATCAGTACTGACGATGACGCCTTCACCACTATGTCCGATGACCTCGTGGATAACTCTTTTGCAGCCTTGGCTATGAAGCATGAGGATAGCGAGCCCTAGATGACCAGCTTGGTTTGCCCAAAACTCCATCTTCTTCTTCCATATAGTGCGTCGTCATGCTTCTCCACCCCATCATGAGGTAGAGTATCCACCAAAACATGAAAAAACAATAGTAACCAACACTCGGCACTGGATCAGTAAGTTAGTCCCAAAAAAATATATAATGTTTTCAAAAGTACATGAAAGTTCTAGAGTATTGGCATGAAACAATCAAAAATTGTAGATATGTCGGAGACGTATCACTCGTCTTGTGACTTTAACTTTCTAGTGCTTGATCATATACTTTGTGGTTGATGCTACCACTTCCTATTATTTCGATATATCTTATGATCATTCACTAGTATGCTTGGTGTTGTGTGCATGGTATCTCATTCAAATTTTTATGCGCTCCACCAAGATGTATGTGACACGGAAGAGTGACCCATGATTCTAATCGATTAGGCATTTGCATTCAAACGAAAATTCAAAATAATGCACAAATATAGGGTAAGCTCTTTCTTATCACATAATCCTCAAAACGACGATATTATGCATTGATTATGTCTTTTGTCGAAGCTTTGATCTATATGCTTTCATCCATTACCAAAAAGGGGGAGATTGAAAGCACAACTTCTCCGTGGGTGGTTTTCGTAATTAACAACAACATATAGTTCATTGAACTAATGAACCTATCAAGTATATTTCAGCAAAAGTTCAATGAACGGATTGGCTAGGAATTGGGAGAAGGATCCCCATGATGCGAGGAACACCTATTAGCAAGAGCTTCAAGACTCTATATTTTACTTTATGTGAGAAATCACATTTGAGTCGATAGGAAAGCCAATGATATTAAAAGGGATGATGTATTGGTAATGATATTGTTGCTTAAGTGCTTACCTATATGACACCAAAAACCTCAACCAAACTCTCACAAAAGCATTCTGTCCAAAACATAAACTATCAAAGTCGGTGCCAACAAGAATATCCATGTATAGGCCCCACTGAGTTTTCCCTAGATAGAACCAAAGAAAAACCCTAGCACCTCGATAGGATCAAGTTTTTGTTTGGTACAACCAAAAAACAGTTGGCATCTTGCTGGTATATAATTGTCAAAAATTAGAATTTCCAAGTTTTGCTTTTCGGTGCCACCGAGTCACTAGGACTGCCTAGCCCAACCGAACCGGTATGACCAAGTTGTTATCCTTTGGTCTCACCGAGAACCCAAAAGTTAGGACATTCTGCACTAGTCAGTAGAACCAAGTTTTTACTTTGGCTTCATCGAGTTGGGAAATAATGTTGTGACGGTTGTATTTTTGGAGATGGCTATAAATACCACCCCACCCCTTCTTCTTCATGGAGAGAGACCACAAAACATTTTCACACTTTCACCATTCATTTTCTGAGGGACAACCACCTACATATGTGTTGAGATCAACATATTCCAATCTAACCATTTGGATCTTGATTTTCTAGTGTCCCCAAGATGCTTTCCAACCATTCATCCTCTTCTACGAAGCAAAATTCTGTGAGAGAGTGATTGAGTGTTGAGGAGACTATCTTCTGAAGCCCAAGATCAAGGATTTCATCATCCATACACCATCTATTACCTTTTGGAGAGTTGTGTCACCTAGATTGGTTAGGTGTTGTTTGGGAGCCTCCAAATCGTGTGGATTTGAACCAAGAAGTTTGTAAGGGTAGTAAGATCGCCTAATTTGTGAAGATCTAACCCCGAGTGAGGAAATTCCTTCATGGGTGTAAGGCATGATGCCATAGACAAGGTTTGTTCTCCGTGGACCCTTCATGGGTGGAGCCCTCCGTGGACTCGTGCAATTTTTACCCTCCGTGGGTTGAAGGATCCATCAACATGGACATACGATAACACCACCAATTGGAACCACGCTAAAAATCCCACTGTCATCATTGCGTTTGATCTTCCTTACCCACCTTTACTTACACTCGCAATGTCATTACTTTCTGCTGTTATACTCGTAGACTTGCATGTGTAGGGTGTTCCAGACTTTGTTAAATTACTAAAACTTGCCAAACCATAAAACTGGGAAAATGTTTGGCTTTTCCTTGTTCAAGTAGTCTAATCAGCCCCCCCTAGACATACTTGCTATCCTACAACAATACCCATGACCTTTTCCATCAAGGTAATCTAGAGCCACCCACATGCACTTCTTTGTTCAAAAACCAAGTCCTTGAATCATTGCACATCAAGATGTTCAGGACCTTTTACTTGCTCACCCAAAATGAGCAAGAAGAGGGATTTTGGCTTCAACTTACTCAGAGTGATGGAAGTGTTGCGGATGATGAATTAGACTCTAATGGAGAGGCTGGGCTAACACAAGATGAAGAAGATGTGGGAGCGACAATATTGTAGAGCAATATGAGTGTGAAAGGATCGATATGGTTGACTAGAGGGGGGAGGATAGGCAAGTAACAAATTTTAATCTTTTCTTTTAATAAATTAAGATCAGCAATAATAGGTTGTCTAGATATACAACTAAGTAAGCAACCTATATGATGCTAACAACGACAATAGTAAGCAAGAAGTAAATACAAGTAAAGGTAACAAATAAAAACAAGTGGAAACGATAAAGACGAGGATGTGTTTCCGAAGTTCCTTCCCTTTGAGGGGAAGTACGTCTCTATTTGAGCGGTGTGGAGGCATACTGCTCCCCAAGATTCCACTAAGGCCACGGTATTCTCCTCACACCCTCACACAACACGAGGTGTCGTGATTCCATTAAGTGGTGCCCTTGAAGGCGGTGACCGGACCTTTACAAACAAGGTTGGGGCTCTTCCACAACTTAATTGGAGGCCCCCAACCAAACGACGAAGCTTCACCACAATGGAATATGGCTTCGAGGTGACCTCTTCCGTCTAGGGTGCTCAAACACCCAAGAGTAAGAAAATCCACACAAGAAACTTTGAGGGAATCAATTTTCCTTTGGTGGAAATGTAGATCTAGATCTCCTCCTTCAATCCCTAGCAACACAACAAGTTTGTGTGGCTAGGGAGAGAGGTCGGGCAAGAAAGCTTGGAGTGCATCAATGGTGGAGACACATAGGGAAGAAATAAAATAGAGGTAGAAGAACCCCCCCTTTATATAGGCCCCCCACTTTCCAATCGTTACAGCCATTTTTACATGGCAGCGGTTCAACCGGTGGCTCGGGCGGTACAATCGGGCTACATAATATAGCGGTACAACCCCCAACCACCGAGCCAAAACAGAACCTTGGCCCGCAGTTCCACACACCACAATTGCTGGGCACGGCTAAGTCCCAAGCGGTACAACTGCGTGGAACACCGGTAGTACTCGCTATACTAATATAGCGGTACAACTGAGCCACCACTGCCCAACAACTACAGCACAATAGAACCATGTCCGGTTGTGGCCCGATGCTGGGCCGGTTCAACCATCCAGGGTGTGGGCGGTACACACCCTTCGATGTGATGGAATGAGTTGGGTGCAAAAGAATTGTGAGAGAGAAATGATTCACCCAAGAACTTCCAATGTGGATTCCCTCATAATAGTACGAGATCCCTATGACCAAAGAGAATAAACACGTAGAGAACGCCATCCTCGATATTTTCCGTTTGGAGGGAATACCTAACCGTCTTGTGTATCACATGTGATACCTGAACAGCTTGACACCCGGTTAGATAGTATAGTGAGTTGTCATCATCACCAAAACACTTAAGGTAGGAGAATACCCTTACAAAGTGGACTTCCATGTTATGGACAATGAGCCAACCACCAAGAACAAGCATTAGGGCAGTGGAAGCTATCCGAGAAAACTCAAGACTACATGAAGATCACAAGCATGTTTGCAGAAGGCACACCACATTAAAGAAGTGCATAACTTAGCGATCCCAAAGGACCCTGGTAAGAAACAAATGCCCTTGTCACTGTTCAGTAATCCCTCTTTAATCCCTACTGCTAATAAGTTAGGAATAGATAAATATATTTACCTCAAAACATTGTTGATGCTAATGCTTGAGATCAGACTACAGTTTGGTGTTTATTCGGACCACACATCACCTTCAAAACTCCGCAGCAATCATTTTATCCCTCTTTGAGGAGACTTGTGATTAGTTCCTTCAATGATCCAAAAATGGATCAATAAGGATTCTTGCCCTTTTCCCGAGAGGCGACCATGAATTATCGAACCCATGAGAGGAAGGTATCCTTGAAACTGGGGTTTCAAACCAGGTTTTGCTAGAGAATTAAATTTTAGTTTTTACCGGATCGTAAATCAAATTGAAGCTAAAAACACATATAATAAAAATACGCATGGGTATAAGGACTTATGCTTACAACCACATATTTGTGTTGGGATCATGATGATCTTAATTTGTGCTCTATAAGTCATCCATCAACATGTGCTTGTTGCGTATTGAAGTGCAGGATGTCTCCAAATTATGTCTTGGTCAACATATGTCCTACATCAAGAGTCACTTGTCCAACCGAAGGCCCTATCGGTTATGCAGGGTTGCCTTATAAATTAATATTGCAATAATCATACAAAAGCATTGTGTCTTTAATGACTACACCTCTTGAGTCCCCAAGGATTGGATCAGCATTATCGTACCAAACCTTTTTGTCACTCGTTATGTGACGACGGCTCGATCTTTCGATGAGAGTGGGGATAACTATCGATTTGGTGGATTTTCACCTTAACGATCCGGCTATACCATACCCGATGATATGCCTCGACAATCACTAAACCGGCCTTTGATGGTTGTTTACAATGGTGCACGCAGGATTAACCTGAACAATCAGGTTTTAGTTCCTGCAAGCAACCGAAGAACCGACAAGAACAAATGTGGATTGCAATCTAAAATTTTGGATGATAAATTGAGTACACAAAATATATTAACAAGTTGGGGTTCCATTGTGGATCTTACAAGATGGAAGTCTAGTACGTCTTCAAGATATCAATAATTTATGAACTATTCATGCCATATTTACCTATGTTTACTATACTTTTATATGGTTTTGTTGCACTTTATATGATTTAATTAGAACTAACCAAGACTAACGTTGTTTTCAGCACACTTAGTGTGGTGTTGTTTTTTGTGCAGAAAATAGAAGTTATCGGAATCACCCGAAACTTTTTGATAATTTTTCTGTTCGATATGATAAATACCGGATCGAAGAACCATCGGAGGGGGGCACCTGTGGACCACAAGCCAAGAGGGCGTGCCCACCCCCCCTAGGCGTGCCTTGTAAGCTTGTGGGGCCCACGTGGCTCCGGCTGATGTGATTCCAACGCTGAAAATTCCTGTAAATCCAAAATACCCAAAAGTAAACCTATAACTTCTGCTTCGCCACTACAACTCTCTGGGTAGAAGAAACCTCATCCGGAGCCCTTTCTAGTATCCTCTTGGACGGGGCAATCATCACTGCAGACCATCTTCATCATATCGATGGCCACCATGATGATGAGGGAGTAGTTCACCCTCGGGGCTGAGGGTTTGTACCAGTAGCTATGTGATTGATTTCTCTCTCTCTCTCTCGTGTTCTTAAGATGTCACAATCTTCATGTATCAAGGGTTTTGTTAATGTAGTTGGATCATATGGTGTTCTTCCCTTGTTATCTTGATGTGATGAATTGATCTTTCCCTTTGAGATTTCGTTATGTTGGAATGAATAGTTTGGATCTGAACATTTCATGTATGTCTTGCATGTGGTACCCATGGTGACAATGGGGCGTTCTATTGATTCACTTGATATATGTTTTGGTACTCAACTTGCATATTCCCATGCTGACATTGGGGTAATCTATGCATACGGGTTGATACACGTTCTTGTCCTACTTTCTCTAATATAAATCTTGGAATACTCTTTGAAGTTTCTTGTGTTGGATTGGATAGGATGAATCTGAAATTGTTTGGTGCTTGTCGAATAATTAACCCATAGACACTTGAGGTGACATTGGAGTATATAGGTGACATTAGGGTTGATTGTTGCGTATCATAGGTGTTATTCTTGTACGAACTCTAGGGTTGTTTGTGACTTATAGAAATGGCTCAATAGATTAATCGAAAAGAATAACTTTGACCTGGTTTTGCTACCTACAACAATTTCATCTTATGTTCTATGCTAGATAGGAACTTTGGAGTGACTCTTCATTGCACGTTGAGGGATGATCAGGTGATTCTACTATGTTAGCATTGTTGAGAGATTGCAATAGTGAAAGCATAAATCCTAGGTATTATTTCCAAGAAATAATATACCGTTTTCCTTGTTATTTACTACTAGTTACCTTGTTGTTTTTATTTATTCAGATTATAAAAATTTTGTTTGTACTCTCCATATTACCCTTGTATGACCATCTCTTCGCCGAACTTGTGCACCTATACAGTTTACCATTGTATTGGGTGAGTTGGGGACACAAAAGATTTCTTGTATTTGATTGCGGGGTTGTTTGAGAGAGACCATCTTCATCCTACACCTACCATGGATTGATAAACCTTAGGTCATCCACTTGAGGGAAATTTGTCGTTGTCCTACAAAACCCAGCATTTGGAGGCCCAACAACGTCTCCAAGAATAAAGTTGCATAGTAGACATCAAGCTCTTTTTTGGCGTCGTTTCCGGGGAGGTGAGTCCTTGAAGGTATATCTTTAGATCTTGCAATTAAATCTTTTGGTTTTTTTTTTCAATAGTTTGGTTTTATAAAAGAAAACTACAAAAAATGGAATTTAGGTTGTCTCAATTGTTTTGCCTTTTTAATGTCTTTCGTGAAAATGATGGTTCGGAATATTGTGATCAATTGTTAGAGGGAGAATTTATAAAAATGCTTAATGTGAAATCCTTGAATGATGAGCATAGTAGCAATATTTTTGGTACAAATTCTATGAATTTCCGAGATGCTAATGATATGAAAAGCCAGAAGATTGGGGATGCAACGTTTGATGAATATGATATTTTTTGTCCCCCAAGCTTTGATAACCAAACTTATTATGATGATACAATGCCTCTTATTTGTGATGATTGTTTTTATGAAAGTTGGCTTGGAAGAGTGTCAGATCTAGGTACTGATGATCCTACTATTTGGGAGGGTGTTGAATCTTCTCATAATGTAAATTGCATGGCGATGTGAGGACTAGATTATTGACTCTAGTGCAAGTGGGAGACTCTTGGAAATATGCCCTAGAGGCAATGATAAATAGTTATTATTGTATTTCCTGTTTAAACATAATCGTTTATTATCCATGCTATAATTGTATTGAATGAAAACATAGATACATGTGTGGATACATAGACAAAACAATGTCCCTAGCAAGCCTCTAGTTGGCTAGCCAGTTGATCAAGGATAGTGAAGGTTTTCTGACTATGTGCAAGTGTTGTTGCTTGATAACTCGATCACATCATTAGGAGAATCATGTGATGGACTAGACATATAGATCGTGTCATTTTATTGATATTGTTTTTGCGTGTCAAGTATTTATTCCTATGACCATGAGATCATATAACTCACTGGCACCGAAGGAATACCTTATGTGCATCAAACGTCGCAACGTAACTGGGTGACTATAAAGGTGCTCTACAGGTATCTCCGAAGTTGTCCGTTGAGTTAGTATGGATCAAGACTGGGATTTGTCACTCCGTGTGACGGAGAGGTATCTCGGGGCCCACTCGGTAATACAACATCACACACAAGCCTTGCAAGCAATGTGACCAAGTGTAAGTCACGGGATCTTCTATTACGGAACGAGTAAAGAGACTTGCTGGTAACAAGATTGAAATAGGTATGCGGATACCGACGATCGAATCTCGGGCAAGTAACATACCGAAGGACAAAGGGAATGACATACGGGATTATATGAATCTTGACACTGAGGTTCAACCGATAAGATCTTCGGAGAATATGTAGGATCCAATGTGGGCATCTAGGTCCCGCTATTGTATATTGACCGAGGATTGCCTCAGGGCATGTCTACATAGTTCTCGAACCCGCAGGGTCTGCACACTTATGGTTCGACGATGTTTTAGTATAGTTGAGTTATATGTGTGGTTACCGAATGTTGTTCGGAGTGCCGGATGAGATCAAGGCCATCACGAGGGTTTCCGGAATGGTCCAAAAACGAAGTTTGATATATAGGATGGTCTCATTTGGTCACCGGAAAGTTTCAGGCAATTCCGGCAGTGTACTAGGAGTGACGAATTGGTTCCGGAAGTTCACCGGAAGGGGTCCACCCACCCGGGAGTGAGCCCAAGGCACTAGGGTGGCGCCACAAGTTCTTAGTGGGCTGGTGGAGTCAGCCAAGGGGCGCATGGCGCCACATAAGAAAATACCAAAGGAAAATAAAAGAAAAAGGGAAAGAGGGGGTGGGAAGGAAGGGGAGGACTCCTCCTTCCAAAACCGAATTGGAGGAGGAGTCCTCCTCCTCTCTTGTCCGGCGCACCCTTGAGGCCTTGTGCCTCAACGCTAGCCCTGCCCCTCCCTCCTATATATATTGGTGGTTTAGGGCTGATTTGAGACACAACTTTGCCACGTGCAACTCAAACCTATAACGCGTAGTTTTACCTCTAGATCGGATTTCTGCGGAGCTCGGGCGGAGCCCTGCACGAGTAGATCATCACCACCACCGGAGTGTCGTCATGCTGCCGGAGAACTCATCTACTTCTCCTTCTTGCTTGCTGGATCAAGAAGGCCGAGATCATCGTTGAGTTGTAAGTGTGCTGAACGCGGAGGTGTCGTCCGTTCGGCGCTAGATCGGAACGGATCGTGGGACGGTTTGTGCGATGGTTCGAGGGGCGTGAAGACGTTCCACTACATCAACCATGTTTCTTAACGCTTCCTGCTATGCGATCTACAAGGGTATGTAGATCCAAATCTACTCTCGTAGATGGACATCACCATGATAGGTCTTCGTATGCGTAGGGAAATTTTTGTTTCCCATGCAACGTTCCCTAACATAAATTGGGTGATATAAACTATGGGAATGATATAATACAATAGGTATTATGTGATAATGGTTATGAATCTTGTCTATATAGTACCTAAGTGAATGATCTATCTTTATTACATCAACCCAGTACACAAAGTTTCGTTAAGTTTTGTGGATTGAAGTTTTCAATTTTTAGTTGAGATACCAATATGAGGAGAATAATGAGCGAAGATAACCTGAGGTTGGGGATGCCCAAGGCACCCCAATGTAATATTCAAGGAGGACTCTGATAACCCACAAGTATAGGGGATCAATCGTAGTCCTTGCGATAATTAAGAGTGCCAAACCCAACGAGGAGTAGAAAGAAATGATAAGTGATACTTGTGATCTACGTTCGGTTTTCCATGAAGAGGGACGGATAATTGCATCACAATACCGATAAGTATTTCCCTTAGTTGTTTACCGAACCAATAGGAATATCAATCCTCAACCGTCTTCAGCGGCTGCACACAAAAGAGAAAATAACCTGCACCCAACGCGGGCAAGAGGGTTGCCAATCCCCTTGATCTCGTTATTTGCAAGCGAATGAGGTGTGTAGATAATTGTAGAGAATTGTAACTTGCAAAATGAAGTAAAATATAAATAAGAACAGGAGGAAATTATAAGTTTTCCAAATATATAAGTGAATAGATCCGGGGGGCCATAGTGTTCTCTAGTGACGTCTCTCATGAAAGCAACATATGGTGGTTAAACGAATTATTGCTGGAGAGTTGACAGAAAAGTAGATAGTTATGCAATTTTCATAGCAATGATCATGTGTATATAGGCATCACGTCCATAAACAAATAGGTAGACTCTTTCCTGCACCTACTACTATTACTCCACTTCAAGAGCGCTTCTATGCTTGCCTCTCTAGGTATTAAGATCATGAAAAACACAGTAATGCATGGAGAATGATGACATGATGTAGACAAAGTAAACTCGATCAATATGAATAAACCCCATGGTTTTATCCTTAGTAGCAACAACACAAAGACGCAACTTGTCCCCTGTGTCAGTGGGATATAGAAACTCGTGAGGTTGAACCCACTAAACGCACCCCTCTCACTGAAGAAATACCAAACTACTTGGCCAAAGAAATTCAATAGATCGGATAGAACTATAAAGCTATGATGATCATGCAAATAGGAATCATAAGACTCAAAGAAGACTGGAAAACTTTTCATGAATAATCTGAAGATAAACCCACAATTCATCGGATCCCAACAAACACACCATACAAAATAATTACATCGGATAGATCAAAGCGAAGATGCGATAATAATTGTATTGAAGATCAAGAGAGAGAGAGATAACCACCTATGTATTAGCAGCGGACCCGTAGATCTATCGTGACCTACTCAGACATAATCACGAGGGTAGCAAGGTTGATGAAAAGGCCCTCCCTTATCGATCCCCCTCCGACAGGGTGCAAGAAGGGATCTCCACATGGGATCGCCAAGGAACATAGACTTGCGGTTGCAGAAAAAGTGTTTTTCTAGGATATTTTGGTTTTTGGAATATATGTGAATTTATAGGCCAACCATGAGGGCGCACCAACCCCCCTGGTCGTGCCTTGTTGTCTTCTGCTTCCCTCGTGTGGCTTCCGGCCTTCTCCCAAACTTCCAAGCTCCTTTTGGTCTAGAAAAAAACATAAAAAGGCTTTGGGGCAATTGGACTTTGTTTGGTACCGTAAACCTGAAAAGTAAGAAAACACGTAGAAAACTGACATTGGCATTGGGCAGTGGGTCAATATGTTAGTGCTAAAAATAATACAAATTGGTAAATTATGACCCAATAGTATCCTAGGATGATAATATAATAGCATGCAAAATAAAAAATTATAGATACGATGGAGACATATCAATAAGCAGTTTTCAGCAAGGTATTGTGTGCAAGTGCCAGAAGTAACAATGACAGATAGTTTTGTAGTAAGATAATTCATAACAAGTGACAAGTAATAATAGTAACAAGTGTGCGACAAGGTAGCCCAATCCTTTTTATAGAAAAGGACAGGCCTGAGAGTACTCTTATATAAAGCAAAATCTCCCGAGGACACATGGGAATTACTGACTAGTCATGTTCATTATGTTGAGTTGATTCGTGTTTGTTACTTTGATAATTTGATATATGGGTGGACCGGTGCTAAGCTATTGTTCTTACTTGAACAAGCAACCCACTTATGATTACCCTCTCTTGCAAGCATCTGCAACTACGAAAGAAGAATTAAGATAAATGTAACAATAGCATGAAACATATGGATCCAAATCAAACCCTTATGAATCAACGCATAAACTGGAGTTTAAGGTTCTATCACTCTAGCAACCCATCATCGAGTTTTTACTCCACAATGTCTTCCCTTAGGCTCGTAACATGGTGAAGTGTCATGTAGTCAAGTTCACATGACAGATGACACCACTAAGAGATGCAACAACACACACATCATCAAAATATTGAATGAATACCAACTTCACATGATTTCTTATAACAAGACTTATCACATGTCCTCGGGAATAATAGTTACTACTCACACCTCATCAACATGTTCAAGATAAGAGGTATGATAATAGTAATTAAGGATTTGAACATAATATCTTTCACCAAGTAATCCAACAAGCATCAACCGCAAGATTTAATAAAACTACTAGTTACCCACACGTACCAATCTGAGCTTTTGAGGCAAAGATTGAATAAAAGAGATGAACTAGGGTATGGAGATGAGGTGGTTCCGGTGAAGATGTTGATGAAGATTGATCCTCCCATGAAGGAGGAAGCATTGGTGATGATGACGACTTCGATTTCCCCCTCCCGGAGAGGAATTACCCCGACACAATCTCTCAGCCGGAGAGCAAAAGGGCCTCTTCCAAGGTTTCTACCTCGAGACAACGATGGTTTGTCCTGAAAGTATCCTTATGACTTTTTCTAGGTCAAAGCACACCATATAGGATAAGTGGGGGTCGCGAGACCTGCTGGTGGACCACGAGGCAACAGGGCGTGCCCTGTTAGCTCGTGGCCCATAGGTGGCCCCCTCTAGTATATTTTTGGCCCGATAATTCTTATATATTCCATAAAAATTCTCCGTGAAATTTCAGTTCATTTGGAGTCCACTGATTTTCCACCCTTTTCTTGGTTTTTAGGTCCAGAATTCCACTTTCTAGTAATTTCCCTCTTTCTTGTGTACCTTGCATATTCAGAGAGAAAATGCATAAGAATTGTATAATAATGAGGAATAATGGACAAGAATATCTTAGATATTAATAAGAATGCATAATACACAATAGACGTATCAAGTCCCCCAAGCTTAGACCTCGCTTGTCCTCAAGTGAGAGCTGAACTCGATAATAATGTGCACATGATTTGAGATAGACGTGTTGATAAAAATATAATACAAACATGAGGGTATCATGAATATTGACATAGCAGTAATGTTTTCATCATATAGCTTCTCCTAAACAAGTAACAATCTATTCACAATTTTTGAAGTATAAAGCATAAACTTTATTGGCAAACAACAAACTATGTTCTTAGCCATCGAGACAATCATAATTCATCAAATTTCGTAGAAGAGTCCATGTAAGAATTCGTCAAATTATGTTTATCAAGTTCACATACTCAACTATCATTTAGTCTTCTATGATAGATGCCACTCATTGCATACTTTTGGAGCTAATGTTTTCACATGACACATAGGAAGATAGAGGCTTCATTTTTTTGCCACCCAACGTATTTACCTCAAGGATAATGTCCACAATAATGGTTCATGATGTCCAACATTCAACTAGATATAAATATATGTATCTGTCCCCAACACATAATGCTTTCCCAATAGAGAGTTAAGAGGTTGGAGTAGGAATAACTTTATTGACGCTTGCACAGAAGTAAACTCATGAAGATACAAGAAAGGCCCTTCGCAGAGGGGAGCAGAGGTTGTCATGCGCTTTTAGGTTGGATGTGCAAACTCTTAATGCAAAGGAATGTCACTTTTATATTGCCCCTTATGATAGCAAACTTTATTATGCACTCTATCGCTTTTATTTCTTTGTCATCACAAGATCGTGCAAAGCCTATTTTCCCTTGCAATAAAACATCATACATGTTTAGGAGCAGTTTTTATTGCTTGATGCACAGATGACAACTTACTTGAAGGATCTTACTCAATCCATAGGTAGCTATGGTGGACTCTCATGGCAAGAGACTGGGTTTGATGGTTATGGATGCACAAGTAGTGTCTCTACTTGGTGCGGAAAATTTTGGCTAGCAAAAGATCTAAAGCAAGCGGTGCATGTTAAAGGATCCAAGACCATATAACCTCTAGTTAATATAAGCTATCATGATCATTGCGTTGTCTTCCATGTCCAGCATCAACACTTGATCATGATATAATATTTGATGGGGCTCACAGTCATAAAAGATGTCCAAGATAGTGTATTTATATGTGATCTCCTCTCCTCTATCAAAATATTGCATAGATTGTAACAATGACTAATGCTAAGTTTGTTTATTCCCAACAACTTTTATCACTTATACCTTCTCTATGTGAAGTCATTACTCCACATAGGACTAGCATCTGAACTTTTATTTCTTTTATTTTAATGTTATGATGATAGATGCATGAGAGTAAAGCACACAAACTCAACTAATATTTATTATATAACTCTCACACACGGTTACGAGGATAGATAGATCTCAAAGAAAAAATTATAAGCAAAGCAAATCTGAAATTTTATTTCTCTAAATCATGATATAACCAAGTACCGAACTAATATAGATGGTAATGCTAGAAGTGATGGTGATACGATATGGGGGAACCTCCATCAAGGTTGGAACAAGCTAAGGGTGGTGCCCATACCCATGTACTCAGGTGTCCTTCTTGGGCGATGGTGGTGATGACGTGATACTTTTAGCGATGATGCCCCTCAGGATAAGAATCTTCTCATTGAGCTTATTAACCTATCGCTTAAGGTCCAAATTCTCCTTGTGAAGTTTGTTGGTGACTATCATTTCCCCCTCCATCAAAGGATGGGTTTTAACGGAGGAGACTGTGGTAGTGTTTTCCTGCATACAACGATAAGGGGTAAAACGTGTATGGCAAGGTGTAACGTTGTTTGGTAAACTTGACTTTTTGAATTCCACATGCATATCTATCGACTGAGGTAGAGGTACTTCTCCTTCTTATTCTTCACTCGAGTGTTCAGTCCTCTTTAAGTCGGACTCAATCTCTTCCTCTATCGACCATCCATAAGGATGCACATCTCCATAGACTTGAGAATTGGCAATGAGATCTGAAACATAACTTTCTCCCTCCAAATCTTGTGATGACATATTGCCTCTTTGTTTGGAAAAACAGCTCAAAACAAGAACAGAGAAGAAACTCGGAATACGAGTTTCGGAAGAAAAAGGAGTTTGGCAGGCACACGAGGGCCCAACGAGGCAACAGGGTGTGCCCATAGGGGTGGTCGCGCCCTCTTGGCTCGTGGTCCCCTCATGGGTCCCCCTAACTCCTTTTTATTTTTGGAAATTTACTAAAATAGCAAAACCAACAAATAATAGTTTTCCAATTTTTGGAGTCGGTTTACTTGTCGTATCATATACCTACCCTTTTCAGCATTCTAGGGTGTTCTGGAAGGTCTCTTATGTGTTCTTTGGGAGTCGTAACTTGGATAATGTTAGTTTCAACATTGAGGGGCATAACTTATATATAGTGTTTAATTTTTTGCTCATTTACCACTCTCGAGTTTTTGCCTTCAAAGTTATTAATATTTATAGCACCAGAGCGATAGACCTCCTCAATGACATAAGGACCTTCCCACATGGAAATAAACTTACGTGCAAAATATCTAAAACGAGAATTGTACAAAAGAACTAGGTCTCCTAAATTGAATTATCGTTTTTGGATTCTCTTGTCATGCCATCTTTTAACTTTTTCCTTAAACAATTTTGCATTTTCATAGGCTTGTGTCCTCCATTCGTCTAATGAACTAATATCAAATAGCCACTTTTCACCAGCAAGTTTAAAGTCGTAGTTGAATTCTTTAATTGCCCAATAAGCTTTATGTTTTAAATCAAGAGGTAAATGAAAAGCTTTTCCATAAACCATTTTATAGGGAGACATTCCCATGGGGTTTTTATAAGCAGTTCTATAAGCCCATGAAGCATCATCCAATTTCTTAGACCAATTCTTTCGAGATTTTAAGTAGTCTTTTGCAAAATTAAGTTTATTTCTCGATTTGTCAATTCATCTTGTCCAGTAGATTGAGGATGATGAGGTGATGGAGTACTATGGTTAACATCATATTTAGCTAGCATTTTACGGAAAGCACCATTAATAAAATGTGAACCACCATCAGTCATTAAATCTCTAGGGACTCCAAACCTCGGAAAGATAACTTCTACCCTTCTAGTAACGTAATCAACAACAACTAGAATATGAGTATATCCATTAGAGGAAGGAAAAGGTCTGATATGATCAAAGCGACAAACATCAAATGGTTCAATAGCAAGTGAATAATTCATAGGCATTTCCTCACGTTTACCAATGTTACAATTCTTTGACATTCATCACATGAAAGGGCATACTTCTGAGCATCTTTAAAAAGAGTGGGCCAATAAGAACCGGATTGTAATACCTTGTGTGTAGTTTCGTCACCAGCATGGTGTCCTCCGTAAGCTTTGGAATGTCACTTACGTAGGATCTGACCCTGATCATGCTCACGCACAGAACATCTAATAACACCATCCACTTATTCTTTATAAAGATGTCGGTCATCCCAGAAGTAATGTCGCAAATCATAAAAGATTTTTTACTTTTGCTGATAGGTGAAAATAGGTGGTATCTATTTAGCGACAATATAATTAGCATAATCTGTATACCAAGGAGGACTATGCAAAGATTTCATAGGAGGAAGTTGCTCATCAGGAAAACTATCATTAATAGGCAGTGGGTAATGATACTTGTTCTAATACCCCCAACTTAATCATAAGCTAATCATCCATGCAAATGTGTATGAAAAAGATTAGGGACTCACGGGAAGATATGGCAACACAACTCTACACACAAATTAAAGTCATACAAGCTTCATATTACAAGCCAGGGGTCTAGAGGGCTCGAATACATAAGCTCGAATACACACGAGTCAGCGGAAAGAAATATTATCTGAGTACAGACATAAGTCAACAAGTTTTTCCTTAAGAAGGATAGCACAAACATAACATGGATCAAAAAGGCAAGGCCGTGCGTGGGAGCCTCCAAACTACTCCTGGTCGTCAGCGGCCTCCACGTAGTAGTAGGCAATGTCAGGGTAGTAGTCGTCGGCGGGATCAGCCATCTCCTGGGCTCCGACATCTGGTCATGACGACCGTAGCAAGAGGAAAAGGGGGAGAAAAGAAACAATGAGTCTTCATCCAAAGTACTCGCAAGACTGACATCAGAATTATGCTAAGTATGCATCAGTATTAAAGGAATGGGGCTATATATTTGGACTGACTCCAAAAATGCCAGAATAGAGAGAAGGGTCTAGTTCTATCAAATACTAGAATCTTCAGTGTCTTGCAGCATTCGATGAGTGAAGATCAACATAAGTATAATGTAGCAAGTTTATTTAGTAATGCCCAGAGATCCTTCCTCGACCCCCCCCCCCCCCCCCGAGAAAGCAATCTCAGAGCCACATTTCAAATTAAGTAGCACTTCTAGTTGTATTGGATCGAGATACAACTCTGAGCGTCCATTACCACAGACAGAGCTATTCTAATAGATATCCTTCCCTGTAGAGGTGCACAAACTTACCCAACACGCTCGATCAACCTCCGGGCGGACACACTTTCCTGGGTCATGCCCTGTCTCGGTCGATCGACCCATCGTAGTCCTACCTAGGCTTAACAGAGAGGCCACATGGCGGTCTACATCCTGATTAAAAAGGGGTCATGGTCCATCTCCCTTCACAATCATGTGTGTTGCAAGGACGGCCGAGATTAGTCCTCGCAACTCTTATATAAGATCAATGCTTACGCGGACCACCTGGGCACATGCCGCTCAACTATGACATCTAAAGAGCTTTCGGTCGAATACACGATGCAGAGTGCCCATGCTTATTCCCGCGTACTGGCTAGTGCGAAATAGGCTAGAGGCCTTCTCGAATCAAATATCCGAACCCATTAACGTTTTGTTAACTGTGGTGATGATTAATGATCCATGATATGTGATACATCTCCAACGTATCTATAATTTTTTATTGTTCCATGCTAATATATTATCATCTAGGATACTTTTTGGGCATTTACATACCAATTTATAATATTTCTGAGCACTGATCTATTGACCCACTGCCCAGAGCCAGTTCGTGTTTTCTGCGTGTTTTTATGATTTGCAGGTTTACCCTACCAAACGAAATCCAAATGCCACGAAACTTTAATACGATTTTTCTAGGCTATATGAAGACATGCAAGCATCATAAGTGGACGAGACCCCGCACGAGGGATGCACAAGCCAACAGGGTGCGACCCAGGGCGCGGTCGCGCCCTGATGGCTTGTGGCCCCCCTGGATGCCTCCTGAAGCCCCTCTCCGGCCTATAAATACACAAATGTTCCAAAAACCCTAAGAGCACTCCCGAAACACTAAGACCCCCGGTTCTATTCACTTTTATATTTACAAATGCTACTACTACCTTGCTGCCATTATTTTTATTTTATTTTATTTTGCAATTTACAATTATCAACAATTATCTACACACCTCATTTGCTTGCAAATAACGAGATCAAGGGGATCGACAACCCTCTTGCCCGCGTTGGGTGCAAGTTATTTGTTTCTTTGTGTGCAGTCGCTAAAGACGGTTAAGGATTGATATTCCTATTGGTTCGATAAACCTTGGTTTCATACCTGAGGGGAATACTTACCCGCATTGTGCTGCGATAACCCGTTCCTCTTCACGGAAAACCCAATGCAAATCACAGTCATCAATATGTGGTCCCGTCACCTCGTCTCGCGGATGTGTGGCAAGGTCCAATAATGCCCGGCCACGCCTCGTCAAATCACGCGGGCATCCACCCGCACCAAACATCTTATCATGTTCCAGTAGTAAAGTGAAATTAAGTGTGTGTTTATAACATCAGAGGAATCTGAGGTATCACCCTCGACAGATTCCAATCGATGTAACCATGATGGTAACCACGGAGGAATCACCGTCGATGGTTGACACTTGAGGGGTTGCACAACAGAGTCGTTAAAAGAAGTGGTGATGGAGGAATCACCCTCCGCGGTCCACCTATGGTTAACTACACTACAAAGTTAACATCAGGAGTACATTACGAGTATCACCCTCGATACTCGATAGCAGCTCAGCAGAGTCGTACAACTAAGGGGTGTGAGGTGATGTGACGGCCCATGGCTTGTCGATCAGATGATCGAGTCTTCGAGTCTCCTGGTCTTCAAGTCGTCAAGTCTTCGATGATGAAGCGGGGAAAACTGGGACTAAGTGGGTTCACAAGGGATCACTAATTAACCTATACTAAGCATTTAATATGTAGTTGGGTACGAAAGCAGTTTAACAAAAATAGACTATGCATCAAAATTGGATCTATCTACAATAGTAGCAAAATCTAATGCAAGCATGAGGGATAAAGAATGGGTGATGTCGGAATAATAAAGGTGGTTTGTTTGCCATGTTGCTCTGCTCCAAAAGGTTGATCGGCAGGGGCGTAGTCATACCCAGTAGCAACGTCTGTCTTGGTGTGTACAAGAGATAAGAGTTGGGAGAAACAAGAAATGCAAGCAAGCAGATGCAACACGATGTATGACATGGCAATATGCAGTGTTAGGGATGAGCTAACGCAGTACTACATGTTACTCACGAAGCAAGAAAATATGTGACGATATTTCATGGGTCTTTGGCTATTATCGGATAGATTTATCAGGGAGGAAAGTTCCAAGTTCATCATGCTAGGGGCATGTAACAACTTTCGTGGCTCTTTGGCTATTATTCGGATTCGTTGGATTTTTCTAAGAAACTTTCATATGTAAAATATTTTCATGCGAGTTATAAGTTATTTTATATGATTTTATAAAGTTTTAATAATATTCAGAAATTCCTGGGTTTAATATTAATTCAGAAAATCGTTTATTGCGTGAGCATGACTCGAGGATGACATCAGTAGTCAACACTAAGTACTCACTAGTCAAACCTCGCTAGTGGGCCCTAGCTATCATAGACATTGGGTTAACCAGTGTTTAATTTAATCTAAAATGGGGTATTTAGCATAGGGGACCCACATGTCACTATCTTATTAATTCAAATTAATTATCTTAATTAAGCTAATAGTGTAATTAGGGCTAATGACCCTCGGCCCATATGTTAGTGGCCCAAGGGACTCTGGCCCATCAACAATGAGTGGGTAGTGCCGAGTTAGCCAGTTGACCATGGTCAACTGATCAGCTGGAGCCCCTAGCCCACTGGCTGATGCCACTTGGGGTGGCCCCAGCCAGGCTAGGCTAGCTTCGGTGACCCGAGTGTCGTCAGCGACATCTTTTCATAGCGAAGGGCTCGGGTGCCATTCGAAAATCGCCTAAGGGGCACCATTTGGTGTGCGGTAAGATGCATTCAAGAGTTGTGGTGCACACGCATTCATTCCAACCAGCGTGAGGTCCTAAGGTGGTCGGAGCTTGCCATAATCGATCCCGCAGCAGCAGATTGTTCGGGTGCTCAACGGGAACGGCGCTACGGGGTGCGAGCGAGCAGCCTAGCTAGCCTACGGGGGTCTACGCAACGTGAGGAAGGCAACGGGCACGAGCATGAGACCTAAAGGCCACTGGAGGCTCGCCGGCGTCGAGCTCGAGCTGAGCCGAACTATGGCCATGGGGCCGGAGCGGGCTCGAGGAAAGAGAAGAAAGGATGCGGGGCTCACGAGGCTCCTGCAGGTGAGCAAAGCGGGCTCGAGGAAGGCTCGAGTTGGTCGGATTTGTCAAAGGTGAGCGGCAGTTTCCGAGGAGGAAGAAAGGGGTGATGGCGACTCCGCAGTGGCTTCGGGCTCGATCCCATGGGCGAGGACGATGTAGTGCAGCACGGCGAAGCCGGGAAGCATGACGGTGAGGCGTGGGAGGCTCGATGGCTACACGAGTGAGCGGGCGACGACGACGGCTGAAACGGCCATGGCGTCGGGAGGGAGCAGGCGGCGCGAGTGGAATAAAATGGAGGGGCTAGGGTTCCAGGCGGTCGTGGGGCTCTTTTAGACGGCACAGAGGTGTCGGATGGTCGCCACGGCGACGTGGACGACCGGTAGCGAGCATCGGCTCGCCCACATCTCCCCTGTGAGAAGTGGGAGGAAGACGACGGGGAGGTGGGCTGGGCTAGTTGGATCAGCTTGTCCGTGTGGACTAAGGCCCACCACAGGTAAGCCTCCCTTTAAATTTTGATTTTTTTTCTCTTTTAGTTTTATTTTATTTAGTTTTGCATTTAATTAAAACAACAAACTATTTTTATAAAATATAAAAAATGGTCCATAATTAGTGTTGCAATTTTGGACAATGCCACAAAAAATTTGGGGCTTTAGCATTTATATGAAATTTACTTAATTCAAAAGGGCATTCAACAATTGATTTGGCATCTCTTTTAAATATTTTGAGGCACTAAAACACTTTACAAAAATGTGGCTTACAATTTTATAGTTTTTAAGGAATATTTGCAACTCATCCAGGATTTTAGTTTTTAGGTTTGCAAAACTATTAAATCCACTTTTCAAATGAATTTGAATTGCAAAAGAAATTGAATTAAGAGTTGATTAGAAAAGTGATCAAACTTGCATTAGAAAAAGCGTTAGCTTAATTTACTAGGTTGTTGTAGCCTAATTAGAATGAACAGTGTAGCATGAATCTAGGGGTTTTACAACTCCCCCCTCCTATAAAAATTCTCGTCCCGAGAATTAAGAGGTAGAGGGAAAAAAGTTGGGGGTATTCATCACGAAGACGATCCTCGCGTTCCCAAGTGGCTTCATCTTCAGAATGGTTTCACCACTGAATTTGAAGGAACTTGATTTCCTTCTGACGAGTCCAACATTCAATTTGATCGATAATGTGGATCGGGAGCTCTTTGTAAGAAAGGACTAGTTGTAGTTCAAGCATATCATGGTCCACTGCTCGAACAGGATCCTTGAAGCAGCGACCGAGCTGTGACGCATGGAAGATATGGTAAACCTAAGAAAGGTTCGACGGTAGTTCCAATTGATATGCCACCTTTCCACACCTTTCGTGAGTAGTGAATGGACCAATATAGCAAGGAGCTAGATTGCCCTTGATCCCAAAGCGGTGTGCACCTTTCATTGTTGTGACTCGAAGATAAGACTTTATTCTAGGTTGATAGACCATATATTTGTGATAACGGTCATACTGAGTCTTCTGACAAGACTGAGCAGCCTTCAGATTATCACGAATAATACGGACTTGATTTTAGGCATGTTGGATAATATCCGGACCGAAGAGTGATCGTTCTCCAGTTTCTGACCAATTCATAGGAGTTCGATACTTGCATCCATACAACACTTCAAAGGGGGACATCTTTAGACTAGCTTGATAGTTATTGTTATAGGAGAACTCGGCATATGGGAGAGGTTCCTCCCATTTCTTACCGAAATAAATGACACAAGCTCGAAGCATGTCTTCGAGAATCTCGTTGACTCGTTAAATTTGTCCGTGGGATTGAGGATCAAAAGCGGCGCTAAAGGACAAATGAGTTCTTATAGCCTTCTGGAAACTTTTCCAGAATCTTGAAGTGAATAAGCTGTCATGGTCTAAGCTAATTACCAATGGAATACCATGGAGTGAAATAATTCGGGACATATATAGTCCTGGCAGCTGACTAGCAGTGGTGGTTTCCTTGACGGCGAGAAAATGTGAAACTTTGGACAGTCGGTCAATGATGACAAGAATAGCATCATTACCTTTATGTGATCTGGGAAAACCAGTGACAAAGTCCATTTCGACATGGTCCCATTTCCATTCAGGAATAGTAATATGTTGTAGAGTTCTAGGAGGCCTTTCATGTTTTTCTTTGATTCGATGGCAAATGTCACATTCTGCAACATAGCATGCAATGTCTTGCTTCATGTTTGACCACCATAACCTTTGATGGATGTCTTGGTACATCTTGGTACTAGCCATATGAATAGACAGAGGTGTATTTTGAGCTTATTTTATCACCCTCCCAGTCATATAAAGGTTTTCCCTCAGACTTGGAACGAATAGGCGACGCTTGAAGTACAAGGCGCATTCATCAGCAATAGTGAAGCAAGAGGGTTTACCTTCTGCAAGATAGCGTTTAATCATTTTGACTTCATCGTCATAGAGTTGAATAGTTTTGATGTCGCCCACGAGATTTGGTTCAGCAACCAGGTTATTAAGGGAACCCTAGTTAACAACACGGAGGTTCATCTTGCGGAACTCTTTAGGAGGGGCAGTGAGATAACCCTGAGGAACAATATGGAGGTTCAGCTTGCTGAATTCTTCTTGAAGAAGGGTCTGAACCTTTCGAACCTGGAGGTGGTTGCAGAATGACTTGCGGGTCCACGCATCAACCATTACATTAGCTTTGCGAGGTGCATAAAAATACCCAAGTTGTAATCTGCTATTCACTCCATCCATCTCTGTTGACGGAGGCTCAGATCCGGCTGAGTAAACACGTACTTTAGACTTTGGTGCTCGGTGTAGATCTCATAACAATTACCGAGATGGTAATGTCGCCATAGCAATAATGTATACATAAATGCAGCAAGTTGAAGGTCATGTGGACGCAACTGTCGTGAGCCATATGCAGTTACTCTATGCTCTTGTATTAGGACAGAACCCAATCCTTTACCTGAAGCATCACAATAAATGACAAAATCCTTACGAGTATCCCTAGGAGCAAGCACTCGAGAAGATATTAGTTCGTCCTTGACTGCCTGGAAAATTTCCTCAATTTTTCTTTCCACTCATATTTAACACCTGTATGAAGCAGATTGGTCAAGGGTTTGGCAATCATGGAGAAGTTCTCGACAAAGCGACGACAATAGCTGGTGAGTCGAAGAAAAGTTCTGACTTGCTTGACATTCTACGGGGAATTCCAATCAACAATAATGTCAACTCATTCAGGGTTGACGAGAATACCATCCTTGGAGATCACACGACCAAGGTAGGTCACTTCGTCCAACCAGAACTCACATTTGGAATACTTGGCATAAAGTTGATGCTCATGAAGCTTTTCCAGTTCAAGACGAAGATGTTCAGCATCCTCTTCTTTATTCTTGGAGTATACAAGGATATCATCTAGATAAATTAGGACAAACCTGTCGAGGTATTCCATGAATATATAAATCATTAGATGAGAGAATGTCGTTGGAGCATTGATTAAGCCGAAGGACTTGATAGTTTACTCGTATCAAGCATATCGAGTAATGAAGACGGATTTTGGGATATCCTCGTCGCGAACACGGATCTCGTGGTATCCCAATACAACTTGTAACGCCCCGGACACACCCGCCGGTGGTCGTTACTCCTGGCGGGATCTAGACTGGCATAAAGTTGATGCTCGTGAAGATTTTACACTACAAGACGAAGATGTTCAGCATCCTCTTCTTTATTCTTGTAGTATACAAGGATATCATCCAGATAAACTAGGACAAACCTTTCGAGGTATTCCATGAATATATAATTCATTAGATGAGAGAATACCGTTGGAGCATTGGTTAAGCCGATGGACATAACAGTGTACTCGTATGAACCATATCGAGTAATGAAGACAGATTTTGGGACATCCTCTTCGCGAACACGGATCTGGTGGTATCCCCATACAACTTGTAACGCCCCGGACACACCCGCCGGTGGTCGTTACTCCTGGCGGGATCTAGACTGGCATAAATTTGATGTTTCTGAAGCTATTCCAGTACAAGACGAAGATGTTCAGCATCCTCTTCTTTATTATTGGAGTATACAAGGATATCATCCAGATAAACTAGGACAAACCTGTCGAGGTATTCCATGAATGTATAATTCATTAGACGAGATAATGTCGCTGGAGCATTGGTTAAGTTGATGGACATGACAGTGTACTCGCATGAACCATATCGAGTAATGAAGGCGGGTTTTGGGAGATCCTCTTCATGAACACGGATCTCGTGGTATCCTGATACAACTTGTAATGCCCCGGACACACCCGCTGGTGGTTGTTACTCCTGGCGGGATCTAGACTCGCCTCACATATCAATACTAGTCTTTTTTGTCCACTTTGTCCTCACTAATGCGCACCCGAAATCTAATTCCCGGTCGATCACCCATCCTAGAACTACTCCAAGCTGAGCACGCTTAACCTGGGAGTTCTATTCGAATGGGCTCCTGAAAAATATGGAATTCCTTATTGATATGAGTAGTCTATCATCCCTAATATGCCAGGCTATCACATACACCACCACTTAGAGGAACCGACATCCTCGTCGGGCCAAAGGAGCGTTCCCTCTTGGCACAAACGTCTGTGCATCCAGTCCAGTACACGTGCCATGTCGTGTGCCACGACGGGTCACAAACGTCATGAACAACATGACCGCACACCTGTCCGCAAACATCCTGTAACCGCGACGGTCGGCTCTGATACACCCAACCTCAAGTCAATTTTGGAGAAGTGTGAGGAACCAGCAAGTTGATCATACATATCATTTATCCAAGGAAGATGATACTTATTCGTAATAGTTTCCTGGTTGATAGGATGGCAATCTTCAACCAAAAGGTTTGTTCCATCCTTGTTCTTAACAAAGAGAGAAGGTGCTCCCCAAGAAGAGGAACTTGGACGAATGAAACCACAACAAAGAGATTTTTCAATTTCTTCCTTAAGTTCACGGAGTTCATGTGGTGGCATTTTGTAGGGTAATTTGGCGATAGGAGTGGTGCCTGGCACTAAGTCAAACTCGACAGCTCTCAAAGCGGGAATTCCTGGAAGTTCTTCTAGAAAGACATACTGGAAGTCACAGACGACCGGAATGCTTTCAATTCCCTCAAGAGGTGACGCATTCAATGCATACAAGCATATAGTCGTGCTTCAGCATCTCGAACAAGATGAGCATGGTAGCTTACTATCTGATTTGAAGGATGCAGGAGATAGACGGTTTTGGTGGAACAAATGATTGAAGTTGTATGATTTTTCAACCAGTCCATTCCCATTATGAGGTCAATATTGGAAGACTTCGGCAATATGGGAGAGGCAAGGAATTCCAACCTTTCAATTTCAATGGGGACATTGGGGATAACCATGGAGGTTCTACATTGACCCGCGGGGGTGTTTACAACTATTGGAACGTTCATCTCTTCGTGGTTAATGCCATGCATGAATGCAAAATTTTCTCACATGAAAGAATGCAATGCTCCTGTATCAAACAATACAAAAGTTGGTAATGAGTTAACAAGAAAAGTACCCATTACAGTAGCGGGCTGGTCTTGAGCTTGATTGAGTTCAATGCTGTTAGTATGACAATGACCATAAGAAGGCCTGGCATTGTTGTTGCGGTTCTAGTTATTACCATTGCGTGTTGAAGGTAGTGCAACCTGATTCTACTGATGCCTGAAATATCACGCACAGTCACCTGGACGACCACACTTGAAGCACGGCCCGTCCCCAGGACGGGAAGGAGGAACTCGGTGTGGTGGAGCTAGGAGTCTCGGTTGCCTACCTGGTGGAGGAGGCACACGAGGTGTAGCATAAGACAACCTTGGAGCAGTAGCAGGTGCATGGTACATGTTGTGGGAATCCACATCATCCGCTTTTATGATGATGATCCAAAGATGAGCCCATGTCACGGTTGCGCTTGTTGCCATCCTTGTATTCATGCACACACGTTTCAACCTGGATAGCCTTGTTCACCAAGGTGGCAAATCAGGATAATCCTGAATAAGGGGAGCGAGCTTGATAGCAGGGTGAAGCCCTTCATGTAACTTCTCCTGTGTGCGAGCATCAGTAGCAACATCTTCTTCAGCATAGCGGGACAAGTCCAGAAACTCCCGTTGATAAGCATCCACGGTCTTATTGCAATGGGCGAGGTTGCAGAACTCTCGCTTCTTCCTGTCCATGACTCCCCGAGGAATGTAGTAGGCACGGAAAACAACTTAGAACTCCGACTAGGGGATGACGGTTCCAATAGTCTGAGAAAGCGTGTGACTGTCCCACCGTTGAGCAGCAAGACCCTTGAGAAAGTATGCCTCGAAAATCACATAGCTGTCCACGAGAACACTAGGAGACTCTAGCTCATAATTGATGTCTTGGAACCAGTCATCAGCATCAAGGGGATGAGTTGAGTTGCGGTAGACAGCAGGGTCGAGGCAGACAAAGTCCTACAGAGTCACAGGGGCTGGTTGTTAGTGCATATTCGGCCTCGGGAATTGATCCATGATCCCTTGCATAAGCTAACGGTTCATCTCAAACTATTGTATCATTCTAGCCATGTATTCGGGCGGTGATGGGTTATCGGCACCACGGGCATGGCCAGCTGGTCTAACCATCCTGTCCAACTATAATAGTGGTAATTTAGCATTGGATAAAAACAATACAATGAATCATTCATGAGGTAACATGCACAACAAAAGGAAGTGCTATAGATACATCATAGTAGTCGAACATGACATACAGATCCATACATAGGTCCATTACAACTCAACGGTACAAGTTTGGAAAGGTAAAACCTTATACAGGTAGGCGGCACGCAGGCACTTGGTAGAGGGATACAACAAAGGGACATAGCGATATGCTACATCAATGTCGGGGACAACCACTGAAGCCAAGTAACTGACAGTGACCACGAATGGTAACTCCGGGGAAGGATTCTGCAATCCATGAACACGTTGATGTAGATATTGGTCCCGAACGGCGAGCAGAGGTCCACGTGGAGGAGTACGACCTACAATAGTATGCCACTCAAGACCTGGTGGTAGCTCTATTATGCGTGGGTAAAGGATGTAGTCTGGATGCATCCTCGCACTCATAGCTGTAAGCAATTGTGTCATAGCATCGTAAAGACGAGTACGGGTAGCATACAACTCAACAATCAAAGCTCGGATAGCAGGATTGAGGGCCTCAGTGTACAAAACCAGAACATGTGGGTCGTAACGACGACTCACATAAAGGGTACAAACAATAGTGTAGGATCGCTCGTTACGCTGCCGCACGTAAGGGGTGTAAGCAGTGATGTCAGATATCGTTTCATCCCAAGTGGAGGCATGCAGATGTATCTGAATCTAGTATCCTCCAAGCGGGAGTACTCTCCATGGAGGTGAGTGATAGCAGTATAGGCAGCATCATGGACTGCCATATAAACAGTGACCCCAACACCACAAAAGGTGTGCAGCCTGGTGATGGAGAGGTTTTGTCGATCGAAAATACGAACCACAACCTGGTACTACTACTGGTTGAACTCGTAGTAGTCCTCGTAAACAGTGTACTTGGGGTACGAGCGGTATCCCATCCTGGTCAAGAGGTTGACCCAAAAGGTCGGGAATCCACTCACATTGACAACCATAGTCAGGCATCCGAACTGTCTTGCAGGACGCATCTGAAACAAGGCGGTTCAAAGATGTCAAAAGACAGTGTGTGCAACATACTTTCAAAAGAAACAAAACTTGTAGGATGGTGCTCTCGTGGATGTGATTACGAGAACCTAATGTTAGAGTTAGCAAAAACTTTAACTCGAAAGAGAAGAGAGATCAGAACCTAGAGTATAGAAGAGGAGTAAAAGATCCTATTACCACCCAATTGCGACGTAGGACCGTAAGCCACACAAGAATGTTAGTAAGTTTTTCAAATACTAGACTCAACTTCGGCCAAGGAGTTGGAAAGTGGGCTACCTACACGCAATCGGCTATGGTACCAACTTGTGATGCCCCAAACTTAATCGTGCGCTAATAAAACACGCACATGCGTACGACCAAGATTTGGGACTCATGGAAAGATATCACAACACAACTCTAGACACAAACTAAAGTCACACAAGCTTCATATTACAAGCCCGGAGCCTCCACGGCTCGAATTCATAAGCTCGAATACACACGAGTCAGCGGAAGCAAATAATAATTGAGTACGTACATAAGTCAACAAGTTTTTCCTTAAGAAGGCTAGCAAACATAACATGGATCGAAAAGGCAAGGCCTCCTATCCTGGAGCCTCCTAAAAACTCCTGGTCATCAGCAGTCTCTACATAGTAGTAGGCTCTGTCGGGGTAGTAGTCGTCGATGGGATTAGCCATTTGCTGGGCTCCATCATCTCGTCGTAACAACCGTACCAAGAGGAAGAGGCGGCGCAGAGTAATGGTGAGTACTTGATACGTCTCCATCGTATCTACTTTTCCAAACTCTTTTGCCCTTGTTTTGGACTCTAATTTGCATGATTTGAATGGAACTAACCCAGACTAACGCTGTTTTGCGCACAATTGCCATGGTGTTTTTTTTGTGCAGAAATAAAAGTTCTCGGAATGACCTGGAAATTTACGAGGATTTTTTGTGGAATATATAAAAAATATTGGCGCAAGAATCAACCGGAGACGCGGAGCGAGGAGCCCACAAGCCCAGGAGGCCCGGGCCCCCCTGGCCGCGCCTAGCGGGCTTGAGGGGCCCTCGGGGCTCTGCCGCCTCCAACTCCAACTCTGTTTAGTCCCGTTCGTCCGGAAAAAAATCAAGGAGAAGAGTTCATCGCGTTTTACGATACGAAGCCGCCGCCACCACCTGTTCTTCCTCTGGAGGGCAGATCTAGAGTCCATTCTGGGCTCCTGAGAGGGGCGATCGTCGCCTTCGTCATCATCAACCATCCTTCATCGCCAATTCCATGATGCTCTTCATCGTTCGTGAGTAATCTCATCGTAGGCTTGCTGGATGGTGATGGGTTGGATGAGATCTATCATGTAATCGAGTTAGTTTTGATGGGGATTGATCCCTAGTATCCACTATGTTCTGAGATTGATGTTGCTACTACTTTGCCAAGCTTAATGCTTGTCACTAGGGCCCGAGTGCCATGATTTCACATCTGAACCTATTGTGTTCTCGTCAATATATGTGTGTTCTTGATGCTATGTTGCAAGTTGTAGTCACCTACTATGTGTTACGACCCGGCAACCCCGGAGTGACAATAGCTGGAACCACTCCCGGAGATGACCATAGTATGAGGAGTTCGTGTATTCCCTAAGTGCTAATGCTTTGTTCCGGTTCTCTATTAAAAGGAGAACCTTAATATCTCGTAGTTTCCGTAAGGACCCCGCTGCCACGGGAGGGATGGACAATAGATGTCATGCAAGTTCTTTTCATAAGCACGTATGACTATGTACGGAATACATGCCTACATTAAACTGACGAACTGGAGCTAGTTACATATCTCTCCATCTTATAACTGTTGCATGATGAATGTCATCCGGCATAATTATCCATCACCGATCCAATGCCTATGAGTCTTTTCCTACTGGTCCATGCTATGTTACTTTGCTGCTACTGCTGTCACTGCTGCTATTGTTACCGCTACTACTGTCACTGCTATTGTTACCATTGCTACTGTTGCTATCACACTACTTTTCTACTGAAACTTTGCTGCAGATACTAAGTCTGTCAAGTGTCGTTGAATTGAAAACTCAACTCCTAATACTCGAGAATATTCTTTTGCTTCCCCTTGTGTCAAATCAACAAATTTGGATTGAATACTCTATGCTCGAAAACTGTTGCGATCCCCTATACTTGTGGGTTATCAAGACTATTTTCTGGCGCCGTTGCTGGGGAGGCCTAGCACTATTCTCTGAGTCACTTGGGATTTACGTTTGTTGATCACTATGAGGAATCCGAGAGATCCAAAAACTAAAGTCTTTCCCTCAACTACGAGGAGAGGTAAGGAACTGTCATCTAGCTCTGCACTTGATTCACCTTCAGTTATGAGTAAGTTTGCGACACCACCTCCTGCTAGAAATTCTGATATGTCGCCTATGATGCTTGTGATGATGCTTTTCTTGATACTGCTTTGCCACTAGGTGCATTCCTTGATGCACAAATAGCTACAGTTGCAGCTGAATGTGATGATACTTCTGAAACTGCTGAGATTATTGAAGTAGAACCTGCTATTTCACCTGTTAGAACTAGCTCTCCTAGATATGAATTGCCTGATATACCTGAGGGTTATGTTATGGAGGGAGAGATAGCTGAGGACTTTCTTGCTTGTAAGGATAGCTATGATCTTGAGAACTTACTGTGCAAGTGGAAAGAAAAATCTCTGAATGCTAGAATGAAATACGATCCTAAGTTTGCTACTTCGCCTATCTTTGTGACCGATAAGGATTATGAATTCTCTGTCGATCCTCAGTTAATCACTTTGGTTGAATCTGATCCTTTTCATGGTTATGAGTCTGAAACAGTTGTAGCACATCTTACTAAGTTTCACGATATAGCCACCCTATTCACGAGTGAGGAAAAGATCTGCCACTACTATATCCTTAAGTTGTTTCCTTTCTCGCTAAAGGATGATGCTAAGACTTGGTTCACTTCTCTTGCTCCTGGTTGTGTGCGTAGTCCCTAGGATATGATCTACTACTTCTCTGAGAAATATTTTCCTGCCCATAAGAAACAAGTTGCCTTGCAGGATATATATAACATTGTGCAAGTTGAATAAGTGAGTCTCCCACAAGCTTGGGGGAGGCTTGTCCAGCTTCTGAATGCTTTGCCTGATCACCCTCTCGAGAAGAATGAAATACTTGATATGTTCTATAATGGACTAACCGATGCTTCTAGGGACCACCTAAATAGTTGTGATGGTTGTGTTTTCAGGGAACGAACTGCGGAACAAGCTGAGATTCTATTGAATAATATCTTGTGCAATGAGAATGCTTGGACAATTCCCGAACAACCTCCGAAGTCAACTTCGAAGAAAAGAGGTATAATATTCCTCAGTCCTCAAGATATGCAAGAAGCTAAGAAATCTATGAAAGAGAAAGGCATTAAATTTGAAGATGTCAAAAATCTACCACCTATCAAAGAGATCCATGGTCTGGATAACCCGACACAGGTAGTAGAGGTAACTTATCTTCGTAGATTCAATGAGAGTTATATTCCTTTTGATAAACCTGCTAGCTTATGCTTAGATGAATTTGATAACTTTGTTGCCAAACAACAAAGTTTCAATGATTATGTTAGCAGACAATTGGAACAGAATGCTCGTATGCCTAGTCATTTAAGTGCTTGTGTGGATAGAAATGTCAATGATCTTAAGTTTTTGAGTAAACATGCCTCTATGGTTACTACTCAAGTAGAACAAGTACTTAAGGCTCAAAATGACTTGCTCAATGAGTTGAATGACAATTCTGTCAGAGTCGTCACTAGAGGTGGTAGAATGACTCACGAAACTTTGTATCCTGAGGGTCATCCTAAGAGAACTGAACAAGATTCTCAAGGAGTTAGCATGGAGGCACCTAGTCATCCTAGGAAGAAAAAGAAAGATGATAGGAACTTGCATGCTAGCAACCCCGTTGCTGTTACACCCGAGAATCCAAATGATATCTCTGTTTCTGATGCCGAAACACAATCTGGTGATGAACATGAGCCTAATGATAATGTCGATAGTGATGTTCATGATGATGCTCAACCTAGCAATGATAAGGATGTGGAGATTGAACCAGTTGATCTTGATAACCCACAACCTAAGAATAGGAGATACGATAAGAACGACTTCATTGCTAGGAAGCATGGTAAAGAAAGGGAACCATGGGTTTAGAAACCCATGCTCTTTCCTCCCAAACCATCCAAGAAAAAGGATGATGAGGATTTTGAGCGATTTGTTGAAATGATTAGACCTGTCTTTCTGCAAATGCGTTTGACAGATATGCTCATAATGTCTCCTTATGCTAAGTACATGAAGGATATTGTAACTAATAAGAGGAGGATACCTGAGTTGAGATTTCCACCATGCTCGCCAACTACACCTTCAAGGGTGGAACTCCTAAGAAACTAGGTGATCCCGGAGTGCCCACTATTCCTTTCTCCATTAAAGGAAACTATGTTAGAACTGCTTTATGCGACCTTGGAGTCGGTGTTAGTGTTATGCCTCTCTCTCTTTATCGTAGAGTTGAATTGGATAAGTTGACACCCACTGAAATCTCCTTGCAAATGGCCGACAAATCAACTACTTTCCCTATCGGCATTTGCAAGGATGTGCCTGTTGTAGTTGCTAAAGTTACTATCTTAACAGACTTTGTTATTCTGGATATTCCCGAGGATGATGCCATGGCGGTCATCCTTGGAAGACCCTTTTTAAACACTGCAGGGGCTGTTATTGATTGCAACAAAGGCAATGTCACTTTCCATGTCAATGGTAATGAGCATACGGTGCACTTTCCGAAGAAACAATATCGAGTACATTGCATCAATGTTATTGAAAAAACTTCATCGATTCTTATTGGGAGCTTTGAATGCCCTATACCTACCGTTCAGATGAAGTATGATTTGCTTGTTGGGGATATGCACATCCCCATTGAGGTAACCTAGTGACTATTCCAAAATTCTCCAGTTTTATGCGATTCGAAAAAAGTTTGTCAAGGAGACTTGATCAACCTCATTGACGGATTTCTTTTGATGACCATGAGATGGATGAATCTAGGAGTCACAACCCTCTGTTCCGAACTTTTACTTTCGGTTGTTTAGAAGGAAAATGATAGATTTAGCTTTAGTTTCTCCTGTTTTCTCCTTTTTCCGTCCCGTAGAAAAGGGTCCTGAAAATAAAAGTTCTTCAAATGCCCTAAAAATCAAGTGTGATTTTTTCTGGAATTTTTGATTTTTTTAGATGGAGAACTAGTCAGGGGGATGCACCAGTAGGCCACAAGCCCAGGAGGCGCGGGCACCCCCCTGGTCGTGCCTACCAGGCTTGTGGGGCCCACGTGGCCCCCCTCCACTTATTCTAGCTCCCATCTCCTTCTCCTACCTCCAGAAAAAATCATTCCACAACTCAAACCCGTGTTCTTGCTCTTCTTGCTGCGATTTTCGATCTCCTTGTGCAAAGCCCCATTCACCAAACTGTTTTGGGGAAATTGTTCCTTGGTATGTGACTCCTCCATTGGTCCAATTAGTTTTTGCTCCAGTGCTTTATTCGTTGTGTATTATTGCTGCCCTGGTGACCCTGTTCTTGAGCTTTGGATGTTAATTTTAGTTGGTCCCAAGTAGTTTTTATGCATGATATGGCCTCTAAGCACTTGTAGGAGTAGTTGCTATGAGTTTCGTTGAGCCTTGTTCACTTTTCCTTTGAGTCACGAAAAATTTCAGAAAAAGGAAGATGTTCAGGAAAAACTATCATGGTGGTTCTTCAAGCAAGAGGGGTCCCCGTCTCGCGATTCGGGAGCCCGATCCTTACCAACCGAGGAACGCACATGTACAAGCATGTGAATGGCCTTCTGATGAATTCATGATTGATGCAGGTTACAAAGACGAGTTTGATACACTTGTTCACAACGTCGGACTTGAAGAATTCATCTCCAATAAATGTGAACAATATACTTCTCTCACTGCCTTTTTAATTCGTAGATTCAAATTTTCAGCTGGCCGTGACACATCCATACTGTTTGATCTCTATGACAAATTGTATACCATGGATTTAGAAGATTTCAATAGAATTTGCAAGATACATGATTGGGGTAGTCTCAGTGATCCTCCTAAGTCTTCGGTTAGAGATTTAATCTCGAGTATAACTGTTGGAGAAACTTGAGATATTATGCAGGCTACCATAGGGAGCATTCATTTTCCTGCCTTGCATTACTTTGCCCTCTTCATAGGTAGGTGCATTAACGGCAAGATTGAGCATTGTCACCTCTGCGCACCTGACCTTAGTATTCTTAAGAGCACAGTAACGGGTGATAGAAGTTTCAACATGGGAGCTATAATCGCGAGGAGTCCAAATAATAATGCTAATGAAGGGGATTTCTTTGGTGGGATATATGCCACTCGCATAGCAAATTTTCTTGGAGTACCCATCCGCGAAGGAGATCCCCCGCTCCATACAGCTTTCCTTGATCGCGTCGCTATGACACGTTATCACTTCCTTGAGGGGGATAATGAATCCCTCCTATACCGGTTAATATTTAACCGACAGCGTGTTTTCCATATTACCCTTCCTTCTCCTGCCTTCTTTGACTTTCAGGTAAAACGGATATATTACATAACCAGAGCATAGACAGAGGAGTATGAGAGGGAGGCAAAGGTTGCTCGCCTCCGTGAGGCAGTATTCAGGCACTAGTTGTCGTGTTCCCGTACAACCCCCATTATGATTTTGGATATCGCCCGGACCAGCCATGGCAGTAGACCAAATTAGGCCAAAAGCCTAAGTTTGGGGGAGTACGTGTTTCTCACCGACTTTATATTCTTGCTCACTCTTTCACCTTCTTAGTCGGTGTTCACACATTACCACTTTATCATCCATGCTAGTTTATTTCTTTTTCTTGCTTTCTTCTCGTGTGTTTGTTTAGATTGATAAAACCCAAAAAGATTTCTCGTTCTTCTTTTGCTTATTGGGAGCTTTCCCATGTAAATAATTTTCTTTTTCTTTGGGTCAAGGTAGAAGACCATGGTTATAATGTTTAGTGGCTCTTGCATGCATATCTATTTATCTGTCAAAGAACCATATTACTTTGTCTTCTCCTTTGTGTTTGCTTGCATATTCCAGCTTAGTCCACTGCATGAACACTCTCATTATGATTCATACCATTCGGTCGTGCAAGTAAAAGGCAATAATAACGATATATGATGAAGTGACTGAGCCTGGAAAAGTTGGTATGAACTCGATCTATTTAGTTTTCGTAAATATGACTAGCTCATCGTTCCTAATTCAGCTTTGTTGTGAGAGAAACATGTTTGCAATGACAACTTAGAGGTCATAGTTTCTGATGCCATGCTTAATTAGCTAGGAGCTTATCATGGTTTGTCTTGGATGCCAACATAAATTTCAGGATGCTTATGATGTAGTATGATAGGATGGTATCCTCCTTTGAATGATTCAAGTGGCTTGACTTGGTGCATGTTTACGCATGTAGTTGAAACAAAATCAACATAGCCTCTATGATATTCATGTTTATGGTGATTTATGTCCTACTCATGCTTGCACTCAATGTTGGTTAATTTCAATGCATATTGATGACTGTTGTCGCTCTCTCGTTGGTCGCTTCCCAGTCTTTTGCTAGCCTTCACTTGTACTAAGCGGGAATACTGCTTGTGCATCCACTTCCATAAACCCAAAGTTGTTCCATATGAGTCCACCATACCTACCTATATGCGGTATCTACCTGCCGTTCCAAGTAAATTTGCATGTGCCACTCTCTAAACCTTCAAGTAATAATATGTTTTGCATGCCCCAACCGCTCATGTGGTGACAAGGGGCGGTCAGTATCTTCCATGCTAGGCGTCTTATCCTCGATATGTGTTTATTCACTATCATTCACGAGAAAGGGCACAGTAATTGGAATGCCTAGTTCCATGCTCAAATCGAAAAGATAATTGCAAACAAAACTCCCCCTCGATTGTTGTTGGTATGGACGGCACCCGAGTATTCGGCTAGTCGTGGAGTGTGATTGATCGGTGGTGATGTTGGGGAACGTCACATGGGAAACAAAAATTTCCTACGCGCACGAAGACCTATCATGGTGATGTCCATCTACGAGAGGGGATGTTCGATCTACGTACCCTTGTAGACCGTACAGCAGAAGCGTTAGTGAACGCGGTTGATGTAGTGGAACGTCCTCACGTCCCTCGATCCGCCCCGCGAACCGTCCCGCGATCAGTCCCACGATCTAGTGCCGAACGGACCGCACCTCCACGTTCAGCACACGTACAGCTCGACGATGATCTCGGCCTTCTTGATCCAGCAAGAGAGACGGAGAGGTAGAAGAGTTCTCAGGCGGCATGACGGCGCTCCAGAGGTTGGTGGTGATCTAATCTCAGCAGGGCTCCACCCGAGCTCCGCAGAAACGCGATCTAGAGGTAAAACGGTGGAGGTATGTGGTCGGGCTGCCGTGGCAAAAGTTGTGTCAAATCAGCCCTAAAACCTCCGTATATATAGGGGGAGAGGGGGAGCCTTGCCTTGGGGTCCAAGGACCCCCAAGGGGTTCGGCCGAGCCAAAGGGGAGAACCCTCCCCTTCCAAACCGAGTCCAACTAGGTTTGGAAGGAGGAGTCCTTCCCCCTTTTCCCACCTCCTCCTTTTTTCTTTTCTCTTTGATTTTCTTCCTATGGCGCATAGGGCCTTCTTGGGCTGTCCCACCAGCCCACTAAGGGCTGGTGTGCCACCCCCAAGGCCTATGGGCTTCCCCGGGGTGGGTTCACCCCCCCCCCCGGTGAACACCCGGAACCTATTCGTCATTCCCGGTACATTCCCGGTAACTCCGAAAACCTTCCGGTAATCAAATGAGGTCATCCTATATATCAATCTTCGTTTCCGGACCATTCCGGAAACCCTCGTGACATCCGTGATCTCATCCGGGACTCCGAACAACATTCGGTAACCAACCATATAACTCAAATACGCATAAAACAACGTCGAACCTTAAGTGTGCAGACCCTACGGGTTCGAGAATTCTGTAGACATGACCCAAGAGACTCCTCGATCAATATCCAATAGCAGGACCTGGATGCCCATATTGGATCCTACATATTCCACGAAGATCTTATCATTTGAACCTCAGTGCCAAGGATTCATATAATCCCATATGTCCTTCCCTTTGTCCTTCGGTATGTTACTTGCCCGAGATTCGATCGTCAGTATCCGCATACCTATTTCAATCTCGTTTATCGGCAAGTCTCTTTACTCGTTCCGTAATGCAAGATCCCGCAACTTACACTAAGTCACATTGCTTGCAAGGCTTGTGTGTGATGTTGTATTACCGAGTGGGCCCCGAGATACCTCTCCATCACACGGAGTGACAAATCCCAGTCTCGATCCATACTAACTCAACGAACACCTTCGGAGATACCTGTAGAGCATCTTTATAGTCACCCAGTTATGTTGCGACGTTTGATACACACAAAGCATTCCTCCGGTGTCAGTGAGTTATATGATCTCATGGTCATAGAAACAAATACTTGACACGCAGAAAACAGTAGCAACAAAATGACACGATCAACATGCTACGTCTATTAGTTTGGGTCTAGTCCATCACATGATAATCTTAATAATGTGATCCCGTTATCAAGTGACAACACTTGCCTATGGTCAGGAAACCTTGACCATCTTTGATCAACGAGCTAGTCAACTAGAGGCTTACTAGGGACAGTGTTTTGTCTATGTATCCACACATGCACTGTGTTTCCAATCAATGCAATTATAGCATGGATAATAAATGATTATCATGAACAAGGAAATATAATAATAACTAATTTATTATTGCCTCTAGGGCATATTTCCAACAGTCTTCCACTTGCACTAGAGTCAATAATCTAGTTCACATCACCATGTGATTCCAACGAATCCAACACCCATATAGTTCTGGGGTCTGATCACGTCTTGCTCGTGAGAGAGGTTTTAGTCAACGGTTCTGAAACTTTCAGATCCGTGTGTTCTTTACAAATCTTTATGTCATCTTATAGATGCTGCTACTATGTGCTATTCGGAAATACTCCAAACATCTACTCTACTATACGAATCCGTTTCACTACTCATAGTTATTCGGATTAGTGTCAAAGCTTGCATCGACGTAATCCTTTACGACGAACTCTTTAGCCACCTCCATAATCGAGAAAAATTCCTTAGTCTATTTAGTTACTAAGGATAACTTTGACCGTTGATCAGTGATTCAATCCTGGATTACTCTGTGTACCTCCTAACAGACTTGCTGCAAGGCACACATTAGGTGCGGTACTCAGCATGGCATACTATAGAGTCTATGGCCAAGGCATAGAAGACGACCTTCGTCTATTCTCTTTATTCTGTCGGGGTCGGGTTTTGAGTCTTACTCAAATTCACACCTTACAACGCAACCAAGAACTCCTTCTTTGCTGATCTATTTTGAACTCCTTCAAAAACTTGTCAAGGCATGCATCTTGATGAAACTTCCATTAAGCGCTTTCGATCTATCTCCATAGATCTTTGATGCTCAACGTTCAAGTAGCTCAATCCAGGTATTCCTTTGAAAACTTCTTTCAAACAACCTTGTATGCTTTACAGAAATTCTACATTACTTCTGATCCACAATATGTCAACCACATATACTTATCAGAAATTCTACAGTGCTCCCACTTACTTCTTTGGAAATACAAGTTTCTCATAAACCTTGTACAAACCCAAAAACTTTGATCATCTCATCAAAATGTATATTCCAACTCCGAGATGCTTGCACCAGTCCATTGAAGGATCACTGGAGCTTCCATACTTGCTGGTATCTTTAGGATCGACAAAACCTCCTGGTTTTATCACATACAATGTTTGCTCAAGGAAACCGTCGAGGAAACAATGTTTTGACATCCTACGTGCAATATTTCATAAATAATGCAACAACTACTAACATAATTCTAACAAACTTTTAGCATCGCTACGAGTGAGAAAGTCTCATCATAGTCAACTGTTTGATCTTGTCGAAAACATCTTTGCGACAAGTCGAGCTTTTCTTAATAGTGACTTATCACCATCATCGTCTGTCTTCATCATCATCTCATCATAGTCAACTCGTAGGTTCACTCTTGCTCAACAACATGACCTCCAAGACAGGGTTACCGTACCACTCTGTAGTAGTACGCGACCTTGTCAACCTACGAGGCTTGTAGTAACTTGATCTGATGCTCGATGATCACCATCATCAGCTTTCACTTCAATTGGTGTAGGCGCCACAGGAACAACTTCCTCGGCCCTGCTACACACTGGTTGAAGTCATGGTTCAATAACCTCATCAAGTTCTACCACCCTCCCACTCAATTCTTTCGAGAGAAACCTTTCCTCGAGAAAGGATTCGTTTTCTAGAAACAAACACTTTGCTTTCGGATCTGAGGTAGGAGATGTACCCAACTGTTTTGGATATCCTATGAAGATGCATTTATCCGCTTTGGGTTCGAGCTTATCAAACTGAAACTTTTTCACATAAGTGTCGAAGTCCCAAACTTTCAAGAAATGACAGTTTAGATTTCTCTAAACCTCAGTCTATACTGTGTCATCTCAACGGAAATACGTTGTGCCCTATTTAAAGTGAATGTGGTTGTCTCTAATGCATAACCCATAAACGATAGTGGTAATTCGATAAGAGACATCATAGCATGCACCATAGCAAATAGTGTGTGGCTATGACGTTTAGACACATCATCATACTATGATGTTCCAGGTGGCATGAACTGCGAAACAATTTCCACATTGTCTTAACTGCGTACCAAAACTCGTAACTCAGATATTCATTTCTATGATCACATCGTAGACAGTTTATCCTCTTGTTACGACGAACTTCACTCCGAAACAGAATTGAACCTTTCAATATTTCAGACTTGTGATTCATTAAGTAAATACTCCTGTATTTGCTCAAATCGTCATTGAAGTAAGAACATAATGATATCCACTGCGTGCCTCAGCACCCATTGGACTGCATACATCAAAATGTATCACTTCCAACAAGTTACTATCTTGTTTCATCTCAATGAAAACAAGGCCTTGCTCATGTGGTATGATTTGCATGTCACTAGTGATTCAAAATCAAGTGAGTATAAAGATCCATCAATGTGGAGCATCTTCATGCAATTTATACCAACATGACTCAAGCGGCAGTGCCACAAGTAAGTTGTACTATCATCATTACCTCGTATCTTTTTGGCACCAATATCATGAACATGTGTAACACTACGATCGAGATTCAATAAACCATTGAAGGTGATTATTCAAACAAATAGAGTAACCATTATTCTCTTTAAATGAATAATTGTATTGCACTAAACACGATCCAATCATGTTCATGCTTAACGCAAGCACCAAATAACAATTATTTAGGTTTAACACCAATCCCGATGGTAGAGGGAGTGTGCGACGTTTGATCATATCAACCTTGGAAACACTTCCAACACGTATCGTCACCTCGCCTTTAGCTAGTCTCCGTTTATGCCGTAGCTATCATTTCGTGTCACCAATCACTTAGCAACCGAACCGGTATCCAATATCCTCATGCTACTGGGAGTACTAGTAAAGTACACATCAACATCATGTATATCAAATATACTTCTTTTGACTTTTGCCAGCCTTCTTATCTACCAAGTATCTAGAGTTGCTCCCCTCAATGACTATTCCCCTCATTACAGAAGCACTTAGTCTCGGGTTTGGGTTTAATCTTGGGTCTCTTCATTAGTGCAGCAACTGTTTTGCCGTTTCACGAAGTATCCCTTCTAGCCCTTGCCTTTCTTGAAACTTAGTGGTTTTACTAACCATCAACTATTGATGCTCCTTCTTGATTTCTACTTTCGCAGTGTCAAACATCGCGAATCACTCAAGGATCATTGTATCTATCCTTGATATGTTATAGTTCATCACGAAGCTCTCACAGCTTGGTGGCAGTGACTTTGGAGAACCATCACTATCTCATCTGGAAGATTAAGTCCCACTTGATTCAAGCGATTGTCATACTCAGACAATCTGAGCACACGCTCAACGATTGAGATTTTCTCCTTTACTTTGTGGACAAAGAATCTTGTCGGAGGTCTTGTACCTCTTAACAAGGGCACAAGCATGAAATCACAATTTCATATCTTTAGAACATCACTTATGTTCCGCGACGTTTCAAAATGTCTTCGGCGCCTTGCTTCTAAGCCATTAAGTATTTTGCACTGAACTATCGTGTAGTCATCAGAAACGTGTATGTCGGATGTTCATAGCATCCACAGACGATGCTCGAGGTGCAGCACACCGAGTGGTGCATTAAGGACATAAGCCTTCTGCGCAGCAACGAGGACAATCCTCTGCAAAGTTTGCTACTATCAACTTTCAACTAAATTTTCTCTAGGAACATATATAAACAGTAGAGCTATAGCGCAAGCTACATCGTAATTCGCAAAGACCATTAGACTATGTTCATGACAATTAGTTCAATTAATCATATTAATTAAGAACTCCCACTCAAAAAGTACATCTCTCTAGTCATTTGAGTGGTACATGATCCAAATCCACTATCTCAAGTCCGATCATCACGTGAGTCGAGAATAGTTTCAGTGGTAAGCATCTCTATGCTAATCATATCAAATATACGATTCATGCTCGACCTTTCGGTCTCATGTGTTCCGAGGCCATGTCTACACATGCTAGGCTCGTCAAGCGTAACCTGAGTGTTCCGCGTGTGCAACTGTTTTGCACCCGTTGTATGTGAACGTTGAGTCTATCACACCCGATCATCAAGTGGTGTTTCGAAACGAAGAACTGTCGCAACGGTGCATAGTCGGGGAGAACACAATTTCGTCTTGAAATTTTAGTGAGAGATCACCTCATAATGCTACCGTTGTTCTAAGCAAAATAAGGGGCATAAAAGGATTAACATCACATGCAATTCATAAGTGACAAGATATGGCCATCATCATGTGCTTCTTGATCTCCATCACCAAAGCACCGGCACGATCATCTTGTCACCGGCGTCACACCATGATCTCCATCATCATGATCTCCATCAACGTGTCGCCATCGAGGTTGTCGTGCTACTCATGCTATTACTACTAAAGCTACATCCTAGCAAAATAGTAAACGCATCTGCAAGCATAAACGTTAGTTTAAAGACAACCCTATGGCTCCTGCCGGTTGCCGTACCATCGACGTGCAAGTCGATATTATCTATTACAACATGATCATCTCATACATCCAATATATCACATCACATCGTTGGCCATATCATATCACAAGCATACCCTGCAAAAACAAGTTAGACGTCCTCTAATTTTGTTGTTGCATGTTTTACGTGGTGACCATGGGTATCTAGTAGGATCGCATCTTACTTACGCAAACACCACAATGGAGATATATGAATTGCTATTTAACCTCATACAAGGACCTCCTTGGTCAATTCCGATTCAACTAAAGTTGGAGAAACTAACACCCGCCAGTCATCTTTGAGCAACGGAGTTACTCGTAGCGATGAAACTAGTCTCTCGTAAGCGTACGAGTAATGTCGGTCCGAGCCGCTTCGATCCAACAATACCGTGGAATCAAGAAAAGACTAAGGAGGGCAGCAAAACGCACATCACCGCCCACAAAAAAATTTGTGTTCTACTCGAGAAGACATCTACGCATGAACCTAGCTCATGATGCCACTGTTGGGGAACGTTGCATGGGAAACAAAAATTTCCTACGCGCATGAAGACCTATCATGGTGATGTCCATCTACGAGAGGGGATGTTCGATCTACATACCCTTGTAGACCGTACAGCAGAAGCGTTAGTGAACGCGGTTGATGTAGTGGAACGTCCTCACGTCCCTCGATCCGCCCCGCGAACCGTCCCGCGATCAGTCCCACGATCTAGTGTCGAACGGACGGCACCTCCGCGTTCAGCACACGTACAGCTCGACGATGATCTCGGCCTTCTTGATCCAGCAAGAGAGACGGAGAGGTAGAAGAGTTCTCCGGCAGCGTGACGGCGCTCCGGAGGTTGGTGGTGATCTAATCTCAGCAGGGCTCCGCCCGAGCTCCGCAGAAACGCGATCTAGAGGTAAAATCGTGGAGGTATGTGGTCGGGCTGCCATGGCAAAATTTGTGTCAAATCAGCCCTAAAACCTCCGTATATATAGGGGAAAGAGGGGGGCCTTGCCTTGGGGTCCAAGGACCCCCAAGGGCTTCGGCCGAGCCAAAGGGGGGAACCCTCCCCTTCCAAACCGAGTCCAACTAGGTTTGGAAGGAGGAGTCCTTCCCCCTTTTCCCACCTCCTCTTTTTTCTCTTTGATTTTCTTCCTATGGCGCATAGTGCCTTCTTGGGCTGTCCCACCAGCCCACTAAGGGCTGGTGCGCCACCCCCAAGGCCTATGCGATTCCCCGGGGTGGGTTGCCCCCCCCCCCCCCCCCCGGTGAACACCCGGAACCAATTCGTCATTCCCGGTACATTCCCAGTAACTCCGAAAACCTTCCGGTAATCAAATGAGGTCATCCTATATATCAATCTTCGTTTCCGGACCATTCCGGAAACCCTCGTGACGTCTGTGATCTCATCCGGGACTCCGAACAACATTCGGTAACCAACCATATAACTCAAATAAGCATAAAAACGTCGAACCTTAAGTGTGCAGACCCTGCGGGTTCGAGAACTATGTAGACATGACCCGAGAGACTCCTTGGTCAATATCCAATAGCGGGACCAGGATGCCCATATTGGATCCTACATATTCTACGAAGATCTTATCATTTGAACCTTAGTGCCAAGGATTCGTATAATCCCGTATGTCATTCCCTTTGTCCTTCGGTATGTTACTTGCCCGAGATTCGATCGTCAGTATCCGCATACCTATTTCAATCTCGTTTACCGGCAAGTCTCTTTACTCGTTCCGCAATACAAGATCCCGCAACTTACACTAAGTCACATTGCTTGCAAGGCTTGTGTGTGATGTTGTATTACCGAGTGGGCCCCGAGATACCTCTCCGTCACACGGAGTGACAAATCCCAGTCTCGATCCATACTAACTCAACGAACACCTTCGGAGATACCTGTAGAGCATCTTTATAGTCACCCAGTTACGTTGCGATGTTTGATACACACAAAGCATTCCTCCGGTGTCAGTGAGTTATATGATCTCATGGTCATAGGAACAAATACTTGACGCGCAGAAAACAGTAGCAACAAAATGACACGATTAACATGCTACGTCTATTAGTTTGGGTCTAGTCCATCACATGATTCTCTTAATAATGTGATCCCGTTATCAAGTGACAACACTTGCCTATGGTCAGGAAACCTTGACCATCTTTAATCAACGAGCTAGTCAACTAGAGGCTTACTAGGGACAGTGTTTTGTCTATGTATCCACACATGAACTATGTTTCCAATCAATGCAATTATAGCATGGATAATAAACAATTATCATGAACTAAGAAATATAATAATAACTAATTTATTATTGCCTCTAGAGCATATTTCCAACAGTCTCCCACTTGCACTAGAGCCAATAATCTAGTTCACATCACCTTGTGATTCCAACGAATCCAACACCCATATAGTTCTAGGGTCTGATGACGTCTTGCTCGTGAGAGAGGTTTTAGTCAACGGTTCTGAAACTTTCAGATCCGTGTGTTCTTTAAAAATCTTTATGTCATCTTATAGATGCTGCTACTATGTGCTATTCGGAAATACTCCAAACATCTACTCTACTATACGAATCTGTTTCACTACTCATAGTTATTCGGATTAGTGTCAAAGCTTGCATCGACGTAATCCTTTACGACGAACTCTTTAGCCACCTCCATAATCGAGAAAAATTCCTTAGTCTATTTAGTTACTAAGGATAACTTTGACCTCTGATCAGTGATTCAATCCTGGATCACTCTGTGTACCTCTTAACAGACTTGCTGCAAGGCACACATTAGGTGCGGTACTCAGCATGGCATACTTTAGAGTCTACGGCCAAGGCATAGAAGACGACCTTCGTCTATTCTCTTTATTCTGCCGGGGTCGGGTTTTGAGTCTTACTCAAATTCACACCTTACAACGCAACCAAGAACTCCTTCTTTGCTGATCTATTTTGAACTCCTTCAAAAACTTGTCAAGGCGTGCATCTTGTTGGAACTTCCATTAAGCGCTTTCGATCTATCTCCATAGATCTTTGATGCTCAACGTTCAAGTAGCTCAATCCAGGTATTCCTTTGAAAACTTCTTTCAAACAACCTTGTATGCTTTACAGAAATTCTACATTACTTCTGATCCACAATATGTCAACCACATATACTTATCAGAAATTCTACAGTGCTCCCACTTACTTCTTTGGAAATACAAGTTTCTCATAAACCTTGTACAAACCCAAAAACTTTGATCATCTCATCAAAGTGTATATTCCAACTCTGAGATGCTTGCACCAGTCCATTGAAGGATCACTGGAGCTTGCATACTTGCTAGTATCTTTAGGATCGACAAAACCTCCCAGTTCTATCACATACAATGTTTGCTCAAGGAAACCGTCGAGGAAACAATGTTTTGACATCCTACGTCCAATATTTCATAAATAATGCAACAACTACTAACATAATTCTAACATACTTTTAGCATCGCTACGAGTGAGAAAGTACCATCATAGTCAACTGTTTGATCTTGTCGAAAACATCTTTGCGACAAGTCGAGCTTTTCTGAATAGTGACTTATCACCATCATCGTCTGTCTTCCTTTTAAAGATCCATCTTCACTCAATAGTCCTATGACCATCAAGTAGTTCTTCCAAGGTCTACACTTTGTTTTCATACATGGATCCTTTCTCGGATTTCATGGCTTCCAGCCATTTGTCGGAATCCGGGCCCACCATTGCTTCTTCATAACTCGTAGGTTCACTGTTGCTCAACAACATGACCTCCAAGACAGGGTTACCGTACCACTCTGCAGTAGTACGCGACCTTGTCAACCTACGAGGCTTGTAGTAACTTGATCTGATGCTCGATGATCACCATCATCAGCTTTCACTTCAATTGATGTAGGCGCCACAGGAACAACTTCCTGGGCCCTGCTACACACTGGTTGCAGTGATGGTTCAATAACCTCATCAAGTTCTACCACCCTCCCACTCAATTCTTTCGAGAGAAACCTTTCCTCGAGAAAGGATCCATTTTCTAGAAACAAACACTTTGCTTTCGGATCGGAGTTAGGAGATGTACCCAACTGTTTTGGATATCCTATGAAGATGCATTTATCCGCTTTGGGTTCGAGCTTATCAAACTGAAACTTTTTCACATAAGTGTCGAAGTCCCAAACTTTCAAGAAATGACAGTTTAGATTTCTCTAAACCTCAGTCTATACTGTGTCATCTCAACGGAAATATGCGGTGCCCTATTTAAAGTGAATGTGGTTGTCTCTAATGCATAACCCATAAACGATAGTGGTAATTCGATAAGAGACATCATAGCATGCACCATACCAAATAGTGTGTGGCTATGACGTTTAGACACATCATCATACTATGATGTTCCAGGTGGCATGAACTGCGAAACAATTTCCACATTGTCTTAACTGCGTACCAAAACTCGTAACTCAGATATTCATTTCTATGATCACATCGTAGACAGTTTATCCTCTTGTTACGACGAACTTCACTCCGAAACAGAATTGAACCTTTCAATATTTCAGACTTGTGATTCATTAAGTAAATACTCCTGTATCTGCTCAAATCGTCATTGAAGTAAGAACATAATGATATCCACTGCGTGCCTCAGCACCCATTGGACTGTATACATCAAAATGTATCACTTCCAACAAGTTACTATCTTGTTTCATCTCAATGAAAACAAGGCCTTGCTCATGTGGTATGATTTGCATGTCACTAGTGATTCAAAATCAAGTGAGTATAAAGATCCATCAGTATGGAGCCTCTTCATGCAATTTATACCAACATGACTCAAGCGGCAGTGCCACAAGTAAATGGTACTATCATCACTACCTCGTATCTTTTTGGCACCAATATCATGAACATGTGTAACACTACGATCGAGATTCAATAAACCATTGAAGGTGATTATTCAAGCAAATAGAGTAACCATTATTCTCTTTAAATGAATAATTGTATTGCACTAAACACGACCCAATCATGTTCATGCTTAACGCAAGCACCAAATAACAATTATTTAGGTTTAACACCAATCCCGATGGTAGAGGGAGTGTGCGACGTTTGATCATATCAACCTTGGAAACACTTCCAACACGTATAGTCACCTCGCCTTTAGCTAGTCTACGTTTATGTCGTAGCTATCATTTCGTGTCACCAATCACTTAGCAACCGAACCGGTATCCAATACCCTCATGCTACTGGGAGTACTAGTAAAGTACACATCAACATCATGTATATCAAATATACTTCTTTCGACTTTTGCCAGCCTTCTTATCTACCAAGTATCTAGAGTTGCTCCCCTCAGTGACTGTTCCCCTCATTACAGAAGCACTTAGTCTCGGGTTTGGGTTTAATCTTGGCTCTCTTCATTAGTGCAGCAACTGTTTTGCCGTTTCACGAAGTATCCCTTCTAGCCCTTGCCTTTCTTGAAACTTAGTGGTTTTACTAACCATCAACTATTGATGCTCCTTCTTGATTTCTACTTTCACAGTGTCAAACATCGCGAATCACTCTAGGATCATTGTATCTATCCTTGATATGTTATAGTTCATCACGAAGCTCTCACAGCTTGGTGGCAGTGACTTTGGAGAACCATCACTATCTCATCTGGAAGATTAACTCCCACTTGATTCAAGCGATTGTCGTACTCAGACAATCTGAGCACACGCTCAACGATTGAGATTTTCTCCTTTACTTTGTGGACAAAGAATCTTGTCGGAGGTCTTGTACCTCTTAACAAGGGCACAAGCATGAAATCACAATTTCATCTCTTTAGAACATCACTTATGTTCCGCGATGTTTCAAAATGTCTTCGGCGCCTTGCTTCTAAGCCATTAAGTATTTTGCACTGAACTATCGTGTAGTCATCAGAAACGTGTATGTCGGATGTTCACAGCATCCACAGACGATGCTCGAGGTGCAGCACACCTTGTGGTGCATTAAGGACATAAGCCTTCTGCGCAGCAACGAGGACAATCCTCTGCAAAGTTTGCTACTATCAACTTTCAACTAAATTTTCTCTAGGAACATATAAAAACAGTAGAGCTATAGCGCAAGCTACATCGTAATTCGCAAAGACCATTAGACTATGTTCATGACAATTAGTTCAATTAATCATATTACTTAAGAACTCCCACTCAAAAAGTACATCTCTCTAGTCATTTGAGTGGTACATGATCCAAATCCACTATCTCAAGTCCGATCATCACATGAGTCGAGAATAGTTTCAGTGGTAAGCATCTCTATGCTAGTCATATCAACTATATGATTCATGCTCGACCTTTCGGTCTCATGTGTTCCGAGGCCATGTATGCACATGCTAGGCTCGTCAAGCGTAACCTGAGTGTTCCGCGTGTGCAACTGTTTTGTCTATGTATCCACACATGCACTGTGTTTCCAATCAATGCAATTATAGCATGGATAATAAACGATTATCATGAAGTAAGAAATATAACAATAACTAATTTATTATTGCCTCTAGGGCATATTTCCAACAGGTGAGGGAGTCAAAACTTTACTTTTCTGTTTGGGAACCGCCTATAGCATGTGTAGCATGGAAGTTGGTGAAAACTCTTGGTCATTGCGTTGACAATGAAAGCATGCCACCCAAAATTATTTATCTCTATCTTCAAAGCTTGAGCTCTGGCACCTCTGCAAATCAATGCTTCCCTCTGCAAAGGGCATATCTATTTATGTTTCTCTAGATTCATCCTCTTCTGATAAAAGCACCAATTAGAGAGCACCTTCGTCATTTCTATGCTTTGCTTTTAATTGTTATTGAGTTTGACTGTTACTGGATCTTCTTTGCCATGAATTACAATGTTCAGTCAGCCCTTGGTCTTTGAAGGTGCTTTACATTTATGTTTTGCGCTCTCAGAAAGAGCTAGCGAGATACCATCTGTTCATATTGCTTCATGATTGTTTTGAATGAAGTGTTGACGTTTGAAACTTATTATTATTGCTCGCTAGTTGATTATGCCATTGATATGAGTTCATCACGAGACCTAAATGCCATTGCTTATGTGGTTAGCTTATGATCTTGCTGAAAATCTGAATATGAGTTAGACATAATTACAGAAACAAGATCAAACAGAGTTCGTAAAAGTTTTTCTTTTGTCTCTTTCAGTTTGTCAACAGAATTGGTTGAGGACAAGCAAGGCTTTAAGCTTGGGGGAGTTGATACGTCTCCATCGTATCTACTTTTCCCAACTCTTTTGCCCATGCTTTGGACTCTAATTTGCATGATTTGAATGGAACTAACCCGGACTAACGATGTTTTCAGCAGAATTGTCGTGGTGTTATTTTTGCGCAGAAATAAAAGTTCTCGGAATGACCTGGAAATTTACGATGATTTTTTGTGGAATATATAAAAAATACTAGCGCAAGAATCAATCGGAGACATGGAGCAAGGAGCCCACAAGCCCAGGAGGCCCCCCTGGTCGCGCCTAGCGGGCTTGTGGGGCCCTCGGGGCTCCGCCGCCTCCAACTCCAGCTCTATTTAGTCCCTTTCGTCCGGAAAAAATCAAGGAGAAGAGTTCATCGCGTTTTACGATACGGAGCCACCGCCACGACATGTTCTTCCTCTGGAGGACAGATCTGGAGTCCGTTCTGGGCTCTGGAGAGGGGAGATCGTCACCTTCGTCATCATCAACCATCCTTCATCGCCAATTCCTTGATGCTCTTCATCGTTCGTGAGTAATCTCATCGTAGGCTTGCTGGACGGCGATGGGTTGGATGAGATCTATCATGTAATCAAGTTAGTTATGATGGGGATTGATCCCTAGTATCCACTATGTTCTGAGATTGATGTTGCTACTACTTTTCCATGCTTAATGCTTGTCACTAGGGCCCGAATGCCATGATTTCAGATCTGAACCTATTATGTTCTCGTCAATATATATGTGTTCTTGATGCTATCTTGCAAGTTGTAGTCACCTACTATGTGTTACGACCCGGCAACCCCGGAGTGACAATAGCTGGAACCACTCCCGGAGATGACTATAGTATGAGGAGTTCGTGTATTCACTAAGTGCTAATGCTTTGTTCTGGTTCTCTATTAAAAGGAGAACCTTAATATCTCGTAGTTTCCGTTAGGACCCCGCTGCCACGGGAGGGATGGACAATAGATGTCATGCAAGTTCTTTTCATAAGCACGTATGACTATGTACGAAATACATGCCTACATTAAACTGATGAACTGGAGTTAGTTACATATCTCTCCATGTTATAACTGTTGCATGATGAATGTCATCCGGCATAATTATCCATCACCGATCCAATGCCTACGAGTCTTTTCCTACTGGTCCTTGCTACGTTACTTTGCTGCTACTGCTGTCACTGCTGCTATGTTACCTCTACTGCTGTCACTGCTACTGTTACCATTGCTACTGTTGCTATCACACTACTTTGCTGCAGATACTAAGTCTTTCAGTTGTGGTTGAATTGACAACTCAACTGCTAATACTCGAGAATATTCTTTTGATTCCCCTTGTGCCGAATCAACAAATTTGGGTTGAATACTCTACCCTCGAAAACTGTTGCGATCCCCTATACTTGTGGGTTATCAAGACTCATCCAAAGTACTCGCAAGACTGACATCAGAACTATACTAAGTATGCATCAGTATCAAAGCAATGTGGTTATATCATTGGCATGACTCCGGAAATACCAGAATAGAGAGAAGGGTATAGTCCTATCGAAGACTAGCATCTTCAGTGTCTTGCAACATTAGAAGAGTGAAGATCAGCATAAGTATAATGTGGCAACTTTATTTAGTAACACCCAGAGATCCTTCCTCGACTCCCTGCGAGAAAGCAATTTTGGAGCCACATTTCAAATTAAGTCACACTTCTAGTTGTATTAGATCGAGATACAACTTTGGGTGTCCGTTAACGTCGACATCGCTATTCAAATAGATATACTTCCCTGCAGGGGTGCACAAACTTACACAACACGCTCAATCAACTCCAGTCGGACACACTTTCCTCGGTCATGCCAAGCCTCGACCGATCGACACGCTGAAGTCCTACCTAGGCTCAATAGAGAGATCACGCGATGGTCTACATCTTGATCACAAAGGGGTCATGGGCCAACTCCCTTCACAATCGTGCATGTTTCGAGGACGGCCGGGATCAGCCCTAGCACCTCTTATACACGATCAATGCTTACGCAGACCATCCGGGCGCGTGCCGCTCAACTGTGACATCTGAAGAGCTTTCGAGCGAATGTAAGACGCAGAGTGCCCATACTTATTCCCGCATGGTGGTTAGTGCGAAATAGGCGAGAGGCCTTCTCACATAAAATATCCAAACCCATTAATGTTTCGTTAACTATGGTGACGATCAATGATCCAGTATATGTGGTCCCGTTGCCTCGTCTCGAGGATGTGTGGCAAGGGCCAAGAAAGTCCGGCCATGCCTCGTCACAATCATGCGGGAACCCACCCGCACCACACATCCCATCATGTTCCAGTAGTAAAATGAAAGTAACCATGTGTCTATAAAATTACAGGAATCCGAGGTATCACCCTCGAGGGATTCCGGTTGATGTAATCGTGAAGGTGACCAGGGAGGAATCATCCTTGATGGTTCACGCTTCAGGGGATGCACGACATGGTCGTTAACGGAAGTGTTGAAGGAGGAATCACCCTCCGTAGTCCACCTCTGGTTAACTACACTACAGAGTTAACATCAGGAGTACATTATGAGGTATCACCCTCGGTACTCGATAGTAGCTCTACAGAGTCATACACCTAAGGGGTGTGAGGTGATGTGACGGGTCATGGCTTGTCGATCGGATGATCGAGTCTTCAAGTCATCGAGTCTTCGATTATGAAGTAGAGGCAACTAGGACTAAGTGGGGTCATGAGGGATCACTAATCAACCAATACTAAACATTCTTTCTCAACAATCATTTGAGCTATTCATATAAGTGTCGCAAACAGCCCTGGAGTTTGTACTAGAATAACACCCATGATACATATCAATCAACCCTAATGTCACCTAGATACTCCACTTTCACCTCAAGTATCCATGGGTTAATTATACGACATGCATTAAACAATTTTAGATTTATCATATTCAATCTAACACAGAGAACTTCAAAGAGTACCCCCAAGATTTCTATCGAAGAACATACTGTGAAAACGTGCAATCAACCACTATGTATAGATCCAAGGACGGGGCTAGGATTTGATCATAGGGGGGGGCAAAGACAATGGCATGAGAGATTTTTTTTTTCCTTAGGTTAACGTGTTTTTCACTCATTCTTATATGAGGAAAAGTGGTAAAAAATGTGAGAGCTAAGACAAAAACAACAACACGAGAGATGTAGATTCGTGAAATTTTGTTAATGGATTTTATTTTTAATTAACGGGTTGCATATCAATTAAATCATTCTTTAGCACCTACCTTGGTTTTGGAAATCCTGATATTCACCATTTTCTCTCAAGGGACATGCAAGGAACATTAATCACCTGATGCAATCAACATGAAATAATTATTCAGTGTCATGTATTAATAAATTCAAAATGTTTGGAATTGAATAAATTTTGCTTATCTTTATTAGGATTACACTTGTTCCCTTCACAAGATTTCATGGTAGCATCATGCTTCGATGGTTGAGAGCTTGAACCAACTCGTTGAAAAAATTATGAATTGAGTCGTCTCCCTTCCTCTTCATGTCTATTAAAGTACACATAAAATTAAAAATGCTATAATTGATTCTTGATGTCTATATACCGTATCATCATACTTCTATAATTTGTAAAATCACGAACTAATCTGATATAAAAATAAACTACTTCACCCCTCGTATTGTTGCATCTCTACGTCCTACCTGCCTACATGTATCTGGTCCGAATATCGGCGCTTGCTTGTGTCAGCGTGCCCTACCTCTCTCCACTACTCGATGGTGAAGACCACGCAATGGAAAGATCCGATAATAGTAGCCAAAATTATTAGACTATCAGTCTAGATCACCGCAGGCCAGCGGCCCCTGGCGGCTTGGAAGTTGGAAACCAAGAGATTAGTGGTGATATTCGCATGCTGGCTGCAGCAAGCAGGCCTTTTGTATTCAATAATAGGCCTTTTGTATTCAATAATAGCCTACATTTTTTAGTGGACCGCGATGGTTGTACATGCACTACAGGAGTCTGAGACTTTGCCGTCTGCCATGGCTGACGGCAAAGGGGGAACCCCGGACGGCAAAGGCTTTGTCGTCCGTCAGCTGATGGCAAACTAGACGGCAAAAAAAAAATTCGGTGAAGAGGTTATTTTCCGTCTGCTTTTAGAAGGCGGACGGCATAGAATCTTTGCCATGGGGGGCAGACGGCAAATAAAATGGGACGGCAGATACGCAAACGCTCCCGTTAAGTGCTAACGGCAGGCTGCTAGGCCCACCTGTTCTTTGTCGTCTGCCCTCCCCCCTTTGCCGTTTGCCCTCCCCTCTTTGTCGTCAGCCATGTTTGAGGCCGATGGCAAAGGGGGGCACCCAGCCCCTCTCTCCCTCCACCTTTGCCGTCAGCCCCTCCCCCCTTTGCCGTCAGCCATGTTTGAGGCCGACGGCAAAGGGGGCACTCCCTGCGTGTTTCAGCCAGGTTGTGGAGCCTTTGCCGTCTACTGCAACCCCTTTGTCGTCGGTGGGCGGACGGCAAAGGCTCAAAACAGCCCCTGTTTATTTTATTTTCTATTATATCCAGCAATTTTCACAATAATCAGGATATATATATATATATATATTTGACAGAAATAATTTTGTTTCCGTACTCATAACCATATTAAAATAACTTTCATCCATAATACATACATATTATGCAAGTTGCATCCGTACCAAACCATATATTACACCAGTTTCATCCATGCATACAATGTTTCATATATATCCATATACTACAATAGTTTCAATCCAAGCTTCCATGAAGCCATGGTAGAAGAAATCATATTCAAGCATTCCATCAATATAATCCAAGCTTCCCGTGAAGTGAATGTAATCTGCAAAATGGCAAATAAGAAAGTTAGAAGAAGAAGACTAGATGAAGAAGAGAAGTATAGGTTATTCCGGAGAGAACTTAGCTAAGTATAGGCCATTTAATACCTAAGTTAGGTGGAATAGGTCATCTTGGAGCTACATAGCCTTATTATATCATTTAGGAGAGAACTTAGCTAAGTATAGGTCATTCTAGAGCCAACTTGGATAAAATATGTCATTTTGTAGCCAACTATGATTATTAAGCCATTTTGAGCTTATTATGTCATTTTGGAGCTAAATTAATCATTTTAATGAGCTAACCAAGGTTCTTATGATGTTTTTACCTAACTAAGCTAATTATGTCATTTTGGAGGATAATTAGCTAAGTATGTCTTTGTTGTGGAAAATAAGCTACGTAGAAGAAGAAAGAGAAGAAGCAAGAAGAGAACAAGAAGGAGAATAAAAAGAATAAGAAGGAGGAGGAGGAGGAGGAGAAGGAGAAGAAGAAGGAAGAGGAGAATAAGAAGAAAAGAAGAAGGAGAAGAAGAAGGAGAGGAAGGAGGAGAAGAAGGAGAAGGAGTTTCTCTCCTCCTTCTTCTCCTTCTTCTTCCTCCTTCTCCTTCTTCTTCTCTTCTTCTTCTTCTTCCTTCTTTTCATTTTTCCTCTTTCTTCTCCTCTTGTCCTCTTCTTCGAGCTAAATTAGCTAATTATAACTTTTTGGAGCTAATTATGTCATTCTAGAGGATAATTAGGTAGGTATAGCTCATTTTTTTATTAAATAGGCCATTTTCGAGCTAACTAAGCTAATTATGTCATTTAGGTGGAAGCCAAGCTAAGTATATGCCATTCTAGAGCTAATTTGGGTAAAATATGTCATTTTGGAGCCAACTATGATTATTATGTCATTTTGGAGCAAAATTAGTTATTTTAATGAGCTAACCAAGGTTCTTATGATGTTTTTACCTAACTAAGCTAATTATGTCATTTTGGAGGATAATTAGCTAACTATGTCTATGTTGGGGAAAATAAGCTACGTAGAAGAAGAAAGAGAAGAAGCAAGAAGAGAAGAAGAAGGAGAAGAAAAAGAAGAAGGAGGAGGAGGAGGAGGAGGAGAAGGAGAAGGAGAAGGAAGAGGAGAAGAAGAAGGAGAAGAAGAAGGAAAAGAAGGAGGAGAGAAGAAGAAGGAGGGCTCCTTCTCCTTCTTCTCCTTCTCCTTCTTCTGCTCTTCTTCTTCTCTTCTTCTTCTTCTTCCTTCTTTTCATTTTTCCTCTTTCTTCTCCTCTTGTCCTCTTCTTCGAGCTAAATTAGCTAATTATGCCTTTTTGGAGCTAATTTTGTCATTTTGCAGGATAATTAGGTAAGTATAGGTCATTTTTAATTAAATAGGCCATTTTCGAGCTAACTAAGCTAATTATGTCATTTAGGTGGAAGCCAAGCTAAGTATAGGCCATTCTAGAGCTAAATTGGGTAAAATATGTCATTTTGGAGCCAACTATGATTATTAAGGCATTTTCGAGCTAAATTGGCTAATTATGTCATTTAGGTGGAAGCCAAGGTAAGTATATAATATTCATGAGCTAACCAAGGTTCTTATGCCATTCTGAGCTTATTATTTCATTTTGGAGCTAAATTAGTCATTTTAATGAGCTAACCAAGGTTCTTATGATGTTTTCACCTAACTAAGCTAATTATGTCATTTTGGAGGATAATTAGCTAAGTATGTATTTGTTGGATGAGTCTAAGCTATGTAGAAGAAGAAAGAAGAGAAGCAAGAAGAGAAGAAGAAGGAGAAGAAAAATAAGAAGGAGGAGGAGGAGAAGGAGAAGGAGAAGGGAGAGGAGAAGAAGAAGAAAAGAAGAAGGAGAAGAAGAAGGAGAAGAAGGAGGAGAAGAAGGAGAAGGAGCTTCTCTCCTCCTTCTTATCCTTCTTCTCCTTCAGCTTCTCTCCTCCTCCTTCTCCTTCTTCTCCTTCTTCTTCCTCCTTATCCTTCTCCTTCTTCTTCTCTTCTTCTTCTTCTTCCTTCTATTCATTTTTCCTCTTTCTTCTCCTCTTGTCCTCTTCTTTGAGCTAAATTGGCTAATTATGCCTTTTTGAAGCTAATTATGCCATTTTGGAGGATAATTAGCAAAGTATAGGTCATTTTTTATTAAATAGGCCATGTAGGAGCTAACTAAACTAATTATGTCATTTAGGTGGAAGCCAAGCTAAGTATAGGCCATTCTAGAGATAACTTGGGTAATATATGTCATTTTGGAGCCAACTATGATTATTAAGGCATTTTGGAGCTAGCTAAGCTAATTTTAGGCTATTTAATAGCTCATTGTTAGCTAAGTATGTCTTTCTGGAGCTAAATTGGCTAATTATGTCATTTAGGTGGAAGCCAAGTTATATGTTGTTTTGGAGCTAACTTGGGTTAAATATGTCATTTTGGAGCTAAGTATGCTTAATAAACCATATTGGACCATTATGCGGTTGTTAAGCAAAACGCTAGAAATAACATAGCATTATCGTCATCACGGCGGTGAAGCACGGTGGCTCTGGCTTGTTTCACCTGGAGAAGGGTGCCCTAGAGAATGCTCCACTGTAGAAGGGTCGTGCGATACGTTTTGGGAGATATTCTGCACTAAACATCGTTTGCAATGTGTTGTTAGCATGATGACACTCTTAAGATCACCACATTAAAATGAAATTCACCGTCCCCGCCATGTTAATGACTGGCATCCCCGGAGGGACGTGGCCGGTCTTCTCGCACATAGACTGTACATTTGGTTTCTACAAGTCAAACTTTTTAGTTATTAATGAAAAGGACATTAAAATGCAAGATTTGAATAATATGAAGAAGAAACTTACCACGAAGAGCTCGTATATGGCCCTGTTAGACGCATCATTCTGTGCCCTCTCCGCCTCCACCATTGCAGTCGTCCTCTCCTCCATCTCCTTCATCTCCTTATCCTTCTCCGCCAAAAGTGCATGCATTCCCTCTCTCTCTTTCAAAATAGCAGCCTGCAACACAACTCATTGTTAGCATTGTAATCATATTGGTTCCCACGCACAACACAGTGCGGAAAGATAGTTGAGTCCATTAAACTAACCTCGATGGCAAGCTCGACTGGCCGTGCACGAGGTGTTATCTCAGGACAGGAGCTCGTTTGGCGTGCCTTCATCTGCCGGAGAGTGCTAGGACAACGTATAAGGCCGTCTCCAATGGCGATCGAGCCATGAGGCCTCCCGTTGCCATCTATCATCACCAGCTCTCGATCAATAGGCCCCTCGCTCACGTTAAAGTCCTCGCCTTCCTGTGATCTTTGTACTTCATGAGCTTGTGGTGGGAGGAGATGTTGGTGAAGTTTTATGGATGCTCTAGGTCAGACTCAGAGAATGCCTTGACCTTCTTGTATGAGGCAGTATGGGCCATCGCATACAGGTCGTACATCTATGGCACCTCCGTCTTATTGCGACGCGCCTAAAAGAGAGAGAGAGGGAAATTGTATTAGTAAAGGGCTCAAGATAGCATTAAGAATGAATTGCATGAGGCATGAAGCAAACCACATACCCAGTTCTTGCCAAATTGGATTAAGTTGACGCTCCCTTGATGGTGTGGCACACCAACCATTTTTTCCACGCCTCTCCTTGGCGTTGTTGTGGCTGGCCTCCCATGTTTCGGAGCACCACTGATCCACCAAGGCTCCCAACAATCCATTTTATCCACACACACACCATCTCGGGGGCACCTAAGTTAATAAAGTGAAATTTGAGCGCGTAAGAACCAAATCAAGGAAACTAACTACAAAGCCTTAATAATATGTAATTACCTTCATGTAATGCTCCTTCTCCATCTTAGAATCGTGGCACTTCGCCTTGTCCTTCCTAATACGCCGCGAGGCATAGTAGTCTCGAACAGCCTACACCCGAGCCTCGTTCCGTAAGTTTTGAAGTAGGCGGCAACATTCGGTTTCGATAACCTTTGCCGCGTCCTCCTCGTATCCCTCCTCACACCTGTAGTAGGTCTACAAACGAGCCAACACCGGTTAGTACAATAACTAGCTATGGTTGATTTATAATTGTGTAAAGGAGAAATTACCCAGAACTGTCGGGTCACCATGTCGGCCCTCGTGTGGCACAAAACACCGTCGATCTCCACCTCCGACGGGGCCGGGGCACCCAAGTAGTTCTCCCAGGTCATTCCTACCTCTCGCTCCCGACCGGGCAACGTAACAAACCCCGGGAAGTTTTTACGACAAAGCACACAAAGGACGTTGTTGGGCTTGCGGACACCCTTGGCAACAATCCAACCCCTACAGTATGACAAATTAAATCCAAAACATTAGATATTTGAGAAAACGTGAAGGCAAAAGGTTAAATAAGAGTAAATTAACTTACGTGTCCCCATTTGGCTTAATCGACCACCTCTGCTCGCGGGTCGCCTGCACGAGCGGGAGCCCCGAACTACCACGCTAGTAGACGGTAGCCCCCTCACCCAGCTCCTCGTCGCAATCAGTATGGCCGCTTGGATCAGCCCAGGTATCCCACTTGGTCTTTGGGGACGTACCCTCATCCCTGCTTTGCTCCGGAGTCGCCTGGAACGAAGCCTCTGGGACACAAGTCTCGTGGGTCAAAGGCTCATCGACCTGAGGCTCGTCGACCTGAGTCTCATCGACCTGAGGCTCGTGAACCGGAGACCGTGTAGCCTCCACCTCAGACGAATCCACCCTAGAAGTCATGTGCTCATGTGAATCAGCTTGGGGTGGCAGCGAGGAAGGCGTGGTAGCCACCGCCCTACCTCTCCTGCGGTCACATGTACCTTTAGTACAACATAAATACCAACATGAGTAATAAAATGTATATCAATACCAACATGACTACAACATAAATACCAACATGAGTATAACATAAATACCAACATGAGTAATACCTTTAGTACCTCTCGGCTTCGCGGCTGGTCGACCTCCTCTCACGGGGGTCGCGAGAGTCGAAGAAACGGCCACTCCATGCAGAGTAGAGAGCAACGCTCTCCGAAGAGGCGAGGCAGGAATGGAAGTACCCATCCCACCACACGCCGACGAAGAAGGAGCCGCGGAGTGCTTTCGACCCTTTCCCACCATCTTTCAACACCTGTCATGACAAAGAGTAAATGAAATTAGTACAACATAAATACCAACATGATTAATAAACTGTATATAATTTAAGTGTATCATCGTCATAAATACCAACATGACTAATAAAAATTGAATACCTAACATGAACTCAAAATTTATATATAGTAATAGTTGAATACCTGACATGAACTAATAACAATCGTGCTCGTCTATATATGCTTCGGGGTCAATAAATGCATCATGATCATCACTATCATCAATAAATGCATCATCATCATCACTATCAGGAAGAACATGTGGATGGCCACCATTATGTAATCGGTCAAGAAGTGACAGGTCATCCGCAGTAGTAACCTCTTCTTCTTTCGGCTCTTCCTGTCCGGGCTCACGGGTTAAGACAGATTCACTATTGCTGTCTAGGATGGCAACTCTAGGATGCCTTGGATCTTCCTATTTATCCTTATGTAATGCATCGAAGTGCCTCCATGCAAAACCATCTGAAGTGTGTACCAGCATCTTGTTCCTATCCGCATCTAGTTCGGTTCTTTTGCCCAATTTGTGCCATGTCATCTGTCTGGCCGTCTCCTCGACCATGAAAAGGCGTTGAAGTCTTGGTACGATTGGCAGATACCGAAGAACACTAATGGGGATTTTGGTCTGATTCTTCTCACCCATACCGTTGTCTACCACAATATACCTGGAAGAATTGCAAATGGGGCAATAGTTCAAGGCCGCATACTCAGCCTAGATAAGGCACATCCATTCTCACAGGCATGTATCTTCTCATAGTGCATCTTAAGTACACGGAGTATTTTCTCTGACTGATACACGTTTGCACGCAGTATATGGCCTTTGGTTAGAAAGCGTCCAAATATCGTCATCATCGCGTCGTAGCATTCTCTGCCTAGGTCGAATTGAGCCTTCAGAGCCATTACTTGCACGATGGCATCCAGCTGACAAAGCTGAGTCTACTCGTGGAGAGGACGTTTTGAAGACTCCAACATTTCATAGAAGGCCTTTGCAGATTCCTCCATCTCATCATCTGAATCTCGAGCATCATCAAAGTATTGCACCATGTCTTCGATCCCGGTACCATGCTCGTCGGTGCGACGACGAATCACCTTAGCTCTGGCACGTTGGTCAGACTCACCATGAAAAGTCCACACTGTATAATTAGGTGAAAAACCCCACTTCTGCAGGTGTTTACCCATTTCAAACTCTGTCTGCTTTTTCCAGTTGTCACAGTTGGGACAGGGGCACCATGTTTTTTGCTGGCCATTTGCAAATGCGACTCTCACAAACCCCCTGGTTTTTGTTAACCATTCATTGGTCATGTCTTTCTAACTAGGGTGACCAGTGTACATCCAAGCACGATCACTCATGTTGCCTAGCTACCAATGGGCGCACAAGAAATAAATATATAATTCATCATCTCTATTCATCCGCTAATCAAGTTTGTCAATTTTATTACGTCCATGCAACCTACACGCTAATAGGTAAAGATAGATCCTAATCCCACCCGAGTATGTGTAGATTGGGTTCGTTTTCCCATGCTCTGCTCCAGATGCGATGCAGAATTTCGGCAGCACCTCCTCGTTGTTCTCCTAATACACGTCTTGGCAATAAGCAGAGAGTATGGGTACCCGGAGAACAACAGGGAGGCACTGACGAAATTCCGCATCGGATCCGGAGCACAGCATACGGGAAAACGAACCCAATCTACACATACTCGGGTTGTCCATGGATAACGTTGGACAATTCGAAAGGATGGCGGTTATAAATATGCAAAGACATGCATATTTATAGATGTCGCCCTTTCGAACGGGAGACGCATACTGGTCATGCATACTCATGATTGAAGAAACCTATAGCTAGCAAGTTTCATCGGCACGAAGACCGGAACAGAGCAAATTAAGGGGGTAGGAGGAGAAGTCATTTGTGCTCACCAACAAACGCAGGGGCGGAGCTCGTCCAACGCACGTGGAGGTTGTCGAACAATTGCACATTGAAATTCACCCGATCAACACAAATATGATGTTTTTATAATTAACGTAATTGGAAAATATGTGGCCTAACTCATTATTTACAAAACTATGACCCCGTCGGCCTCTAGAAGGCCGAAAAGCACCTTCTCATTCAACAGTAGGCAGAAGAGGTGTCGCGGGTCAGGGCTTAGTGGTGTCGAGAGTCGGTGGTTTCGGGTGTCAGTGGCGTCGGGGGTCGGGGGTTAGTTGCGTCGGTGGTCGGGGGTTAGTGTCGTCGGGGGTCGAGGGTCACTGACGTCGGGGGTTGGGTCTTTTCGGTCAACAAGAGGCCGAACAGCTGTCGAGGGTCGGGGGTCGAGGGTCAGTGGCGGGGGGGGGGGGGGTCGGGGGTCAGTGGCGTTGGGGGTCGAGGGTCAATGGCGTCGAGGGTCGAGGGTCGAGGGTCAGTGGCGTCGAGCGTCACGGGTCGGCGGTCGAGGATCGGTGCCGAGGTGTGAGGGTTCCTTTTTCCTCTTCTTTCTTCTTCTCCTCTCTCTTATTTTCCTTCTTCTTCTTCTTCTTCTTGATTAGCTTCTTCTTATTATTATTATTATTCTTTCTCCTCATCCTCCTGCTCCTCCTCCTCTTCTTCTTTTTCTTCTTTCTTTTCTCTTTCTCCTCCTCTCCTCTTTCTTTTTCTTCTTCTTCTTCTTCTTCTTTCTTCTAATTTTTTTGTTCTATTATTTTCTTCTAAGTTTTTTTATTTTCTATTTATTTTTTTGTTTTATATCTACTTTATTCTACCTAATAAACTAACTATCTAATTTAACATAAAAAAACTAACTATCTAATTTAAAAGAAAAAACAGAAAATAGGGGTACCGGAGGCACTCATCGGAGTTGGGGATGGCCGGTGAGGGGAGGGGCGTCGCCGGAAGCCGGTGAGGGGAGGGAGCGTTGATGGGAGCCGGTGAGGGGAGGAGCCTGCACAGGGAGCCGTTGAGGGGAGGGGGCGGCGACGGGATCCGGTGAGGGGAGGGGGCAGCGCCCGCAACCGGTGAGAGGAGGGGCGGCGCCGGGACCCGATGAGGTGAGGGGGCGGGTGAGAGGAGGGGCGGCGCCCGCAGCCAGTGAGAGGAGCGGCGGCGCCGGGGGCCGGTGAGGGAAGGGGGTGGCGCCGGGGCCGGGTGAGGGCAGGGGGCGACGCAGGGGCGGCACCGGGGGCGGTGGAGGGGTGGCCGACTGCTGGTGGTGATGGAGCGATGCGTGCACGCTGTTGAGAGAGAGACGGTGGGGGAGTGGGGGTAGTGGAGCGAGGGGCCGGGGGGACGACCGTTATAGGCTCTCTCCCTTTGTCGTCTGCCCCCGGACGGCAAAGAGCCCCATGGCGGACGGCAAAGGCCGGGCGGACGGCACAGAGCCCTTCTGTCGGACCTGGCCAGGCCCAATGTCTACTCGGACCCATTTGTCCTCTTTGTCGTGTGCCCTAGGTTCCTTTGTCGTCCGTTGGCAGATGGCAAAGGACTGACCAATGGCAAATAGTTTGTTTGCCATCAGTCAGCTCTTTACCGTCTGCTTGAAGTGAGCTCACGGCAAAGAGGTTCTTTGCCATCAGCTAGCAGACGGCAAAGAACTGGTTGATGGCAAATTACTGGATTCCAGTAGTGATGGGCTCAGGCTTACATGGCTTTTGTGCTACAACAAATTAATGCTTAGCATTCTTCTTACGTGGATTTTGTGCATTTAGCATGCAAAATGGGTTGTACATAGGCTTAGGTTTTATGTTAATAACATAGGCTGAGAGATTGGGGGGACGAAGCAAACTACGATTAGTTGCAAACGCCAGAAAATAGGGAATATGTGATCGCTCCCAAGCGATAGGGCCATTGTTGGGGGGTCTCGCCCCCCTCGTCCCCCTTGCATCCGTCCCTCCATAGATCCCAAAGGTCACCGGAATCTGCAAGTTGATGCCATAACATATATCAAGTGAATCAATAGAATACCCCAATGTTTCTATGGGTATCCACATGCAAGACATAGATCAATAGTTCTCAAACCCAAAATATTTAATCCACATGACGAGATCTCAAAGGGAACGATTCAATTCATCACAACAAGATAGCAAGGGACAAACACCATATGATCCAACTATATTAACAAAGCCTATGATACATCAAGATCGTGCCATCTCAAGAACACGAGAGAGAGAGAGAATGAGAGAGAGGGAGAGAGAGAGAGATTCAATACATAGCTACTCGTACATACCCTCAGTCCCAAGGGTGAACTACTCCCTCCTCGCCATGGCCTCCGTCAGGATGATGAAAATGGCCACCGGAGATGATTTCCCCTCTCCTGGAGGGTACTAGAAAGGCTCCGTATGGGTTTTTCGTCGATACATAGAGTTGCGGCGGTGGAGCGGAGGTTCTCTATTTATTTCCGAGGGTTTGTGTATATATAGAAATTTTTGGCGTTGGAATCACGCTAACGGAGCCACGTGGTCCCCACAAGGCATCAGGGCATGACCAAGGGGGTGGCTACACCGTGTTTCCTTGTTGCCATAGGTGGATCCCCTGTGGTGGTTTGCTCCAATATTGCTCATATGTTCCAGAAAAAATCGTCAAAAAGTTTCACGCGATTCCTAGAACTTCCATTTTTTTCACAAGAAACAACACCACTGTAATTCTGCTCAAAACAGCGACAGTCTGGGTTAGTTCTAAATAAATTCCAAAATGTGCATCAAAGCCATATAAAAATATTATAAACATAGGTAAATATTGCATGAATACCTCATAAAGTATCGATATGTTGGAGATGTATCATGTGCGTGGTCTTGGGCAACCACAGAAGTGTTGAGATGTGCTTGTTGAACTTTACTCCATGAAACCACATGTGTGTTTCCTTGAACAAATCAAGTTAATCTCTCCTGACCCATGGAAAACTAGGCCCTTCCTCCCAAATCAACTTGACATCTCACACCATAAAGATGTAGTCAACTCTGCGGGTGGACTGATTGCCTCACGTTCTTCCTCCCACTTCTCCTCTATCATTTACGCTCAATCATGTTTTATGCAAACAATTAAGTTTATGTCCTTAGACTCTCTGCTCCCCCTTAGTATTACCAATTTCTATGCTCGCACTAATCACTCTCTTAATTATTCCTTCCTTGCGGTCCTACTGGCCTCGGCTCCTCTATCAAGTCTTCCCTCGATGATTTGTGGAGATTTTAACCTTATGAGGTACGCTTCCAACAAAAATAATGGCGCTTTCCATCAACACGAGGCTAGTATTTTCAACCAATGGATAAACAATTTGGCTCTTATAGAACTACCCCTCCTTAAAATAAAATTTAATTGGTCTAATAAACATGACAAACCAACTCTCAATCTCCTCGATCATGTTTTCATTAGCCACTCATGGGACCAAGTATTCCCAAACTCGTTCCTCTCTAGTCTCACTATCTTCATTTTGGACCATGTTCATCTTATCATCTTGATCAGTACGTCTTTTCCTTGGCCCATGCTTTTTCGATTTAAACTAGGCCGGCCCTAAAACCCAGCTTGCAGGTTGGTCATTGTGTCTTCCCGCGCCTCCGCCCCTTCGCGATAATCAGTCGCCCTTATGTTCACACGCGAGCTAAAAAATGGTGTCTTGCCCTTCGCTCTTGGTGCAAAAACTCTATCCTATTCACACTCGAGAGTCAAACTGCAAACTTGTCATTAACCTCCTTGACGACATTGAAGAATCACACTGACTCTCACTCAAAGAGCTGTTGTAATTAAGGTGCTTCATAGAACGATCTGAGAAAAAAATATGATCTACTCGCGCCTCGGATCCAAAATTAAAACATCGATCCAAGGTGACGAAAACTCTAGATAATTCCATGCCTTAACCTATCAATGGTGTGGGCATAATAAAATCCTCTCTCTCTCCCCCTCCCTCCCTACCTACTTACCTCCTCTCTCTGTCTATCTATCTATCTATCTATCTCCCTCCCTCCCTCTCCCTCCCTCTCTCTCCCCCTCTCCCTCCCTCCATCACTCCCTCTCTATCCCTCTCCCTCTCTCCCTCTCTCTCTCTCTCTCTTAACAATCGAACTTACTCTTCGCATGTGGATAAAATCGTATTATCACCTCTTACTACTCATCCATTCTAGGGACACCTTTCTCGCCCATATGGAACTTCTTAGTACAAACTTTTTACCCCTCTCTCACCCATAACTTTTACACCTGGACTCCCCCTTCACAGGACAAGAAATCTATGACGCCTTTCCTGACATGCATATCTTTGCTAGCCTTGGCCCTCATGGTTTTGGGCCAGGATTCTATCACAAATTCTAGCCTATTCTTAAAGCAAAAAATCACAAAACTATTTCTATTTTTCTATAACATGTCGGCACACATTTCGTGTCCCAATAGAGCTTACATCGTCCAACTCCCAAAGACTCTGTACACCCCTACGCAAGACACTTTCACACCCATTTCGCTCCAAAGTTGTCTCGTAAAAGCCATTGCTAAGCTGCTCACTAATCGTCTCAAGTAGGTCGTCCCGCTCCTTGTTCATTCTAATCAGAACGATTTCATATCAGGTCGCACCATCTCGGAGAATTTCCTTTATGCAGTGGGCGTTTTGTATGTTTGCACTAGGAGAAATATTCCTACCGAGGTCATTAATCTTGACTTCTCTAAGGCTTCCCACTCAGTTTGCAGGCCTTCTCTACTTACGATTCTAGGTGCTAGGGGCTTCTCAAACAAATGGATTAGTTGTATTGACTTCCTCCTTAGTTCTAGGAAAATGGCCATCCTTCTCAACGAAACACATGGACCCTAGATCCAACGCAGGAATGGGTAACGGCATGGGGATACCCTCTCTTCGTTCTTATTCATAATTGTCAATGGTAGCCTCCAAAGAATGATCATTGACGCGTGTGAAAAAAATCTTCTCGCCCAGCCCGTCTCTCCAATTCTCCCGTGCCCGGTCCTTCAATATGCGGACGACCCACTCATAATCCTCAAGGCATAGGAATCAGCAGCCATAAGTCTGAAACGTATCTTAGATGGTTTTTCCAGTGCCGTCGGGCTCTCCATTAATTTCTCCAAAACCACATTATTCCCCTAAATATTGAACCGGAGGTGGCCTCCTTGTTGTCTCCAACGTTGGCCACCTCAGTTGCCACTTTTCGGCAAAAAAAAAACTTGGCCTTCCCTTATCATTGCATAAACCACCCTCCTTTGTGTCCCAACTTGTTATCGGCCGATGTGATATCTACCTAGTTGGTTGGCGTGTTCTTCTCCTTCCTCGCAGGGGGCATCCGATTCTTCTATCTTCTATTCTAGATAATCTCCCATATATTTTATGTTGTGCTTCTCTCCACTAGTACAGAAAATCCTAGCTATGGCGTGGCAAAAATGGACTTGCTCGCATGGACACCCGACGCCACCAATATGGCGCCAAGATACGTCCATTTTGCATCATGTTTTCATGTTGATATTTATCGCTTCTTTGGCTGTTATTTCACTTCACGGTACTATTCTTATGCCTTTTCTCTCTTATTTTGCAAGGTTTACATGAAGAGGGAGAATACCGGCAACTGGAATTCTGGCCTGAAAGTGGAGCAAAGTTGAGATACCTATTCTGCGCAACTCCAAACGCCGTAAAAATCAACGAGGAATTTTTTCCCGATTTATCAAAAATACTAGGCCGAAGAAGTGCCAGAGGGGCACCAGGGGGTGCCCACAAGCCTGCACGGCGCGGCCACCCCCCCCCCCCAGGCCGCGCCATGGGGGCTTGTGGGCTGCCCATTGGCCCACTTGCTCCCCTCTTTTTCTATATGGAGGGTTTCGTCCAGGAAAAAAAATCAAGGAGGAGCTTTTTCATGGTTTCGCCGCCACCACGAGGCGGAACTTGAGCAGAACCAATCTAGAGCTCCGGCAGGACGATCCTGCTGGGGAATTTCCCTCCCGGAGGGGGAAATCGTTGCCATCGTCATCACCAACACTCCTCTCATCGGAGGGGACTCGTCACCATCAACATCTTCATCAGCACCCTCTCATCTCCAAACCCTAGTTCATCAGTTGTAACCAATCTCCGCCTCGCGACTCCGATTGGTACTCGTAAGGTTCCTAGTAGTGTTGATTACTCTTTGTAGTTGATGCTAGTTGGATTACTTGGTGGAAGAGTTTATGTTCAAATCCTTGATGCTACTCATTACCTCTCTGATCATGAATATGATTATGCTTTGTGAGTAGTAACTTTTGTTCCTGAGGACATGGGATAAGTCATGCTAATAGTAGTCATGTGAATTTGGTATTCGTTCGGTAATTTGATATGTTGTATGTTGTTTTTCCTCTAGTGGTGTTATGTGAACGTCGACTACATAACACTTCAGCATTATTTGGGCCTAGAGGAAGGCATTGGGAAGTAGTAAGTAGATGATGGGTTGCTACAGTGACAGAAGCTTAAACCCTAGTTTATGTGTTGCTTCGTAAAGGGCTGATTTATATCCACAAGTTTAATGCTATGGTTAGACTTTGTCTTAATTCTTCTTTCGTAATTGCGGATGCTTGCGAGAGGGGTTAATCATAAGTGGGATGCTTGTCCAAGTAAGGGCAGTACCCAAGCGCTGGTCCACCCACATATCAAACTATCAAAGTAATGAACGCGAATCATATGAACATGATGAAACTAGCATGACAGAAATTCCCGTGTGTCCTCGAGAGCGTTTTTCCTCCTATAAGACTTTGTCCAGGCTTGTCCCTTGCTACAAAAGGGATTGGGGCACTTCGCTGCACTGTTGCTACTTTTGTTACTTGTTGCTTGCTACGAATCATCTCACCACACAATCACTTGTTACCGACAATTTCAGTGCTTGCAGATATTTCCTTGCTGAAAACCACTTGTTAGATCCTTCTGCTCCTCGTTGGGTTCGACACTCTTACTTATCGAAAGGACTACGATTGATCCCCTATACTTGTGGGTCATCAAGACTCTTTTCTGGTGCCGTTGCCGTGGAGTGAAGCGCCTTTGGTAAGTGGAACTTGGTAAGGAAACATTCATATAGTGTGCTGAAATTTATTGTCACTTGTCACTATGGATTCTAATCCTTTGTGGGGCTTGTTCGGGGTATCTTCACCTCGAACGGAAGCACGAATGGTTGCTCCTCAACCTGATGCACCTACTGAAAATATTTGCTTTGAATTTCCTTCAGGTATGCTTGAGAAACTGCTGGCTAATCCTTTTACAAGAGATGGAACATCACATCCAGACTTGCATCTAATCTATGTAGATGAAGTTTGTGGTTTATTTAAGCTTGCAGGTGTGCCCGAGGATGAGGTCAAGAAGAAGGTCTTTCCTTTATCTTTGAAGGATAAGGCGTTGACATGGTATAGGCTATGTGATGATACGGGATCATGGGACTACAATCGGTTGAAATTGGAATTTCATCAAAAGTTTTATCCTATTCATTTAGTACATCGTGATCGGAATTATATTTATAATTTTTGGACTCGTGACAGAGAAAGCATCGCTGAAGCTTGGGGGAGGCTTAAATCAATGCTATATGCATGCCCCAATCATGAGCTATCGAGAGAAATTATCATTCAGAACGTCTATGCTCGGCTTTCTCATGATGATCGCACCATGCTTGACACTTCTTGTACCGCTTCTTTTATGAAGAGAGATATTGACTTTAAATGGAATTTATTGCAGAGAATTAAATGCAACTCTAAAGATTGGGAGCTTGAAGAAGGTAAGGAGTCAGGTATGAATTTCACGTTTGATTGCGTTAAATCCTTTGTTGAGACAAATACCTTTAGTGATTTCAGCGCTAAGTATGGACTTGATTCTGAGATAGTAGCTTCATTGTCTGAATCCTTTGCTGCTCATATTGATCTCCCCAAAGAGAAGTGGTTTAAATATCATCCTCCTTTAGAAGTCAATGTAGTTAAATCCACTCCAGTTGAAGAGAAAGTCATTGCCTATAGTGATCCTGTTGTTCCGAGTGCTTACATTGAGAAACCACCTTTCCCTGTTAGGATAAAGGATCATTCTAAAGCTTCAACTGTGATACATAGAGTCTATATTAGAACACCTACACCCCGTGAGCAAATTAGAGTTGAACCTAGCATTGCGATTATCAAAGATCTTCTGTCTGAAGAAGTTGAGGGACATAATATTCACTTCTGTGAAGATGCTGCTAGAATTGCTAAACCTCACGCTAGAGACAAACATAGGCCTGTTGTTGCCATGCCTGTTGTTTTTGTTAAGATAGGAGATCATTGTTATCATGGATTATGTGACGTGGGAGCTAGTGTTAGTGCAATACCTCAATCCTTATACGATGAAATCAAAGATGAGATTGCACCTGTTGAGATAGAGCCTATAGATGTCACTATTTAGCTTGCCAATAGATATACTATCTGCCCTGTGGGAATTGTTAGGGATGTTGAAGTATTGTGTGGTAAAACGAAGTATCCTGTTGATTTCCTCGTTCTTGCTACTGCACAAGATAGCTTTTGTCCCATCATATTCGGTAGACCCTTTCTCAATACTGTCAATGCTCATATTGATTGTGAGAAGCAAATTGTCACTGTTGGCTTTGAAGGTGTGTCACATGAGTTCAATTTCTCTAAGTTTGGTAGACAACCTCATGAAAAGGAGTTGCCTAGTAGGGATGAAACTATTGCCCTAGCTTCTATTATCGTGCCTCCTACTGATCCCTTAGAGCAATACTTGCTTGAGCATGAAAATGATATGCATATGGATGAAAGGGATGAGATAGATAGAGTTGTCTTAGAAAAATACCATATCCTTAAGAATAACTTGCCTGTTGAACTGCTTGGGGATCCTCCCCCACCAAAGGGTGATCCTGTGTTCGAGCTTAAACAGTTGCCTGATACTCTTAAGTATGCCTATCTTGATGAAAAGGAGATATATCCTGTTATTATTAGTGCTAGCCTCTCGGAGCATGAAGAAAAGAAGTTGCTAAAAACTCTGAGGAAGCACCGTGTTGCTATTGGATATACTCTTGATGATCTTAAGGGCATTAGTCCTACCCTATGCCAGCACAAGATAAAAACTGATCCTGACTTCAAACCAGTTGCTGATCATCAAAGGAGATTGAATCCTAAGATGAAAGAAGTAGTGAGAAAAGAAATACTAAAGCTCCTGGAAGCAGGTATCATTTATCTTGTTGCTCACAGCGATTGGGTGAGTCTGGTGCATTGCATCCCTAAGAAGGTAGGCATTACCGTTGTCCCTAATGATAAGGATGAATTGATCCCACACAGGATTATTACTGGCTATAGGATGGTGATCGATTTTAGGAAACTGAATAAAGCCACTAGGAAAGATCATTACCATTTGCCTTTTATCGACCAAATGCTAGAAAGGCTGTCCAAACACACACACTTCTGCTTTCTAGACGATTATTCTGGTTTCTCCCAAATACTAGTTGCACAATCTGATCAGGAGAAAACCACTTTCACCTGCCCTTTCGGTACCTTTGCCTATAGACGTGTGCCTTTTGGCTTATGTAATGCACCTGCCACCTTTCAAAGATGTATGATGGCTATATTCTCTGACTTTTGTGAAAAGATTGTCGAGGTTTTCATGGATGACTTCTCTGTTTACGGGTCTTCCTTTGATGATTGCCTCAGCAACCTTGATCAAGTCTTGCAGAGATGTAAAGACACCAATCTTGTCTTGAATTGGGAGAAGTGCCACTTTATGGTTAATGAAGGCATCTTATTAGGACATAAAATTTCCGAAAGAGGTATTGAAGTTGATAAGGCTAAGGTTGATGCAATCGAGAAAATGCCATACCCCACAGATATCAAAGGAATAAGAAGTTTCCTTGGTCATGCTGGTTTCTATAGAAGGTTCATCAAAGACTTCTCTAAGATTTCTAGGCCTCTTACCAATCTCTTGCAAAAGGATATTCCTTTTGTCTTTGACGATGATTGTGAGGAAGCCTTCGAAATACTTAAGAGGGCTTTGATAACTACACCTATTGTTCAACCACCTGATTGGAACTTACCTTTTGAGATCATGTGTGACGCTAGTGATTATGACGTTGGTCCTGTCTAGGGCAAAGAGTCGATAAGAAGTTGAATGTTATTCACTACGCTAGTAAAACTCTAGACAGTGCCTAGAGAAACTATGCTACTACGGAGAAGGAATTTTTAGTAGTCGTGCTTGCATGTGAAAAGTTCAGGTCTTACATAGTTGATTCCAAAGTCACTATTCACACTGATCATGCTGCTATTAAGTACCTCATGGAGAAGAAGGACGCTAAACCTAGACTTATCAGATGGGTTCTCTTGCTACAAGAATTTGATTTGCACGTTGTCGACAGAAAGGGTGCTGATAACCCAGTAGCAGATAACTTGTCTAAGTTGGAGAACGTTCTTGATGACCCACAACCTATTGATGATAGCTTTCCCGATGAGCAACTAAATGCCATCAATGCTTCACGTAGTGCGCCGTGGTATGCTGATTATGCAAACTATATCGTTGCCAAATACATACCACCTAGTTTCACGTACCAGCAAAAGAAGAAATTCTTCTTTGACTTGAGACATTACTTTTGGGATGATCCTCACCTTTATAAGGAAGGAGTAGATGGTATTATTAGACGTTGTGTACCTGAACATGAACAGGGACAGATCCTACAGAAGTGTCACTCCGAGGCCTACAAAGGACACCATGCTGGAGATAGAACTGCACACAAGGTATTGCAATCATGTTTCTATTGACCCACTCTCTTCAAGGATGCCCGTAAGTTTGTCTTGTCTTGTGACGAATGTCAAAGAATAGGTAATATTAGCAAACATCAGGAAATGCCTATGAACTATTCACTTGTCATTGAACCATTTGATGTTTGGGGCTTTTATTATATGGGACCTTTTCCAAAATCCAATGGGTATACTCACATCCTAGTTGCTGTTGACTATGTCGCTAAGTGGGTAGAAGCTATCCCCACTAGTAGTGCTGATCAAAACAACCTCTATCAAAATGCTGAAAGAAGTTATCTTCCCTAGATTTGGAGTCCCTAGATATCTAATGACCGACGATGGTTCACACTTCATTCATGGTGCTTTCCGTAAAACGCTCGCTAAGTACGATGTCAACCATAGAATTGCGTCTCCCTATCACCCTCAGTCCATTGGTCAAGTAGAGCTAAGTAATATAGAGATTAAACTGATTCTGCAAAATACTGTCAACGGGTCTAGAAAGAATTGGTCTAAGAAGCTCGATGATGCACTGTGGGCTTATAGAACTGCCTATAAGAATCCCATGGGCATGTCTCCGTACAAAATGGTGTATGGGAAAGCATGTCACTTACCTCTTGAGCTAGAGCATAAAGCTTATTGGGCAATCAAAGAGCTCAACTTTGATTTCAAACTTGCCGATGAGAAGAGGTTATTTGATATTAGCTCGCTTGATGAGTGGAGAACTCAGGCATATGAGAATGCCAAGTTGTTCAAAGAGAAGGTTAAGAGGTGGCATGATAAGAGGATACAAAAGTGTGAGTTCAATGTAGGTGATTATGTCTTGCTATATAACTCTCGTTTAAGATTCTTTGCAGGCAAGCTTCTCTCTAAATGGGAAGGTCCCTATGTTATTGAGGAAGTATATCGTTCCGGTGCTATCAAGATCAACAACATGTAAGGTAATTGTCCGAGAGTGGTAAATGGGCAGAGAATCAAACATTATATCTCAGGTACTCCCATAAATGTTGAAAGCAATATTATCAATACCATAACTCCGGAAGAATACCTAAGGGACATTTATCAGCCTGTTTCAGACTCCGAAAATGAAGAGGTATGTGATTCGGTAAGAAAACATAGTCCAAAAGTTTTCCAGTAGGAAATTTTCTCCGTTTTGGAATATTTGAAAAAATACAAAAATTGGAAGTAGTCCGGAAAGTGCGCGAGGAGGCGACAAGCCTGCACGGCACGGTCCCACCCCCTGGTCGCGCCGTGAGGGCTTGTGGCCACCTCGTGCGCCTCCCGGACTCCGTTTTCGTGCGGGGTAATCCTTCTGGTTTGGAAAAAATCATTATATATACTTCCGTTTGGTCTGACCCCTGCATCACGTAGATTTCCTCTGTTTTTCGTTTCGAGCATGTTTCTGTTGCAGATCTAGATCGCTATGACTTCCCCAAAAGCTCCGAAGGACAAGATCTTCGAGAAGGTCATCAATCCCTACCTCACGAAGTGCTGCAACACCCTCAAACTATCGAGATGCGTGATAGGATGTTGCACATCCGTGATGTTGAGGGGCCTAAGAAGACCGGAAGCATGGAGACGAGGCTCGAAGCAATGGAGCAACAAGTCTTCTAGTGCCAAGGGATGGTGGAGCGTGGAATCAACGCCAACCACATGATGATCACGGAGTTCACCAACAAGCACAAGATTGATGCCAATGACATTGGGAAGCACCTCTCCAGGCTCTATGACAGGGTTGATCAACTCTAGGGCCAGATCTATGACCTGCAGAACCAAAACTTTGAGTATGAGTATAGATTTAAATCAATAAGGTTGGCTGCAGATCTGAGGATTCCGGGGACTCGTTCATCTTTCCATGATGGAGCACCGATGCCTTGGAAGACGGAGGATCAAACTAATGTTGCAACAACTCCACCATCACCACCAAAGGAAGACAACTGAGCATTAGTATGGGCAATCCCCTTGGCTTTTGCCAAGCTTGGAGGAGTTGCCCCGGTATCGTATCACCATCACATCTTTTGCCTTTACCTTTGTTCTAGTTTTCCTTTTCAGTTTTCTTTTTCTCTAGTAGTTTAAAAGTCTTAGTGTTTTAGTCTTGAGTTTTGCTTTGTGTCACCCCCGATGTATTCTTGCTCGTGAGCCATATAATAATGAGTGTCTTAGTTGAAGGGCTTTTCCTCTTGCCATGATCAAAAGAGTGAGAGTAGAACAAAAGCATGAAAGATCATGTAATGATCTTATGGGAAGTGATGGCTTCACATATAAAAAGGATGATGATTTAAACTTGTTGAAGGTAGACAAACGTAGACCTTGGTCATTGTTGCAATTAATAGGAAGTGATAAGGAAGGAGAGGTTCACATATAAATATATCATCTCTAACACCATCTATGATTGTGAACACTCACTAAACTATTACATGCCTAGAAGTAGATGTTGGACAAGGAAGACAGCATAATGAATTGTGTTTGCTTGGCTCTGAACAATGTTATATGATTAGAGATCCCTTAGCATGTGACGATTGCTTCCACCTCATATTAGCCAAAACTCTCGCACTAAGTAGATATACTACTTGTGCATCCATAACCTTCAAACAAGTTTTGCCATGAGTGTCCACCATACCTACCTATGGATTGATTAAGATCCCTCAAGTAAGTTGTCATCGGTGCAAGCAATAAAAATTGCTCTCTAATATGAATGATCTATTAGTGTGTGGAAAATAAGCTTTATACGAACCTGTGATGAGGAAGACATAAAAGCGACAGACTGCATAATAAAGTTCTTTATCACATGAGGCAATATAAAGTGACGTTCCTAAGCACTAAGAGGACACGCATCCAAACCTCAAAAGTGCATGACAACCTATGCTTCCCTCTGCGAAGGGCCTATCTTGTACCTTTACTTTTTTCCCTTGAAAGAGTCATGGTGATCTTCACCAATTCCTTATTTCGCCTTCGTCTTGGCTACCGTCATATGCTTGGGAAAGATCTATATTCATATGTCAACTTGGAGGTAAGTATTCATGAATTATTATTGTTGACATTACCCTTGAGGTAAGCAGTTGGGAGGCAAAACTATAAGCCCCTATATTTCTCTGTGTCCATCTAAAACTTTGATCTCATGAGTACCACGTGAGTTGTAGCAATTGTAGAGAACAAAAGAATGATTGAGTATGTGGATTTGCTTTACAAGCTCTTATTTGACTCTTTCTGATGTTGTGATAAATTGCAATTGCTTCAATGACTAAAGGCTATCGGTTGTTACTTCTCGGTAAGGTTCTTGATCCATGCTTTACTTCGTAAAGGAATTATCACTTTAGCATGAGAGATTATATGTTGGTATTGTTGTTCTTATCTTGATCATGATGCATGCATGTTCGTATCTTGTTTTGTCGACACCTCTCTCCCTAAACATGTGGACATATTTATTGAGCTCGGCTTTCGCTTGAGGACAAGCGAGGTCTAAGCTTGGGGGAGTTGATACGTCCATTTTGCATCGTGTTTTCATGTTGATATTTATCGCTTCTTTGGTTGTTATTTCACTTCACGGTACTATTCTTATGCCTTTTGTCTCTTATTTTGCAAGGTTTACATGAAGAGGGAGAATACCGGCAACTGGAATTCTGGCCTGAAAGTGGAGCAAAGTTGAGATACCTATTCTGCGCAACTCCATAGGCCGTAAAAATCAACGAGGAATTATTTCCCGATTTATCAAAAATACTAGGCCGAAGAAGTGCCACACGGGCACCAGGGGGTGCCCACAAGCCTGCACGGCGCGGCCACCCCCAGGCCGCGCCATGGGGGCTTCTGGGTAGCCCACTGGCCCACTTGCTCCCCTCTTTTGCTATATGGAGGGTTTCGTCCAGTAAAAAAATCAAGGAGGATCTTTTTCGTGGTTTCGCCGCCGCCACGAGGCGGAACTTGAGAAGAACCAATCTAGAGCTCCGGCAAGAGATCCTGCCAGGGAAACTTCCCTCCCGGAGGGGGAAATCGTCGCCATTGTCATCACCAACACTCCTCTCAATGGAGGGGACTCGTCACCATCAACATCTTCATCAGCACCATCTCATCTCCAAACCCTAGTTCATCACTTGTAACCAATCTCCGTCTCGCGACTCCGATTGGTACTTGTAAGGTTGCTAGTAGTGTTGATTACTCTTTGTAGTTGATGCTAGTTGGATTACTTGGTGGAAGAGTTTATGTTCAGATCCTTGATGCTACTCATTACCTCTCTGATCATGAATGTGATTATGCTTTGTGAGTAGTTACTTTTGTTCCTGAGGACATGAGATAAGTCATGCTAATAGTAGTCATGTGAATTTGGTATTCGTTTGGTAATTTGATATGTTGTATGCTGTTTTTTCTCTACTGGGGTTATGTGAACGTCGACTACATAACACTTCACCATTATTGGGGCCTAGAGGAAGGCATTGGGAAGTAGTAAGTAGATGATGGGTTGCTAGAGTGACAGAAGTTTAAACCCTAGTTTATGCGTTGCTTCTTAAGGGGCTGATTTGGATCCACTAGTTTAATGCTATGGTTAGACTTTGTCTTAATTCTTCTTTCGTAATTGTGGATGCTTGCGAGAGGGATTAATCATAAGTGGGATGCTTGTCGAATTAAGGGCAGTACCCAAGCGATGGTCCACCCACATATCAAACTATCAAAGTAACGAACGTGAATCATATGAACATGATGAAACTAGCATGAAAGAAATTCCCGTGTGTCCTCGCGAGCGTTTCTCCTCCTATAAGACTTTGTCCAGGCTTGTCCCTTGCTACAAAAGGGATTGGGCCACTTTGCTGCACCGTTGCTACTTTTGTTACTTGTTGCTTGCTACGAATCATCTCACCACACAATCACTTATTACCGACAATTTCAGTGCTTGCAGATATTTCCTTGCTGAAAACCACTTGTCAGATCCTTCTGCTCCTCGTTGTGTTCGACACTCTCGAAAGGACTACGATTGATCCCCTATACTTGTGGGTCATCACGCCACTATTAGAATTTAGTGGTGACATTGAAGCTGACACCAACAGTATTTTGAATACCTATGGGTTGGATAGAATTGCACGCCGGCAGTGTCATACTGAGCGAATAAAAAAATACACAACGGTGGAAACTTATTCTATATCTGCAGCAGTATAAACATATAAACTAAGTTTCACAAAAAGGGTAATGCTATTTAACTACCTTGTTCAGTAACTAAGTGTTTCACCAATTCACAAATGATATAACGTAGTTATATATAAACTACCAACTTCACAATGGATCTAACCCGCTCGACACTACCTTCTAAGGACTAAATTCATCTGAGGAAGCTTATTCCTATGGTTCTGCCCCTCCCTGATATAATGGGCTTTCTCCATCTTGAGTTGAGTTCTCTCAGCCTTCAAGACTGATATGTCCTTGAGGTGACTTATCTCGCCGTTCAGCTTGTCCTTTTATTATTTCAGGCTTGCTATCTTGGTATATACAATAGCATTATCATCGATAACCATATCCCTGTCTTTATCACAGAGTCGTTCAACTCCTAGGGGGCCTTGATGGTACTCTGATGTGACACGGTCAACTCATGATTGAGCACGTGCATGTCAGATGTTTGCTGCTCAACGGGTGCTGGATAAGGTGTACGTCGTGCGTATTCCGTGCAAGGGATTGAAAACATCAAAAATTAATGGTTAGAAATATGGATGTTTGTAATGCCCATGCATGTTTTTATAACCTTAATTACATGATTGGTGCTTACTTTGCCTTTCTCGTCGGCATACCCCCGACAAGTGGTCAGAGGAGCCTACCCAGGTGCTAGAGGACATGTTGTAATAAATTGAACAATCTACGGGAGTAAGTGCCAACATTCGGAATTACACAATATCACATCTTCAACAATATTATCATCGGAGCAATTTTAACTTCTTTTTCTTATCTTCCACCTCTAGGTGACCATCTATAGTTTTAAGATTCTCGTCAGTGGTAAAACCTTATCATCGTATTATTATTATTATATTTAACATTTTCAACTTTATTAAATAAATTTTTTATAGGTGACCATCTAAAGTTTCAAGATCCTCATCTATAGGTGACCATTTTATGTTCTATAGATGGGAAAACAACATTATCATCGGAGGAATTTAAAAAAAATCTTATATTTTGCCTCTAGCTTTTAGCATGACAAATGTCTTACCATTATAACAAATAGACACTTGGATTGATTTAAAAGATTGAAGACTAGTTTGGCAACACAATTTTTCCAAAACCATAGTAAATGAAAACCTCGGTATTTCAAAAAACAACAGTTTTTCTATGTTTTGGCAAAACTACCAACGTGTTTGGCAAGTGCAGTTTTTTTTTGTTTTTTGATTTCGACTACTCATGCACATGACTTTTATTTTGAGCATATCAACCTCATGCACAAGATTATGAATAGTACGAGAAATATAATCTATTTATAAAATCCTAACCCTAATACATTACAAGAAATTATTTTTATCCTCATCCAATCTGAACTTTGGTTAACCTGAACTTCGACTACCGACGCAGGGAGAGAGGAAAAGGAGAGAGGGAGGGGCACCAGACTTATAGCGGAGGTGCTCGGGGGCAAGGAAGTGTGCGGGCGGCGTAGGGCGGAGATGGGCGGCGTCGGGCGGTGGCGGCAGGGATCTAGAGGAGGACGGGTGGCGTTAGGGACCGAGAATGAAAAGGGATAAAAAAAACTAGGAGCTAAAAGAAACTAGTGTTGGCATGGACCTAATGGGCCTAATGTGCAACGCCAAAATTAAGCAAATAGTTATGGCGTTCAATTTCATCCAACATTGACACTATTTGAAAATACTAGTGCTCGCGTTGGAGGGAAATGATGTGCCACGAACAAGAGTTGTGGCTAGCCATTTTTTCCATAGTGCCCTTTCTATAAGCATATTGGAAGACATAGACAGATGTAGACGAATCTTCTTTTGGTCAAACGATGAGGCTTACTCTGGGCTAAGTGCCTGGTTGCATGGGACAGGGTTTGTGTGCCAAAGCAGGCAGATGGTCTAGGTGTTAACTACTTAGGGTGTGTTTCGTAGCAGTTCTCACCCGAGCATAGTTGTTCCCTGTTGATGCATGCTAAGTATAGACATGATGAATACATACATCTTTAGTTGTTTGGTGGTCATGTATGTGTTGATACATGCTCGGATGAGACAGTGTTTGATAGGATATGTGTGATATGGGGAAGCGGTGCACTGCGAGGCCGCCGCTAGGGCTCGGGAGGGGCGCGGCGCGGGCGAAGCCGCCGTCGGGGCTCTGGAGGAGGAAGAGGAGGGCCGATGGGGCGAGGGCGAGGCCGCCGGGGCATGGGAGAGGTGCGGCGTGGTGGGGCAAGGGCGAGGCGACCGGGGAGCAGCGGGGCTTGGGAGGGGTGTGCTACGGTAACAAAAGTCCTTCCTTGGCGCTAGGAATTCTTCTTGCTACTTCTCTAGTTTGCGTCGGTTTTTCCCTTGAAGAGGAAAGGGTGATGCAGCAGAGGAGCAGTAAGTATTTCCCTCAGTTTGAGAACCAAGGTATCGATTTAGGAGGGTCTCGTCAAGTCCAGAGTACCTGCGCAAACACAGACAACCTTGCACCCAACGCTTCAAAGGGGTTGTCAATCCCTTCAAGATTGTTTACAAAGTGAGATCTGAAGGCGGAATGTGCAACGAAGTAAAAAGTGTAAGGCTGAAAATATGGTGTGGAGTAGACCCGGGGGCCATAGTGTTCACTAGAGGCTTCTCTCAAAATAGCAAATATCACGGTGGGTGAACAAATTACTGTCGAGCAATTGATAGAACCGCGCAAAGTCATGACAATATCTAAGGCAATGATCATACATATAGGCATCACGTCCGAGACAAGTAGACCGATACTTTCTGCATCTACTACTATTACTCCACACATCGACCGCTATCCAGCATGCATCTAGTGTATTGAGTTCATGACGAACAAAGTAACGCCTTAAGCAAGATGACATGATGTAGAGGGATAATCTCAAACCAATGATGAAAACCCCATCTTTTTACCCTTGATGGCAACAACACGATGCGTGTCTCGCTACCCCTTCTGTCACTGGGTGAGGTCACCGCACGGTATGAACCCAAAACCAAGCACTTCTCCCATTGCAAGAATCATAGATCTAGTTGGCCAAACAAAACCCACAACTCGAAGAGAATTAAAAGGATATGAAATTATGCATAAGAGAGATCGGAAGAAACTCAAATAAGATTTATAGATAATCTGATCATAAATCCACAATTCATCGGATCTCGACAAACACACCGCAAAAGAAGATTACATCGGATAGATCTCCTAGAAGATCATGGAGAACTTTGTATTGAAGATCCAAGAGAGAGAAGAAGCCATCTAGTTACTAGCTATGGACCCGTAGATCTATGGTGAACTAGTCACGCATCATCGGAGAGGTCATGGTGTTGATGAAGAAGCCCTCCCTGTCCGAATCCCCCCTCGGGCAGGGCACCAGAACGTGCCCTAGATGGGATCTTGCGGAGACAGAAGCTTGCGGCGGCGGAAAATTACTTTCGATGATCTCCTGATTTTTTTGGGATTTTTAGGGAATACATAGGCGCAACCCCTAGGGTAGAGGGCGCCCAGGGGGCCCACAAGCCTGTGGGCCGCGGCCTCCCCCCTGGCCGCGGGGTGGGGGCTTGTGGGGCCCCTGAGGCTCCCCTGCCTTGGCTCTCAAGCGTCCCGATCTTCTTCCGTTACGGAAAAAATCTTTTCGGGGATTTTCTTCCGTTTGGATTCTGTTCCAAAATCTCCTCTGAAAGGGGTCAAAAACATGGAAAAAACAGGAACTGCCACTTGGCACTGAATTAATAAGTTAGTCCCAAAAAATATATAAAAGGCATGCAAAACATCCAAAGTTAGACAAAATAATAGCATGAAACCATCAAAAATTATAGATACGTTGGAGACGTATCAAGCATCCCCAAGCTTAACTCATGCTCGTCCTCGAGTAGGGAAGTGATAAAGAATGAATTTTTGATGTGGAATGCTACCTAGCATAGTTGTCCTTTGCAACTTCTTTCACGTGACATGAATGTTCAGATCCGTACGATTCAAAACAATAGTTTGCTATTGACATGAAAACAATAATACTTCAAGCAAACTAGCAAGGTAATCATGAACTTTCAAAATAACAAGGCCAATGAAAGTTATCCCTACAAAATCATATAGTCTCGCTATGCTCCATCATCCTCACACAACTAATGTAAATCATGCACAACCCCGGAATTGGCCAAGTAATTGTTTTTGCACTCTTACTTTCTCAAACTTTTTATAACTATCACGCAATACATGAGTGTGAGCCATGTATATAGCACTATAGGTGGAATAGAGTGTGGTGGTGGTTGTGAGACAAAAAAGGAGGAGATGGTCACATTGACTCGGCGTATCAAAAGGCTATGGAGATGCCCATTAATAGATATCAATGTGAATGAGTAGGGATTGCCATACAAGTGATGCACTAGAGCTATAAGTATGTGAAAGCTCAAAAGGAGAACTAGTGGGTGTGCATCCAACTTGCTTGCTCACGAAGACCTAGGGCAATTTTGAGGAAGTCCATCATTGGAATATACAAGCCAAGTTATATAATGAAGATTCCCACTAGCATATGGTAGTGACAAAGCAAGAAGCTCTCAATCATGAAGAACATGGTGCTATTATGAAGCACAAGTGTGGAAAAATATAGTAGCATTGTCCCTTCTCTTTTTTTCTCTCTTTTCTTTTTTTCATTTGGGATCTTAGGCCTCTTTTTTTCTCTTTTTTTTTTTGGGCCCTTTGGCCTCTCTTTTTTTATTTCCTCACATGGGACAATGCTCTAATAATGATGATCATCACACTTTTATTTACTCACAGCTCAAAACTCACAATGATGACTCCATAGGAAATGCCTCCGGCAGTGTATCGGGATGTGCAACGATCTAGCATGGCGTATGACGTTGAAACATCTCGCTAGCTATCTTACGATCATGCAATGGCAATATGAGAGTGACGGCACAAGTCATAAGACGGAACGGTGGGAGTTGCATGGCAATATATCTCGGAATGGCTGTGAAAATGCCATAGTAGGTAGGTATGGTGGCTGTTTTGAGGAAGGAATATGGTGGGTTTGTGCACCGGCAAGAATTGCGCGGCACTAGAGAGGCTAGCAATGGTGGAAGGTGAAAGTGCATCTATACCATGGACTCACATTAGTCATGAAGAACTCACATACTTGTGGCGGAAGTTTTTATTAGTAATCGAAACAAAGTGCTAAACGCATACTCCGAGGGGAAGGGTTGGTAGGTGTTAACCATCGCGCGATCCCGACCTCAACACAAAGGATGACAATCAATAGATCAATTATGCTCCGACTTCCTAACATAGCGGTTCACCATACGTGCATGCTACGGGAATCACTAACTTCAACACAAGTATTTCTAGATTCACAACACCCTACTAACATAGCTCTTAATATTACCAAATCCACGTCTCAAAACTAATTGAGAGGAATCAAAACTTCTCTTTCTACTCAATGCACATGAAGATGGAGGTTTTTGCATCCTCTTTGGGTACCTGTCACATTTGCGACTACTTTCATAGCATAAGCCAACTACCAAATCACGCAGCGTCGTGCTCTAAAAGAAATAAGTGAAGCACTAGAGCAAAAGTATCTAGCTCAAAAGATATAAGTGAAGCACTATGAGCATTCTATCAAAATCACGATGAGTGCATGTCTCTCTCTCTCTCAAAAAGGTGTGCAGCAAGGATGATTGTGACACGACAAAAAGAAAAGACTCCTATGATACAAGATGCTCCAAGCAAAACACATATCATGTGGTGAATAAAAATATAGCTCCAAGTAATGTTACCGATGGATTGAAGACAAAAGAGGGGATGCCTTCCCGGGGCATCCCCAAGCTTAGGCTTTTTGGTGTCCTTGAATTTGGCTTGGGATGCCTTGGGCATCCCCAAGCTTGATCTCTTTCCACTCCTTATCTCTTTGTCCATGAGAACACCACCCAAAACTTGAAAACTTCACAACACAAAACTTAAACAGAAACTCGTGATAACATTAGCACAAGAAAACAAACTACCACTTCTTTTGGTACTGTAGCAAACTTTAATTCCATCTATATTGGTGTTGGGATACTGTATTCTCACTTTTCCATGGCTAGTACCCCCGATACTAACCATACTTTCATCAAAACAAGCAACCAACTCAACAAAAACAGAATCTGTCAAAAATAGACCAGTCTGTAGCAATCTGTATACTTCGTATACTTCTGGTACCTCAAAAAATCTGAAAAATTACGACGGACTGGGAAAAAAGAATATCGACCAGCAGCAAAAAGAATCAACTCAAAATCTCTTTCTGAATAAAAATGAAAAATCATCTCGTGAGAGAAAAGTTTCTATCTTTTTCCAGCAGGATCAAACAACCATTACCAAGACTAGTCATAAAGGTTTTGCTTGGCTCAAACACAAAAAACACAATCACAACAAAATTGTGATGGTGTGGACGCAACAAAACAGAAAGAAACAGATAAATTCATTGGGTTGCCTCCCAACAAGCGCTATTGTTTAACGCCCTTAGCTAGGCACAAAAGTGATAGAATTACGTATCGTCGTCTTTGGTGCTCAAACCATAAGTAGCGTGATCACTGATCATCTTAAGGTTTTCATCTTTCTTGCTAGATGATTCACCACCATTTTTGGGAACAAAAACAGATTTGGTGACCTTATTGTGGGCAAAGTTTGGAGTATTCTGCACAGCGGCAAAAGCGGAACCCAAGTTGGTTATAACATCCTCTAATTTGCCAATCCTAGCGGAATCATGACCTAGCTTTTCGTTAACTGTGGGTTCCTTCTCCTTTAAATTATTCAAAACCATTCCCACCTTCGATCCGTACTGAGTGATTTGATTGTGGATCTTTTTATCCAAATTCTCAATGAGTTCGATCGTAGCAACTTTATTTTCAATGACGTCTAGCCTACGCATCACATGTTCGAGAGTTAAGATAGTTCCGTTAACCATGAGTGGGGGTGAGCCTACCAAATTTATTACCGCTCCATAAGAATCAACGGTATGGCTACCCAAGAAATTTCCACCTACAATGGTGTCAAGAATATATACCTATTCCAAGGAGAAACACCCACATAAAAAATGTGAAGCAGGACGGTAGTGGATTGCTTATGAGTGGATCTACTCTGAGCATTGCAAATCCTATACCAAGCGTCCTTTAAGTTCTCTTCCTCAATTTATTTGAAATTGAGGACTTCGCTCTCGGGAGTATCGTTTGAAGGGGTGGATCTAGCCATCAGGATAGACTATCCCACACAAACGAACAGAAAGTAAGCGAGAGAAAAGGGCGAACGAAAAGGCGAACGAAAAAGGCAAACGAAAAAGGCAAATTGGTGAAGTGGGGGAGAGGAAAACGAGAGGCAACTGGCAAACAAAGATAATGCAAGAGATGAGTTTGCGACACCTACTTGGATGAGTTCTTGACTTGATCTTCCTCGCCGGCAACGGCGCCAGAAATTCTTCTGCTACGGTAACAAAAGTCCTTCCTTGGCACTAGGAATTCTTCTTGCTACTTCTCTGGTTTGCGTCGGTTTTTCCCTTGAAGAGGAAAGGGTGATGCAGCAGACGAGCAGTAAGTATTTCCCTTAGTTTGAGAACCTAGGTATCGATCGAGAAGGAGGGTCTCGTCAAGTCCAGAGTACCTGCGCAAACACAAACAAGCTTGCACCCAACGCTTCAAAGGGGTTATCAATTCCTTCATGATTGTTTGCAAAGTGAGATCTGAAGGCGGAAAGTGCAACGAAGTAAAAAGTGTAAGGCTGAAAATATGGTGTGGAGTAGACCCGGGGGCCATAGTGTTCACTAGAGGCTTCTCTCAAAATAGCAAATATCACGGTGGGTGAACAAATTACTGTCGAGCAATTGATAGAACCGCGCAAAGTCATGACGATATCTAAGGCAATGATCATACATATAGGCATCATGTCCGAGACAAGTAGACTGATACTTTATGCATCTACTATTATTACTCCACACATCGACCGCTATCCAGCATGCATCTAGTGTATTGAGTTCATGACGAACAGAGTAACGACTTAAGCAAGATGACATGATGTAGAGGGATAATCTCAAACCAATGATGAAAACCCCATCTTTTTACCCTTGATGGCAACAACACGACGCGTGCCTCGCTACCCCTTCTGTCACTGGGTGAGATCACCGCACGGTATGAACCAAAAACCAAGCACTTCTCCCATTGCAAGAATCATAGATCTAGTTGGCCAGACAAAACCCACAACTCGAAGAGAATTAAAAGGATATGAAATTATGCATAAGAGAGATCGGAAGAAACTCAAATAAGATTCAGAGATAATATGATCATAAATCCACAATTCATCGGATCTCGACAAACACACTGCAAAAGAAGATTACATCGGATAGATCTCCTAGAAGATCATGGAGAACTTTGTATTGAAGATCCAAGAGAGAGAAGAAGCCATCTAGTTACTAGCTATGGACCCGTAGGTCTATGGTGAACTACTCACGCATCATCGGAGAGGTCATGGTGTTGATGAAGAAGCCCTCTGTGTCCGAATCCCCCCTCCGGCATGGCACCAGAACGTGCCCCAGATGGGATCTTGCGGAGACAGAAGCTTGCGGTGGCGGAAAAGTACTTTCTATGATCTCCTAATTTTTTTTGGGATTTTTAGGGAATATATAGGCGCAACCCCTAGGGCAGAGGGCGCCCAGGGGGGCCACAAGCATGTGGGCCGCGGCCTCCTCCCCTGGCCGCGGGGTGGGGGCTTGTGGGGCCCTTGAGGCTCCCCTGCCTTGGCTCTCAAGCTTCTCGATCTTCTTCCGTTACGGAAAAAATCTTTTCGGGGATTTTCTTCCGTTTGGACTCTGTTTCAAAATCTCCTCTGAAAGGGGTCAAAAACATGGAAAAACAGGAACTGGCACTTGGCACTGAGTTAATAAGTTAGTCCCAAAAAATATATAAAAGGCATGCAAAACATCCAAAGTTTGACAAGATAATAGCATGAAACCATCAAAAATTATAGATACGTTGGAGACGTATCAGGGCGCGACGCGGCGGGAGCGAGGCCGCCGGGGCTTTGGAGAGGTGCGGCGCGACGGGGCAAGAGCGAGACCGACGGGGCTTGGGAAAGGCGCGGTGCAGCGGGGGCGAGGCTGTCGGGGCTTGGGAGAGGCATGGCGCAGTGAGGCGAGGGCGAGGCCGCCGGGGCTTGGGAGAGGCGCGGCGCGGTGGGACTCGGGAGGGGAGCGGTGGGGCGAGGGCGAGGCGGCCAGAGTACAGGCGAGGCGGGGCGAGGGTGTTGGGCTCAGCATAGCTCTCCTTAGCTCGCCTCCGGGAGGGTGCTGGGCTCAGCATAGCTGAGGCCCTTTTTGCATCAGTTGAGCTATGCTCTCCTCGACCCATACACTCTACCAAACAACGAAAAGTGGGTCGGGAAGGCAACTTTTGGGCTCAAGCACCCTCCATGCAGGCTACCAAACACGCCCTTAAAAGCACATTTTTTGCGTTATGTCGAAATTTGCATTCATTTTTCTACACGCTCCCCTCTTGCCTTGGAAGGACTGGATTTAAACCACTACCCTATGCATATAGGTCTAGGTACAAATACCTCTTTGGAAAGGCTATTTTTAAACACCTTCACACCCCGAGTGAGATTTCATAGGTCAAAATAGGAGACGACTCGTCCACATACTTCTGGTTAGATCGTCGGCTACTTCCCGAGCCCCTCTTGGTCTCATTCCTAGCCTTGTTTTCACACCACACTAAGTCAAATGCTCTTGTTAAACAATAGTGATGAATAATATTGGTGTGTGCTTATGTAGCTGACTAACCTTAACCACTTCCACTGAGTTGGTTGCTTTGAGACTTTTGTTGCATGATATGGACCTCTCGGATGCGCCGGATGAACGATCACTGCTCAGTGGAGCTCCCTTCTCCACTAAGGGTACCTATGATGCTCTTGCTTCGCAATTGTTGGATCTCGACCTTGCTTACATTTTGGACTCCCACGTCCTGAGTAGGGTACGGATCTTTGGATGGTTATTCTATCTCGACAGGCTTATCACTCAAGCTAATTTGCATCGCAAGACCATCATCGACTCGTCGTCTTGCCCTCGCTGTGAGGCCGCTCAAGAGGACCGGGCTCACATGTTCTTCTCTTGGCCGGCTTCAGTTTCCATATGGGATGCGCTTGGCCTCCAGCCACACTACTCACCTCTTTCAGAGTTGTGGACCATGTCATGTCGTCCACGCCTCCCACGGTCAGTTTGGCCTTTTATTTTGTTGTTAGTGCTTTGAAAATTTTGGAAGGCATCAAATGTTGTGTTTTTTCGTGTCACCGTCTAAACCCCATTTCATGTAATCCCGGCTATAATCTCGGACCTCACCCTTTGGTCTCACACAAAAAAATCCACGCCGGCATGTGACACGATTTTTTCTCTTTTCATCTCTCCTAAACTGATCCTTGATAGCTATTTTTGTCGAAATATATTCAGATGGGAAGTCTCCCCATTCCCTTTGACAGTTCTAAAAATAATAATTGATACTAACATTTGTTATTTACGTGCGACATTAACATGCATAGATTTGGTGTGAATTTAAAAATCTAAATTTAAGATATGTGAATGTTAAAAATGAGATATGAGAGACCGCTCGCATATGTCCGCTCACGTGATCGGACGTGTGTGCGGATGTATATGGGACCGGATTTATCAAGTCAGTTGTAGATGATCTACACCCGTGGGTGCGCTGCCGCATGGTGACGACTGACGAGTCGAGGACGCGAGGCTCTCACCGCCGTGGGCAAACCGGTGGAAGCGATCTACACGAAATGGTTCGATTCAAGCCGTGCGCGCGAGGGCGTGACGCGGGTTCAAGAGTCTCACGTGCACGCGCGGCGCCGCGGCATGGGCAGTCGGCAGAGTACGCACCACTGTACACGCAGGGGAGAACACTGTTCACGATGAGGCTTGCCCGGTGCGTGAACCCGTGGATCGTAGCCAAGGCCTCCCTGGACATCAACACATGCGTGCACACGGAATTACTATGCATACCTTGTCGATGTTCGGAGAGAAACGAGAGGCCTTCAGGGCTGACAACGCGCTCTGGCTGCCTGGTCTCGGATCGTGCTACCAGCCGGAAGATTTCCAGCACAGTCTACGCGGTTAAATAATTCCATGCATTTAAGGGCGGACCTAGAGACAGGTCAGAAAGCCCGACGCGCTATTCGGGCACAAAAGTAAAACCACACGGGATGTTTGTCGCGTCGCCGGCCGGGTTAATTAATCTCATTCGTACGCTGCGCCACACTAGGTCGAGGTTACACTAAACCAAGATTTGCCTAGGAGCTCTTGCATGCCAAGATTTGCCTAGGATTTTCTTCAGTGTCGTCGTATTATGATAAGCGTCGCCGTGCTCGTCGTTTTCCGGCTTGCATCCACAGGTCCACCAGTTATTTTTTTTCTGTCCGTCCAAACAGAGGTTAAAAACTTGTCTTCTTGCTGGTAAAAAAAAAGCAGTTACTATGGTCTAGACTCTTGAGACCACAAAAACGCAACAGCTAGGAGAACATTGGAGTTTTTCTTTTTCAAAAATCGAGATCAGTGCGATAAGAAAACAACACGTTATTAAACGCCATTGTTGGACGTTGCTAGTACGCCCGATGTCCACGCCGGACATACTTCCGGCATGACGCCGAGAGCAAAACAAAATGAAGCCGATCCATGCCGCAACCGGTAAATACGCCTTCATGCGCGTGCGTGCGTGCGTGCGCACGAGGAATCGACTGATCTCACGCACAAACCTGAAGCATCCGGTGACGACCGATGACATGAGCGGTACGTCGTCAACCGGCGGGAGGTGGCCCCCGGGCCAGGCTCACATGACCGAGGCCCACAATACAGTCGGTAGGCCGGCCCGGGGGTGGGCCTGTGGACGTGATGCATGGAAGGTTCTTGAGTGAGGAGCCGCCATGATTCATTCCCCCATGGAGGAACCTTGAGGGTTGATGAGGGAGGCTCATGCAGTCATGATGACCGAAATCTCGATCCGGTTCCATTCAACACATGGGTGGGTGTCCAAATCGAGGCAGGTCCAATCGAAACCCATTTCGGCATCTGGTCCGGACACACGGGGCACTCTCCTGATTGAAGTGGGCTTGATGATCCTTTTTGGGGGTAAAAGAGGTATACTGTCATGTGACGGAGTATCATGCTATTCCCCGCCCTTCCGCCCTGGATGGCGATGCTGAAAGGGAAAAAAAGGGATAAAGAATTAATGAAGAATAAAGTAAAGAAACACAGGCTAGTGGAGCTTCTCTCAAAGATGTTTCGTCAAAAGAAGCAATCGCGAGAGCGATGACATGTTTGTTGAGCTGCAGACTGAGTCAGGAGAGGCAAATGGAGTCGTTCGGCCAATGAACGGTAAGGGTTCGGTCATTTTCTTAGGGTTATACTTCCTCTGTTTTTAAATATAAGTCTTTTTAAAGATCTTACTATGGGTTACATATGAAATAAAATGAATGAATTCACGCTCTAAAGTATGTCTATATACATCCATATGTAATCTACAATCGAATTTCTAAAAAAACTTATATTTAGGAAAGGACGGAGTAGTACTCTAGCTCCAATCACTGCAGAGAATGGCCCTAGCTAAGAGATCCTACATCCAGTTGTTGGGACATCAACATAGGGGCAAGTCCAAAATTTCTCTTCATTTTTCAGAAGATCTACCGATTGATCCGAGACATGCATGATGCCTGTTTATGTGCATGTAAAGTGATGCGTCGCTCTCCCCAACTAAATTCATCAACCATGAGGGACATGCGCAAATTCATGAGCCATGATCTCAAGTCAAGATCATCAACCAGTACTTAGAAGAAAACTAAGGTGTTGGCCCAGGTGGTGCATCCATCGATGCACACAACCAAACAGAGCACGTCACTTCTCTAGTCACTAACCTATTCCAGAACACAAGTCCCACGGTATGAAGTTCAAGCAATACTTGCAAAAGGCAGCGGCTCTAACTGCTTGATTGCGCACCATCCTAAGCTCTTTGTCGCTAAGATAGTCTGAAATAAATGGAGGACTTCAAGCTCAGACTTGATCAGCAGTTGCTGGGAGGTAAACTCGGCGGTAGCTCTTCGGCCCTAGCCTCTTCCTGCAAGTGGGGCATTTCTTCTGGGCCTTTATGGCCGCCTGGATGCACTTGTCACAGAAGACATGGCCACAGCTCGTCACGGACGACAGCTCCATCTTGTTCAAGCACACTGGGCAAGTGAATGTTGGTTCCTTTGGAGCAGCATTGGCACTTGGTGTACTGACTCGCACGGTGCTGTTTCGCTGTGAAGATGAGAAAGGGTAAGCCTACGACATAGTCCACGCTCAGCGCAGAAGAATCGCAATTCGACCAGAAATAAGGATGCTGTGTTTCAAGAAAATAGATTTGAAGATACATGTTCAAAATTATCAACAGAGAGTATGTAACATTAATAGTGCAGTGCTCAGAAGATGTTGGATATGGAACAGAATTTCATGTCACTGGTACCATTTCTGTTCAACAAATACATGGAAAGAGATATATGTACACACTACTGCATTTCAGAGTGCCCACCTGAATATTTTGAAAAAAGAGAGCAAAGCACGGCACAGATGTATCATAATTATAGATGTTCCAATCTACCGGATTGCTTAAGTTTAGTGGATAAAGATAGATGCCATATACCTTGAGAAAATAATAAATAGGCTAATTATGGTAATCTGTAAAGCATAAAAACTTTAATTCACAAAACAAAAGAACAAAATTAAAACCTGATTGCTGAATCTTTCTTCCCTGTCCGGAGAAAGGCATATAACAGGTGGAACCTTCCGGCGTTTGTTCCCACCGATGAGATGGCTAATTGTTGTTCTGGCATCACCAGAACCTTTAGTCGCAGGGAAAACATAGAATCAGATGCCTTCCACAAACGTCTTTATATCAGTCTAATATATACTACCTCCGTCCCAAAATTCTTGTTTAAGATTTATCTAGATACGGATGTGTCTAACACTAAAAGGTAACTAGATACATCCATATTTAGAGAAATCTAAGACAAGAATTTTGGGACGGATGGAGTATATGACATCCTAATTATGCCACTATTTGAAGGAAGTTTGTTATAACAATAACCTACACAGCACGTACATTTGGAACCAAAAAAACAGAGCATGTAGAATAAAATTCTGAAGTTCAGTTTTGGTTGCACCCCCATACCAGTGTACTCAATATTCTGCAGCAACAACTAACCCATGACTTGCAATTTAGCGCTTGCAGTATTAAACTACTCGAGATCAGCAGTGAACTCACATTCCTGATCAGCATCCGCCTCCAGATCCACAACAGCCACACGACGCTTTATCTTGGCTCTCGAACTCCCCTATTAAAACGAAACATCGTCTCGATGTAAAATCATGGTGATTGAAACAAGGGGACAGAGTGACTAAAAAGAAAGACAAAAAAAAAAACAAGGGGGCAGAGAGCAAACACACCTCGTCGCCTAGCGCTTCGACGTCAATGGGCGTGGCCCGTGTGCCCGCGGTGGTCGGAGGCCCGTGCTGGCTGCCTCCGCCGGCGGCGGCGTTGGGAGATTCATCCAAGTCCACGACGGCTTCATCGTGTGCTCGCCTCCAAGCGCCAACCGTACCCATCACCTTTCGAAGCTGCTTACCAATCGTTGCAAACCCTAATCGGCTAGGCGGATGTGGATCTTGGTTTGCAGCGAGGTGAGCAGATGAGCCGATGCGTGGAGGGATGGTATCTATGGGCGGAAGGATCGGGTTGGTCCGTGATTCCTGCTTGAATCGGAGCGCGGCGGGCGGCGGGCGGCCTGCGTAGGTGGGGTTTGCCGCCGCGCCTTCGCGGAGCGCCGCGCGACCTTGTCAACAAAGTATGTTTCGCGTCCGGATTCGAGTAGTCGGATTGAGCTGGGGAACGGTCGCCCATCTCGTTTTCGTTTTCGTTTTCGGATCGCGCCTGACTGTTTCCGTTTCCCGCTTCCTTGTTTTTGTTCTGCTAGGCGGAGATCGTGGGACCGCGTGGCGGTGGGCTAAAATGGCGCAGTCAAGCAGGATAATAAATAAAGTTTCCAAGGAATGTTTGGTTGCTCGTAGCATTTTTTTTTCATTTGCATAGTTATTTTATTTGGATTTCGCTGAGCAAATGCAGCAAAAGAACAACGTCTGTAAATTGTTTGTTGGCTGCCTCCCCCGCATCGTAGCTCCAATACTAGGACATGCACTCCATCCATTCCGATATATTTGTCGCTAGGACAATTCTTTGACCATGTGAAACAAAAAAAAAATGAAACTACCCTCGCTTTGAAAAGAACATTTTTCTGTCGGGTCGTCGTCTTTCTCCATCGCTCCTCCCCTTCGTCATGCCCCCGCCCCACTGCAGCTCCGACGTTAGTCCACGTCGGCCGCCTTCCTGTGCTCCGTCCATGCAGCACGCATCTCTCATTGTGTGCCACAACCTCGAGTCGGTTGTGTGCCGCCCGTGCCCGTCGTCCTCCATAGACCAGCACCCGCAGCAACGCAACCCGTCCTCCAAACTCCAGCAGCAACAGTGCAATCCGTCCAGCCATCCTCCACAAACTCTTGCCCGTCGCGCCGCCCGTGCTCCTCCCCGCACTGACCAACAGCAGCGGGAGCGCAACCCGACGCCCTCCCTGATTCATGCACCAAAGCTCTGGATCCGCCCAATTGACCTCGTCGGCGAGCAGCCAGGTCGACCCATGTTCAAATTGCCCTCTTCCTCATTGACAGTCTTGCAGTCTGTGTTGATCGCCTTAGTTGATTGTCACGGCCTGTGTTGGAATACAGAAGCGTGTGCCTGAATTGATTGCCACGGTCTATGTTCGAGACTTGGAGTACAAACACTGTTGTGTTGATCAATCTGTGGGGTGTTGATCAAGCTATGTTGTGTTGTGTTGGAGTACATAATGGAATAGGAGTATTGATCACGCTCGCTCTACTATTCCTTCCATCTGTTCATCTGTCCATCAAGAGTTTGGAGTACTGGAGCTGCCAAATATGCAGTTAAGAACACTTTGGTCAATTGTGTGAAGATCAGCAACAACAAGATCATTAGTGTGAAATTGACAAATCAACAAGAGCAAGATCACCTACACACGATCAATTGACAAATCAACAGATCTAGGTGAGCTAATCCATTTTTACTCCTCATGTCATCTTGTACTCCTAATTCACCGTTGTTGTCACATTTAATTTGAACTAAACATGTATTGTTCAATGTTGTTGTCACCATGTGCTCCATTTCATTTTTACTCACAACAAATGCAGCATGTCTTCTTCTTCTTTCTCATCATATTATTTTGTGCATTTGAATTAAACCAAGTTGGAGTATTCCAAACTGTTGTTGTCACGGTGTCATTCTTACAGGTTGTTGTCAGACTGTCAACACTAGGAGTAATTTGATAGTAAATTAGGAGTAACTTTATGGTCAAGCTATTCAGAAGTTTCCATAATGTCAAGTTTGCTTATTGTCATTCTTTTAAAAATGGCCACTTGCTATTCCTAATGATCGTTTGATTATCCAAAAGCAACAAAAATGTTCACTTAAATCAAAATTTGATTATCAAGATGGAGTGTTGTTTTATCCCTTGCTACTCCTAATGATTTGGTTATCCATAAGCATCATTAATGATCATTTAATTTATATGAACACAGGTGCATAAAAATTCAGCTAAGTGCTTTTAACTGCACTTTGCTAAATTTATATGCACCTTATATGCACATAAGTTCATAAAAATTCAGTTAAGTGCTTTGAAAAGCACTTTGCTGAATTTATATGAACATAGGTGCATAAAAATTCAGCTAAGCACTTTTAAATGCACTTTGCTGAGTTTATATGCACCTAAGTTCATAAAAAATCAGCTAAGTGCTTTAAAAAGTAGTTTGCTGAATTTATATGAACATAGTGAAGTGTACTTTGCTAAATTTATATGCACCTAAATTCATAAAAATCTAGCTTGGTGCTTTAAAAAGCACTTTGCTGAATTTATATGAACATAGGTGCATAAAAATTCACTTATGTGCTCTCGAAGGCACTTTGTTGAATTTTAATGCACATAGGTGCATATAAATTTAGTTAAGTGCTTTCGAAAGCACTTTGCTGCATTTTAATGCACATAGGTGCATATAGATTCAGTTAAAGGGATGAAATGGATCTTCATCTTATTCTTCTTCATCATCTTAACTATTCATATCTTTAGGAAAACATGGATCTCCTAGACCTCAACTACACTCCACCTGCACAAGATTGGGATGAAATGGATGAAGATGCAACTAACAAAATGGAAGGAGATATAGGAGATGAAATGTAAAGAGATACATGAGATGAAATGTAAGGAGGTGAAATAGTGGAAGATGCACGTAAAAAACATTTTTTCATTTGCTCATTCCATATTTTTAGGATCTCATGTTTTGATCATTTCATCATTTGATGTTGTTCTATTTCTTGGTGGTGGTGTGATATGTCTCCAACATATCTATTTTTCCAAATAATTTTTCTCTAGTTTTGGACTCTAATTTGCATGATTTGAATGAAACTAATCCGGACTAACAATGTTTTCAACACGACTACCTTGGTGTTATTTTTTGCCGAAATAAAAGTTCTCAAAATTGGATGAAACTTTTTGTGACTTATTTCTTGAATATATAATGAATTTTGGAGCGAAGAACCACTAGAGGGGGCTGTCTGTGGGCCACAAGGCAACAGGGTGCGGCGGGCACCTCGCCGCGCCCTGATGCCTTGTGGGGCCCACGTAGCTCCTCCGACCCTAATTCCAGTCCTATAAATTCACATCTTGGAAGAGAAAAATAAGAGAGAAGATTTCATCACGTTTCACGAGACCAGTTGCCGCCACCTCGTGTTCTTCCTCCAAAGGGCTGATTTGGAGCCTGTTTTGGGCTTTGGAGAGGGGGGTTCGTCATCGTCATCACCAACCCTTCTCCATCACCAATTCCATGATGCTCACCATCGGGAGTGAGTAATTCCGTAGTAGGCTCGCTGGGTAACGATGAGGTTTGGATTAGATTGATCATGTAATCGAGTTAAATTTGATAGGGCTTGATCCCTAGTATCCACTATGTTCTAAAATTGATGTTGCTATGACATTGCTATGCTTAATGCTTGTAACCAGGGCCCGAGTGCCAAGATTTTAGATCTGAACCTATTATGCTTTCATGAATATAAGAGTGATTTGGATCCTATCTTGCAAGTTGTAGTTACCTATTATGTGTCATGATCCGCATAGGCCAATGTGATAATAATAGGGATTCTTTCTGGTGATTGCGGTAGTTTGAGGAGTTCATGTATTCAATATGTGTTAATGTTTTGTTCCGGTTCTATATTAGAAGGAGGTCTTAATATCCCTAAGTTTCTAATAGGACCCCGTTGCCACAGGAGGGTAGGAGAAAAGATGCCATGCAAGTTCTTATCGCAAGCACGTATTACTATATATGGAATACATGCCTACATTATATTGATGAATTGGAGCTAGTTCCATGTCGCTCTAATGTGTAATTGTTACATGATTGATGTCATCCATATCTTCTCCTCGCTGGTCCATGTGCCTACTCTTTACAAATATTGAATCATGTTAAGTTACTACTACTACTGTTACTATCACACCTGCTATGCAATTACTATTGTTACTGAAATTGTTGCTATCACTATTACCGCTACTACTATTATTTGTCGTGCTACTAAATCTTTTTCTGCAGAGATATATCCCAGGTGCGGTTGAATTGACAACTCAACTATCATGGCCTATAAATATTCTTTGGCTCCCCTTGTGTCGAATCAATAAATTAGGGTGAAATACCTACCCGTGAAGACTGTCGCGATCCCCTATACTTGTGGGTTATCAAGACCTTTTCCTGGCGTTGTTGCTTGGGAGCATAGCTATATTTATTGTGTTAATATGAGGATATCCAATTGTCACTATGAAGAATCTGAAAGATACTAGAACTAAGACCACCCCCTCTCGCACGAGAAGAGGTAAGGAAGTGTCATCTAGCTTTGCTTTTGATTCACCTACTATTTTGAATCAACTTGTTACACCACCGCCTATTGCTCGTTCTCATATGTCACAGAAACCTGGTGATGCTACTTCTGAAATTAATGATAATACTATTGCTACACATGATGAAACTGAAACGATGCCACTGAATGAATTACTTGATGTTCATCTTGCTAAATCTAGAGAACTTGAAAATGTTGAAACTGATGAAGATTTTGAATCACCTGCTACATGTCGCTCCCCTAATAGATATGAATTGCCTTATGTGCCTGAAGGTTATGTTATGGAAGGGGAAGTAGCTAGGGACTTTCTTGCTTGTGAAAATAGATATTATTTGAAGAAACTGCTATACAAACTAAAAGAAAAATCTATGATGGAGAAAATGAAACATGATCCTAAGTTTACCACTTCTCATATATTTCTTAGTGACAAGGACTATGAATTTTCTATAGACCCTGAATTAATTCCTATAGTAGAATCTGTTCCTTTCCATGGTTATGAAAATGGAACTGTAGTCGAACACCTCATGAAGATTAATGATATTGGTGCTCTGTTTACTAATGATGAAAAGATACGCTACTATTTTATCCTTAAGCTTTTTTCCTTTCTCGCTAAAAGACGATGCCAAGGAATGGTTCCTATCTCTCGCTCCTAGTTGTATGCGTAGTCCCGAGGATATGCTTTATTACTTCTGTGGAAATATTTTCCTGCTCATAATAAACAAGCTGCTTTATAGGAAATATTTAACTCTGTGCAAATTGAATAAGAGAACCTCCCTCGAGCTTTGGGGAGGCTTCTCCAGTTATTAAGAGCTCTATGTGATCATCTTCTTGAGAAAATGAAATTCTGGATATCTTTTATAATGGACTAGCCAATGCTTCTAGGGACTTCCTAGATGGTTGTGCTTGTTGTGTTTTCAGGGAAAGAAGTATTGGACAAGCTCAAGAATTATTGAATAACATATTGCAAAATGTTGATGATTGGACACTCCCTGAACCACCTCCGGAACCTATTCAAAAGAAGATAGGTATTATATTCCTCAGCTCTGAAGATATGCAAGAAGTAAAAAGACAAATGAAAGGAGAAAAGTATTAAAATTGAAGATGTTAAGAAACTACCACCTATTGAACAAATTCATGGACTTGATATCCCGACATAGGTAGTAGAGGTAAATTACCTTCGTTCCTTTAATGAAAGTGATATAACTTATACCAAGACTCATAGTCAATGCATGGATGAATTTGACAATTACATTGTTAAGCAAAAGCACTTCAACAATTATGGTAGGGATCAACTAAAACGTAATGCCATGATGATAGACCACTTAAGTTACTTGATGTTTAGAATTGCAAATGATGTGAAAGGTCTAGGAAAACATGCTTCTATGGTTCACACCCAATTAGATCAAGTTGCTAAGTCACAAGATGATCTGCTTGCTGAAATAAATAATAATATGAATGATCATGTTGTTGGAGTAATGACTAGAGGAGGTAGAATGACTTAGGAACCTCTTTATCCTGAGGGTCACCCTAAAAGAATGGAACAAGATTCTCACAGAATTAATGATGATACACCTAGTACTTCTGAGAAGGAAAATAAAAATAAAAATGATAGGACTTTGCATGCTCCTAGTGAACCTCATATTGAGAAACCTGTCGAGAATCATAATGATGTTTCTATTTCTAATGCTGAGACACAATCTGGTAGTGAACATGAACTTAGTGATAATGGTAAAGGTAATAATGATGTTCATGTAGAATATCAACTAGATAGTAATATGGAACCTAATAATGATGTGGAAATAGAACCTACTGAAAATCTTGATAACCCACATGCTAAGAATAAACACTATGATAAAAGGAACTTTGTTGCTAGAAAGCATGGAAAATAAAGAGAGCCATGGGTTCAGAAACCCATGCCCTTCCCTCGTAAGCCTTCTAAAGGCAAGGACAAAGAATAATTTGAATGCTTTGCTGAAATGATTAGGTCTCTCTTTTTGCGCACTCGCTTGACTCATATATTGAAAATGCCTCTCTATGCTAAGCATATGACGGATACTATTACCAACAAAAGAAAAATACCTGAAATTGGAATTGCTACTATGATTTCTAATTATTATTTTGATAGTGGAGTGCCTAAGAAGTTGGGAGATCCCGGCATACCCACTATACTTTGCTCTATTAAAAGAAACTATGTTAAAACTGCTCTATGTGATTTAGGAGCCGGTGTTAGTGTTAGGCCTTTATCCCTATATAAAAGATTGGATTTGAGTAAGCTTACACCCACTAAGATATATTTGCATATGGCTGATAAATCCACTGCTTTACCTATTGGAATTTGCGAGGACGCTCCTGTTGTGGTAGCAAATGTTACTATCTTAACAAACTTTGTTATTCTTGATATGCGTGAGGACAATTTTATGTCGATCATCCTTGCTAGAACCTTTAAAGGGGTTGTTATTGTTTGCAACAAAAGTAAGGTTACTTTTCATGTCAATGAAAAGCAATATATCGTGCATTTTCCGAAGAAGCAAACTTTGGTTAATAATATTATTAATGTCATCGAGCCTTGTGCCACGGTTATCATTGGAGATTTTCAAATCCCTCTATCTACTTCCAAGAAGGAACATTACAACCTTATCATTGGGGAGATACAAATCCCCATTGAGGTAACAGATGACCCACAAGTATAGGGGGTCAATGGTAGTCTCTTCGATAAGTAAGAATGTCGAACCCAATGAGGAGTGGAAGGAATTGACAAGCACTTTTCAGCAAGGTAATTTCTGCAAGCACTGAAATAGCGGTAAGAAGTTGTTTGATAGCAACATAATTGTAACAAGTGACAAGTAACAATAGTAACAATAGGTGCATCAAGTAAGACCAATCCTTTTGTGGCAAAGGATAGGCCGGAAAAAATTCTTATAATAGGCAAAGCGTTCTTGAGGGCACAGGGGAATTTCATCTAGTTACTTTCGTCATGTTGGGTTAACTCGCGTTCGGTATTTCGATACTTTGATATGTGGGTGGACCGGTGCTTGGGTGCTGTCCTTACTTGAAAAAACCTCCCACTTATGATTAATCCTCTCACAAGAATCTGCAACTACGATAAAAGTATTAAGAATAAATTCTAACCATAGCAATAAACATAGGGATCCAAATCAGCCCCTGACGGAGTAGTTCATAAAAGTGGGCTTTAAGTTTCTGTCACTCTCGCAACCCACCCTCTAATTACTACTCCACAATGCATTCGCTTAGGCTCAAAGATGGTGAAGTGTTATGTATTCGACATTCACATAACACCACTAAGGGAATCACAACATTCACATCATCAAAATGTCGAACGAATATCAACTTCACATGACTACTTGCAACATGACTTCTCACGTGGCCTCAAGAACAAAAGTAACTACTCACAAGTTGTAAACATGCTCATGACGAGAGAGGTATTAAATATAATATTGGATCTAAACATATGATATTCCACCGAATAAACGATAAAGAATCAACTACAAGATGTAATCAACACTACCAGTCACACCCCAGGTACCAATCTGAGGTTCTGGTACAAGATTGAGTACAAGAGATGAACTAGGGTTTTGGGAGGAGATGGTGTTGATGAATATGTTGATGAAGATTGGCCTCCCAAAGACGAGAGGGTTGTTGGTGATGACGATGGCCTTGATTTCCCCCTCGGGGAGGGAAGTTTCTCCGACGGAATCGCTCCATAGGAGGGGAAAAGTGATCATACCCAGGTTCCGCCTTAAGATGGCGGCGCTTCATCCCGAAAGTCCTCCACCTATTTATTTTTCAGGGTAAAAGTGAATTTATACCATAAGATGATCATCAGAGGTGTCCAAGAGGCCACTAGACATCATGTCGCACCAGGGGCGCTAGCACGCCCTCGTGTCTAGTGGGGACCTAGTAGCCCCCTACTGTACTTTCTTACTCCAGTATTTTTTATTTATTCCAAAATAAATCTCCGTAAAGTTTCATCCCAATTGGAGATGTGCAGAATAGGCATCTCTGACATAGCTTTTTCAGGCCGAGAATTCCATCTGCCGGCATTCGCCCACTTGATGTAAACCTTTCATATTATGAGATAAAAGGCATTAGAACTACTCCACCAAGTGAAAAAATGGATAAAAACACTATAAATAATAGTACAAAACATGATGCAATACATATCAACTCCCGCAAGCTTAGACCTCGCTTGTCCTCAAGAGAAAGCCGATAACGAAAATCATGACCACATGCTTTGAGACAGAGGTGTCGATAAAAAAATACACACATAGCAACATCATGCTCATTATTATAACAAAAAATAAAACTTTATGAAATACTTGGTCACAACATTTTTATCCTATAAGTTTTATCATAAAGGATTCTTATAAACAATTAACAATTCATCACAACATCGAAGTATGAAGAATAAGCTCTATTGAAAACTAACAAACAAAGTTTTGAGTCAATCACGCGACATAATTCATCATACTTTCAAGAAGGGTCACATAACATAGCTTTTAAGCAAGTCTACATACTCAACCATCATTTAGTCTTCTATGCTTGCTAACACTCACTGCATATATATGTGCAAAAGGTTTCAACCGGACACAAAAAATGTAGGGGCTTGTAGTGTTGCCTCACGACATATTCACCTCAAGGGTGATGTCAACAATAATAACTCATGACCACCCACATTGAGTTGGATCTAGATCTTTCATGATGCTTGCTAAAGAGAAAATAAAGGGAGTAGAGGAAAATACTTTGACTCTTTCACAAAAGTAACTACATAAAGGTAAAAGATAGGCCCTTCGTAGAGGGGAGCAAAGGTTGTCATGCACTTTTTAGTTCTGTGCTAAATCTCTTAGTGCAAAGGAATGTTATATTATATTTCCCCTTGTGATTCCAGCTTTTATTATGCAGTCCGTCGCTTTTATTATCGCCATCACAAGTTTGTACAATGCTTAATTTCCCTTACACTAAGTGATCAAACATGTTTAGAAGCAATTTTTATTGCTTTGTGAACCGATGACAACTTACTTGAAGGATCTTAATCAATCCATAGGTAAGTATGGTTGACTCTTGAAACATGGATTTGGGTTTAAGGTTTTGGATGCACAAGTAGTGACTCTACTTAGTGTGAAGTTTTTTCTAGCAAGGGTATTGGGCAAGTACCACTTGTTAGATGATCTATAACAATATAACTTCTATGTGAATGTGAACAAGCATAAATCATTACGTTGTCTTCCTTGTTCAATGTCAATAGTTTTGGCATATTATAATTAATGGGGGCTCACAATCATAAAAGATGTCAAGGATAGTGTATTTGCATGTAAATATTCTCTTCCCTTATTAATTCTTTCATGTGTTGCATCACCGACCAATGCTATGTTTGTCAACGTGCAACAAATTTTACCACTTATACTTTTCCTTATGTGATGTGACCACTTACTATAGGATTGGCATACGATTTTACCACTTATACTTTTCCTTCATTTTGATTGCAGCAACAAAGAAAAGAAGCAAAACTCAAACTAAACTTTATTATATAACTCTCACTTGATTACATAGATAGATAGGTAGATCACTAAACTAGCACTCAAAAAGATGGATCGAACTAAACTTTTATTTGACTAAATCACAAAATAATTGAAGATAAAACTAAGAATGATAAAGATAAATAAGAGTGATGGTGATACGATACCGGGGCTCCTCCCCCATGCTTGGCACAAGCCAAGGGGAGTGCCCATACCCGTGTACTCAAGCCTCCTTCTTTGGTGGTGATGATGGTGGTGGTGATGGTGTGTTTTTCTTCTCCAACTTGCGTATGAGGCTGAAATTATCCTCACTCGGACCCTCACTCTGCAACTCCAGCTTTAATATCTTTTCATATAATGCACTTTGCTGTCATGCAGAAAATGGGAAGGGATAAATTGGACCTTAGGTTTGTACTTGTTGGGGAGGCTTGACTTCTTGAATTCCACGTGCATATCTTAGGGTTGAGGCAATGGATCTTCCTCTTCCTCGGAGCTATCCGCGCTTGCTTTCTTCATATCCCCGTGTTCCTCCTCCTTCGTAGTCCAGCCATAGTGATCCACCTCTCCGTGGACCTTAGGGTTTGCGATGAAATCAGCGATGTAGCTCTCTCCCTCTGAATCTTGAGACGACATAATTTCAGATCTGCCATGAAAAACATCTCGAAACAAGAACAAAGGATTTCTGCGTGGTACGGCGGTCAAATCATCGAGAGAGATATATAGAGAATTTTTATACAAGGAAATACGCGTCCCACAAGAAAATGGAGGCAGGAAGGTGCCCGAGGGGCCCACTAGACATCATGCCGCGTCGGGGGGGGGGGGGGGGGCTGGCGCGCCTATCTAGTGGGCACGTGGGTAGCCTTCCCATGTTTTTCTCAATTTCCTTTTTTTTCTAATATTCCAAAACTGCTAGAAAATATTTTTGCATATTTTTCTAAGTTCATTTACTTAACATATCACACACATCTTCCTTTTATGGGTTATGGAGTGTTCTGGAAGGTCTCCTTAATGTGCTCCTCCGATGTCATTGTTTGGATAATATTTGTTTCAACATTAATTTGTGTACCTGAAATACACTGCTTTATTCTTTGTCTATTGACCACCTTCGGATTAGTGCCTTCGGGATTATTGATCTAAATAGCTCCAGACCGATAAACTTCTTCGATGATATATGGTCCTTCCCATTTGGAGAGAAGTTTTCCTGAAAAAAAATCTAAAGCGAGAATTGTACAATAGAACATATTCACCAACTTTGAATTCTCGCTTTTGTATTTTTTTTGTCATGCAGTATTTTAACTTTTTGTTTGAATGGTTTGGCGTTTTCGTAGGATTGGATTCTCCATTCATCTAATGAGCTAATATCAACTTACCTGTTTTCACCAGCAAGTTTGAAATCATAGTTGAGTTATTTAATTGCCCAATAAGCTTTATGTTCTAACTCAAGAGGTAAATGGCATGCTTTCCTATAAACCATTTTATAAGGAGACATACCCATAGGATTTTTGTAAGCTGTTTTGTAGGCCCACAATGCATTGTCTAAATTCTTAGACCAATTCTTTCAGGACCTATTGATAGTCTTTTATATATTAATTTTATTCCCTATTGGTTAATTCTACTTGACCACTAGACCGAGGATGATAGGGAGAGGCAATTATATGTTTAACATCATATCTAGCAAGAAACTTACAAAAAGCACCATGAATAAAATGTGAATCACCACCAGTCATTAAGTATCTAGGGACTCCAAAACGTGGGAAAATAACTTTCTTAAGCATTGCTACTGCGACAACAGACCTTCCCTGGCAACGGCGCCAGGAATCCTGCCGCTACGGGCTATGCCTATAGGGACTTCCTTGGCACATATGCAAAGGATTTCCCGCGGCCTTGGAGCCTTGCGTTGGTGTTCCCTTGAAGAGGAAAGGGTGATGTAGCACAACGGTGGTAAGTATTTCCCTCAGTTTGAGAACCAAGGTATCGATCCAATGGGAGGATCGCGTCAAGTCACAAGTACCTGCACAAACACAAAGAGCTTGCACTCAACACTATGAAGGGGTTGTCAATCCCTTATAGATTGTTTGCAAAGTGAGAACTGAAAGCAAAGAGTAAACAAAGCAAAGTAAAAGTGAAAGTGGAGACGATAGTTGTGAATAGACCCGGGGGCCGTAGTGTTCACTAGTGGCTTCTCTCATGAAAGCAAGTAGACGGTGGGTGAACGAATTACTGTCGAGCAATTGATAGAACCGCGCAAAGTGGTGACGTTATCTATGGCAAGGATTATATCTATAGGCATCACGTCCAAAACAAGTAGACCGATACTTTGTGCATCTACTACTATTACTCCACACGTCGACCGCTATCCAGCATGCATCTAGTGTATTAAGTTCAAAGAACAGAGTAATGCCTTAAGCAAGATGACATGATGTAGATGGACAATCTCAAATCTATGATAAAAACCCATCTTGTTACCCTTGATGGCAACAACATGATGCGTGCCTTGCCGCCCCTTCTGTCACTGGGAAAGGTCACCGCACGGTATGAACCCAAAACCAAGCACTTCTCCCATTGCAAGAATCATAGATCTAGTTGGCCGAACAAAACCCAAGACTCAGAGAGACTTACAAGGATATCAAATCATGCATATAAGAAATCATCAAAGACTCAAATATAATTCATAGATAATCTGATCACAAATCCACAATTCTTCGGATCTCGACAAACACACTGCCAAAGAGGATTAGATCGGATAGATCTCCATGAAGATCATGGAGAACTTTGTATTGAATATCCAAGAGAGAGAAGAAGCCATCTAGCTACTAACTACGGACCCGTAGGTGTGAAGTGGACTACTCACGAGTCATTGGAGAAGCGATGATGTTGATGTAGAAGCCCTCCAACTCCAAAGTCCCCTCCGACAAGGTACCGGGAAGGGTCTCCAGATGAGATCTCGTGGAAACGGAAGCTTGCGGCGACGGAAAAGTGTTTTCGTGGATGTCCTCATTTTTTCTGTGATTTTAGGGAATTTATAGACCAAAGAGCTAGGGCAGGGGAGCGCCAGGGAGGCCACAAGCCTGGTTGCCACGGCCCCCCTGTCCGCAGCAATAGGGCTTGTGGGCTCCTTATGGGCCCCCTGCCTTGGCCCTCAAGTCCCCCGATCTTCTTCTCTTCTGGAAAAATTTATTTCGGGGATTTTATTCCGTTTGGACTCCGTTCCAAAATCAGATCTGAAAAGAGTCAAAAACACAGAAAAACAGGAACTCGCACTTGGCACTGAATTAATAAGTTAGTCCCAAAAAAGATATAAAAGGTATATAAAACATCCAAAGTTGACAAGATAACAACGTGAAACCATCAAAAATTATAGATACGTTTGAGACGTATCAAGCATCCCCAAGCTTAACTCCTGCTTGTCCTCGAGTAGGGAAGTGATAAAGAATGAATTTTTGATGCTTTCATGCTACCTAGAATAGATGTCCTTTGTAACTCCTCTTATGTGACGGGAATATTCAGATCCATTAGATTCAAAACAATAGTTTGCTATTGACGTGGAGACAATAATACTTCAAGCAAACTAGCAAGGTAATCATGAACTTTCAAAATAACAAGGCCAAAAGAAAGTTATCCCTACAAAATCATATAGTTTGGCTATCTCTATCATCCTTGCACAACGAATTTAAATCATGCACAATCCTGGTATTGGCCAAGTAATTGTTTTCACACCTTTACTTTCTCAAACCTTTTCAACTCTCACGCAATACATGAGCGTGAGCCATGGTTTTAGCACTATAAGTGGAATGGAGTGTGGTGGAGGTTGCAAGGCAAACAAGGAGAAGACGGTCACATTGACTAGGCATAACAATGAGCTGTGGAGATGCTCATCAATAGATATCAACGTGAATGAGTAGGGATTGCCATACAAATGATGCACTAGAGCTAAGAGTATGTGAAAGCTCTTAAAGAAAACTACTGGGTGTGCATCCAACTTGCTTGCTCACGAAGACCTAAGGCAATTTTTAGGAAGCCTATCGTTGCAATATAAAAGCCAAGTTATATAATGAAAATTTCCCACTAGCTATATGGTGGTGACAAAACGAGAGACTCTCAATCATGAAGATCATGGTGCTTAATAAGCACAAGTGTGGAAAGATAGTAGCATTGTCCCTTCTCTCTTTTTCTCTCATTTTTTTGGTGGGCTCTTTGGCCTCTTTTTTTATATTTTTTATATTTTGGTGGGCATCTTTTGGCCTCTTTTTATTTTCTCACATGGGACAATGCTCCATCAATGATGATCATCACACTTACAACTCAAAACTTAGAGCAATGATGACTCTATATGGAATGCCTTCGATAGTGTACCGTGACAATGATCTAGCATGGCATAGACATCAATGGAAACATCATGCTAGCTATCTTATGATTATGCAATGGCAATGTAGAAGTGGTGGCACATGTCATGGTTGTAGTTGCATGGCAATATATCTCGGAATGGCTTTGAAAAAGCCATAGTAGGTAGGTATGGTGGCTGTTTTGAGGGAGGCCAATGGTGGGTTTTGTGCACCGACGAAAGTTGCACGGTGATAACCCACAAGTATAGGGGATCAATTGTAGCCTTTCTCGATAAGTAAGAGTGTCGAACCCAACGAGGAGCTAAAGGTAGGACAAATATTCCCTCAAGTTCTATCGACCAGCGATACAACTCTACGCACACTTTACGTTCGCTATACCTAGAACAAGTATGAAACTAGAAGTACTTTGTAGGAATGATAGGATAGGCATGCAAGGAAGTAAAAAACACATAAATAAAACTAGGATCTGGTTAGATAAAGAAATAACTACGAGTGTCTAACGAGTGTGGAAAAGTGGTGGTAGGAGTTGCGGAATTGTCCCTAAGCAATTGACTACGTTACTAGATCGATAGCAAGTATCATGTGGGAGAGGCCTCAGCTAGCATGTCATCCCTTACTTGGAATTCTGTGCACTTATGATTGGAACTATTAGCAAGCGTCCGCAACTACTAACGTTCATTAAGGTAAAACCCAACCATAGCAATAAGATATATTGGTCCCCCTTCAATCCCATATGCATCAATTTCTATGCTAGGTTTGAAGCTTCTGTCACTCTAGCCTGCCAATACATAGTCCTATCAACATACAACTAACCCTATGGTGTGATCCACGCGCGCGATCATATGATGGGCACCAAAGGACAGCAACATAACCACAAGCAAATTAAACCAATCATAGCAGTTCATCAATCACCGATAGGACAACGATAATCTACTCAGACATCATAGGATAGCAACACGTCATTGGATAATAATATGTAGCATAAAGCACCATGTTCAAGTAAAGGGTACAGAGGGTTGCGGGAGAGTTAACCGCTGAATATAGATGGGGGAAGATGATGGAGATGTTGGTGAAGATGACGGAGGTGTTGGTGTAGATCGCCGTCACACGATGATGTCCCAGGCGACGTTCCGGTGCCGCCGGGAGAGAGGGGGAGAGAGCCCCCTCCTCCTTCTTCTTCCTTGACCTCCTCCCTAGATGGGAGAAGGGTTTCCCCTCTGGTCCATGGTCTCCATGGCGGCGGAGGGGCGAGATCCCCTCCGAGATTGGATCTCTCTCTGTGTGTCCTTCTGTTTCTGCCCTCTGAGATTCTGCGTTTCACCGTTTCTTAAATTCCCGGAGATCCGTAACTCCAACTGGGCTGAACTTTTAACATGATTTTATTCCGGATATTATCTTTCTTGCAGCGAAAGAAGGGCTCCAACCGCCTTAAGGAGTAGCCACAAGCCTGCTTGCTGCGGGCCCACCCCTGGTCGCGGCGACATGGCTTGTGGGCACTCCGTGCATCACCTTGCGTTCATTCTTTTTCCCAAAAATCATAAATATTCCAAAAACAATCCCCGTAAGTTTTTATTACGTTTGGACTTCGTTTGGTATGGATATTCTGCGAAACAAAAAACATGCAACAAACAGGAACTGGCACTGGGCACTCGATCAATATGTTAGTCCCAAAAATAGTATAAAAATTTGCCAAAAGTATATGAAAGTTGTAGAATATTGGCATGAAACAATCAAAAAATATAGATACGACGGAGACGTATCAGCATCCCCAAGCTTAATTCCTGCTCGTCCTCGAGTAGGTAAATGATAAAAAAGATAATTTTTGATGTGGAATGCTACCTAGCATAATCTTGATCATATAATCTAATCATGGCATGAATACTAAAACACGAGTGATTTTAAGCAATAGTCTATCATTTCACATAAAGACAATAATATTTCAAGCATACTAACAAAGCAAACATGTCTTCTCAAAATATCATGGCCAAAGAAAGTTATGCCTACAAAATCATATAGTCTGGCTATGCTCCATCTTCCCCACACAACGTGTTTAAATCATGCACAACCCCGGTTTTAGCCAATCAATTGTTTCATACTTTAGTGTTCTCAAACTTTTTCAACTTTCAGGCAATACATGAGCGTGAGCCATGGACATAGCACTATAGGTGGAATAGAATATGGTGGTCGTGGAGAAGACAAAAAAGAGAGGAGATAGTCTCACATAAACTAGGTGTATCAACGGGCTATGGAGATGCCCATCAATAGATATCAATGTGAGTGAGTAGGGATTGCCACGCAACGGATGCACTAGAGCTTATAAGTGTATGAAAGCTCACAAAAGAAACTAGTGGGTGTGCACCCAACTTGCTTGCTCACGGAGACCTAGGGCAATTTTGAGGAAGCCCATCATTGGGATATACAAGCCAAGTTATATAATGAAAATTTCCCACTAGTATATGGAAGTGAGAACATAGGAGACTCTCTGTCATGAAGATCATAGTGCTATTTGTTGGAAATATGCCCTAGAGGCAATAATAAATTAGTTATTATTATATTTCTTAGTTCATGATAATCGTTTATTATCCATGCTATAATTGTATTGATTGGAAACACAATACTTGTGTGGATACATAGACAAAACACTGTCCCTAGTAAGCCTCTAGTTGACTAGCTCGTTGATCAAAGATGGTCAAGGTTTCCTGGCCATAGGCAAGTGTTGTCACTTGATAACGGGATCACATCATTAGGAGAATCATGTGATGGACTAGACCCAAACTAATAGACGTAGCATGTTGATCGTGTCATTTTGTTGCTACTGTTTTCTGCGTGTCAAGTATTTGTTCCTATGACCATGAGATCATATAACTCACTGACACCGGAGGAATGCTTTGTGTGTATCAAACGTCGCAACGTAACTGGGTGACTATAAAGGTGCTCTACAGGTATCTCCGAAGATGTTAGTTGAGTTAGTATGGATCAAGACTGGGATTTGTCACTCCGTGTGACGGAGACGTATCTCGGGGCCCACTCGGTAATACAACATCACACACAAGCCTTGCAAGCAATGTAACTTAGTGTAAGTTGCGGGATCTTGTATTACGGAACGAGTAAAGAGACTTGCCGGTAAACGAGATTGAAATAGGTATGCGGATACTGACGATCGAATCTCGGGCAAGTAACATACCGAAGGACAAAGGGAATGACATACGGGATTATACGAATCCTTGGCACTGAGGTTCAAACGATAAGATCTTCATAGAATATGTAGGATCCAATATGGGCATCCAGGTCCCGCTATTGGATATTGACCGAGGAGTCTCTCGGGTCATGTCTACATAGTTCTCGAACCCGCAGGGTCTGCACACTTAAGGTTCGACGTTGTTTTATGCGTATTTGAGTTATATGGTTGGTTACTGAATGTTGTTCGGAGTCCCAGATGAGATCACGGACGTCACGAAGGTTTCCGGAATGGTCCGGAAACGAAGATTGATATATAGGATGACCTCATTTGATTACCGGAAGGTTTTCGGAGTTACCGGGAATGTACCGGGAATGACGAATGGGTTCCGGGAGTTCACCGGGGGGGGCAACCCACCCCGGGGAAGCCCATAGGCATTGGGGGAGCCACACCAGCCCTTAGTGGGCTGGTGGGACAGCCCACAAGTGCCCTATGCGCCAAGGAGAAGAAAATCAAGAGAGAAAGAAAAAAAAGGAGGAGGTGGGAAGGAAGGGGGACTCCCTCCCACCAAACCTAGTCCAACTCGGTTTGGGGGGGGGAGAGTCCTCCCCCTTGGACTCGGCCGACCCCCTTGGGGCAAGGTCCCCTCCCTCCCACTTATATATACGGAGGTTTTAGGGATGATTTGAGACGACTTTTCCACGGCAGCCCGACCACATACCTCCACGGTTTTTCCTCTAGATCACGTTTCTGCGGAGCTCGGGCGGAGCCCTGCTGAGACAAGGTCATCACCAACCTCCGGAGCGCCGTCACGCTGCCGGAGAACTCTTCTACCTCTCCGTCTCTCTTGCTGGATCAAGAAGGCCGAGATCATCGTCGAGCTGTACGTGTGCTGAACGCGGAGGTGCCGTCCGTTCGGTACTAGATCGTGGGACTGATCACGGGATTGTTCGCGGGGCGGATCGAGGGACGTGAGGACGTTCCACTACATCAACCGCGTTCTCTAACGCTTCTGCTGTACGGTCTACAAGGGTACGTAGATCACTCATCCCCTCTCGTAGATGGACATCACCATGATAGGTCTTCGTGCGCGTAGGAAAATTTTTGTTTCGCATGCGACGTTCCCCAACAGTGGCATCATGAGCTAGGTTCATGCGTAGATGTCTTCTCGAGTAGAACACAAAAGTTTTTGTGGGCGGTGATGTGCGTTTTGCTGCCCTCCTTAGTCTTTTCTTGATTTCGCGGTATTTTTGGATTGAAGCGGCTTGGACCGACATTACTCGTACGCTTACGAGTGACTGGTTTCATCGTTACGAGTAACCCCCTTTACTCAAAGATGACTGGCAAGTGTCGGTTTCTCCAACTTTAGTTGAATCAGATTTGACCGAGGAGGTCCTTGGATGAGGTTAAATAGCAACTCATATATCTCCGTTATGGTGTTTGCGTAAGTAAGATGCGATCCTACTAGATACCCTTGGTCACCACGTAAAACATGCAACAACAAAATTAGAGGACGTCTAACTTGTTTTTGCAGGGTATGCTTGTGATGTGATATGGCCAACGATGTGATGTGATATATTGGATGTATGAGATGATCATGTTGTAATAGAAATATCGACTTGCACGTCGATGGTACGGCAACCGGCAGGAGCCATAGGGTTGTCTTTATACTAACGTTTGTGCTTGCAGATGCGTTTACTATTTTGCTAGGATGTAGCCTTAGCAGTAATAGCATGAGTAGCACGACAACCCCGATGGCAACACATTGATGGATGATCATGGTGTGGCGCCGGTGACAAGAAGATCGTGCCGGTGCTTTGGTGATGGAGATCAAGAAGCACGTGATGATGGCCATATCATGTCACTTATGAACTGCATGTGATGTTAATCCTTTTATGCACCTTATTTTGCTTAGAACGACGGTAGCATTATGAGGTGATCTCTCACTAAAATTTCAAGACGAAATTGTGTTCTCCCCGACTGTGCACCGTTGCTACAGTTCGTCGTTTCGAGACACCACGTGATGATCGGGTGTGATAGACTCAACGTTCACATACAACGGGTGCAAAACAGTTGCGCACGCGGAACACTCAGGTTAAGCTTGACGAGCCTAGCATCTGCAGACATGGCCTCGGAACACATGAGACCGAAAGGTCGAGCATGAATCGTATAGTTGATATGATTAGCATAGAGATGCTTACCACTGAAACTATTCTCGACTCACGTGATGATCGGACTTGAGATAGCGGATTTGGATCATGTACCACTCAAATGACTAGAGAGATGTACTTTTTGAGTGGGAGTTCTGAAGTAATATGATTAATTGAACTAATTGTCATGAACATAGTCTAATGGTCTTTGCGAATTACGATGTAGCTTGCGCTATAGCTCTACTGTTTTTATATGTTCCTAGAGAAAATTTAGTTGAAAATTGATAGTAGCAAACTTTGCAGACTGAGTCTGTAAAACCGAGGATTGTCCTCGTTGCTACGCAGAAGGCTTATGTCCTTAATGCACCACTCGGTGTGCTGCACCTCGAGCGTCGTCTGTGGATGCTATGAACATCCGACATACACGTTTCTGCTGACTACACGATAGTTCAGTGCAAAATACTTAATGGCTTAGAAGCAAGGCGCCGAAAACGTTGTAAAACGTCACGGAACATAAGTGATGTTCTAAAGAGATGAAATTGTGATTTCATGCTTGTGCCCTTGTTAAGAGGTACGAGACCTCCAACAAGATTCTTTGTCCACAAAGTAAACGAGAAAAGCTCAATCGTTGAGCGTGTGCTCAGATTGTCTGAGTACGACAATCACTTGAATCAAGTGGGAGTTAATCTTCCAGATGAGATAGTGATGGTTCTCCAAAGTCACTGCCACCAAGCTGTGAGAGCTTCGTGATGAACTATAACATATCAAGGATAGATACAATGATCCTTGAGCAATTCGCGATGTTTGACACTGCGAAAGTAGAAATCAAGAAGGAGCGTCAATAGTTGATGGTTTGTAAAACCACTAAGTTTCAAGAAAGGCAAGGGCTAGAAGGGATACTTCGTGAAACGGCAAAACAGTTGCTACACTAATGAAGAGACCCAAGATTAAACCCAAACCCGAGACTATGTGCTTCTGTAATGAGGGGAACAGTCACTGAGGCGGTGCAACTCTAGATACTTGGTAGATAAGAAGGCTGGCAAAAGTCGAAAGAAGTGTATTTGATATACATGATGTTGATGTGTACTTTACTAGTACTCCTAGTAGCATGAGGGTATTGGATACCGGTTCGGTTGCTAAGTGATTAGTAACACGAAATGAAAGCTACGGCATAAACGGAGACTAGCTAAAGGCGAGGTGACGATACGTGTTGGAAGTGTTTCCAAGGTTGATATGATCAAACGTCGCACGCTCCCTCTACCATCGGGATTGGTGTTAAACCTAAATAATTGTTATTTAGTGCTTGCGTTAAGCATGAACATGATTGGATCGTGTTTATTGAAATACGATTATTCATTTAAGGAGAATAATGGTTACTCTGTTTTCTTGAATATTCACCTTCAATGGTTTATTGAATCTCGATCGTAGTGTTACACATGTTCATGATATTGGTGCCAAAAGATACGAGTTAATGATGATAGTACCACTTACTTGTGGCACTGCCACTTGAGTCATGTTAGTATAAATTGCATGAAGAGGCTCCATGCTGATGGATCTTTGTACTCACCTGATTTCGAATCACTAGTGACATGCAAATCATACCACATGAGCAAGGCCTTGTTTTCATTGAGATGAAATAAGATAGTAACTTGTTGGAAGTGATACATTTTGATGTATGCAGTCCAATGGGTGCTGAGGCACGTAGTGGATATCATTATGTTCTTACTTCACTGACGATTTGAGTAGATACATGAGTATTGACTTAATGAATCACAAGTCTGAAATGTTGAAAAGTTTAATTCCGTTTCACAGTGAAGTTCGTCGTAACAAGAGGATAAACCGTCTACGATATGATCATGGAAATGAATATCTAAGTTACGAGTTTTGGTATGCAGTTAAGACAATGTGGAAATTGTTTCGCAGTTCATGCCACCTGGAACATCATAGTGTGATGATGTGTCTGAACGCCATAGCCATGCACTATTTGGTATGGTGCATACTATGATGTCTCTTATCGAATTACCACTATCGTTTATGGGTTATGCATTAGAGACAACCGCACTCACTTTAAATAGGGCACCGCGTATTTCCGTTGAGATGACACAGTATAGACTGAGGTTTAGAGAAATCTAAACTATAGTTTCTTGAAAGTTTGGGGCTTCGACACTTATGTGAAAAAGTTTCAGTCTGATAAGCTCGAACCCAAAGCGGATAAATGCATCTTCATAGGATATCCAAAAAAGTTGGGTACATCTCCTATCTCAGATCCGAAAGCAAAGTGTTTGTTTCTAGAAACGGATCCTTTCTCGAGGAAAGGTTTCTCTCGAAAGAATTGAGTGGGAGGGTAGTAGAACTTGATGATGTTATTGAACCATCACTTCAACCAGTGTGTAGCAGGGCGCAGGAAGTTGTTCCTGTGGCGCCTACACCAATTGAAGTGGAAGCTGATGATGGTGATCATCAAGCATCGGATCAAGTTACTACAAGCCTCGTAGGTTGACAAGGTCTCATACTACTACAGAGTGGTACGGTAACCCTGTCTTGGAGGTCATGTTGTTGAGCAACAGTGAACCTACGAGTTATGGAGAAAGCGATGGTGGGCCCAGATTCCGACAAATGGCTGGAAGCCATGAAATCCGAAAGAGGATCCATGCATGAAAACAAAGTGTAGACTTTGAAAGAACTACTTGATGGTCATAAGACTATTGAGTAAAGATGGATCTTTAAAAGAAGACAGATGATGATGGTGATAAGTCACTATTAAGAAAAGCTCGACTTGTCGCAAAGATGTTTTCGACAAGATCAAACAGTTGACTATGATGAGACTTTCTCACTCGTAGAGATGCTAAAGGTCTGTTAGAATTATGTTAGTTGTTGATGCATTATTTATGAAATATTGCACGTAGGATGTCAAAACATTGTTTTCTCGATGGTTTCCTTGAGCAAACATTGTATGTGATACAACCAGAAGGTTTTGTCGATCCTAAAGATACTAGCAAGTATGCAAGCTCCAGTAATCCTTCAATGGACTGGTGCAAGCATCTCGGAGTTGGAATATACACTTTGATGAGATGATCAAAGATTTTGGGTTTGTACAAGGTTTATGAGAAACTTGTATTTCCAAAGAAGTGAATGGGAGCACTATAGAATTTCTGATAAGTATATGTGGTTGACATATTGTGGATCAGAAGTAATGTAGAATTTCTGTAAAACATACAAGGTTGTTTGAAAGGAGTTTTCAAAGGAATACCTAAATTGAGCTACTTGAACGTTGAGCATCAAAGATCTATGGAGATAGATCGAAAGCGTTTAATGGAAGTTTCAACAAGATGCATACCTTGACAAGTTTTTGAAGGAGTTCAAAATAGATCAGCAAAGAAGGAGTTCTTGGTTGCGTTGTGAGGTGTGAATTTGAGTAAGACTCAAAATCCGACCCCGGCAGAATAAAGAGAATAGACGAAGGTCGTCTTCTATGCCTTAGCCGTAGAATCTAAAGTATGCCATGCTGTGTACCGCACCTGATGTGTGCCTTGACTCAAAGTATGTTGAGAGGTACAGCGAGTGATCCATGATTGAATCACTAGCAGCGGTCAAAATTATCCTTAGTAACTAATGGACTAAGGAATTTTTCTCGATTATGGAGGTGGTTAAAGAGTTCGTCGTAAAGGGTTACGTCGATGCGAGCTTTGACACTAATCTGAATAACTATGAGTAGTGAAACGGATTCGTATAGTAGAGTAGATATTTGGAGCATTTCCGAATAGCACGTAGTAGCAGCATCTATAAGATGACATAAATATTTGTAAAGAACACACGGATCTGAAAGTTTCAGAACCGTTGACTAAAACCTCTCTCACGAGCAAGACGTGATCAGACCCCATAACTATATGGGTGTTGGATTCGTTGGAATCACATGGTGATGTGAACTAGATTATTGACTCTAGTGCAAGTGGGAGACTGTTGGAAATATGCCCTAGAGGCAATAACAAAATTAGTTATTATTATATTTCTTAGTTCATGATAATCGTTTATTATCCATACTATAATTGTATTGATTGGAAACACAATACTTGTGTGGATACATAGACAAAACACTGTCCCTAGTAAGCCTCTAGTTGACTAGCTCGTTGATCAAAGATGGTCAAGGTTTCCTGGCCATAGGCAAGTGTTGTCACTTGATAACGGGATCACATCATTAGGAGAATCATGTGATGGACTAGACCCAAACTAATAGACGTAGCATGTTGATCGTGTCATTTTGTTGCTACTGTTTTCTCCGTGTCAAGTATTTGTTCCTATGACCATGAGATCATATAACTCACTGACACCGGAGGAATGCTTTGTGTGTATCAAACGTCGCAACGTAACTGGGTGACTATAAAGGTGCTCTACAGGTATCTCCGAAGATGTTAGTTGAGTTATTATGGATCAAGACTGGGATTTGTCACTGCGTGTGACGGAGAGGTATCTCGGGGCCCACTCGGTAATACAACATCACACACAAGCCTTGCAAGCAATGTAACTTAGTGTAAGTTGCGGGATCTTGTATTACGGAACGAGTAAAGAGACTTGCCGGTAAACGAGATTGAAATAGGTATGCAGATACTGACGATCGAATCTCGGGCAAGTAACATACCGTAGGACAAAGGGAATGACATACGGGATTATACGAATCCTTGGCACTGAGGTTCAAACGATAAGATCTTCGTAGAATATGTAGGATCCAATATGGGCATCCAGGTCCCGCTATTGGATATTGATCGAGGAGTCTCTCGGGTCATGTCTACATAGTTCTCGAACCCGCAGGGTCTGCACACTTAAGGTTCGACGTTGTTTTATGCGTATTTGAGTTATATGGTTGGTTACCGAATGTTGTTCGGAGTCCCGGATGAGATCACGTACGTCACGAGGGTTTCCGGAATGGTCCGGAAACGAAGATTGATATATAGGATGACCTCATTTGATTACCGGAAGGTTTTCGGAGTTACCGGGAATGTACCGGGAATGACGAATGGGTTCGGAGAGTTCACCGGGGGGGGGGGGGGGGGGCAACCCACCCCGGGGAAGCCCATAGGCATTGGGGGAGCCACACCAGCCCTTAGTGGGCTGGTGGGACAGCCCACAAGTGCCCTATGCGCCAAGGAGAAGAAAATCAAGAGAGAAAGAAAAAAAAAGGAGGAGGTGGGAAGGAAGGGGGACTCCCTCCCACCAAACCTAGTCCAACTCGGTTTGGGGGGGGGGAGAGTCCTCCCCCTTGGACTCGGCCGACCCCCTTGGGGCTCCTTGAGCCCCAAGGCAAGGTCCCCTCCCTCCCACCTATATATACGGAGGTTTTAGGGCTGATTTGAGACGACTTTTCCACGGCAGCCCGACCACATACCTTCACGGTTTTTCCTCTAGATCGCGTTTCTGCGGAGCTCGGGCGGAGCCCTGCTGAGACAAGGTCATCACCAACCTCCGGAGCGCCGTCACGCTGCCGAAGAACTCTTCTACCTCTCCGTCTCTCTTGCTGGATCAAGAAGGCCGAGATCATCGTCGAGCTGTACGTGTGCTGAACGCGGAGGTGCCATCCGTTCGGTACTAGATCGTGGGACTGATCGCGGGATTGTTCGCGGGGCGGATCGAGGGACGTGAGGACGTTCCACTACATCAACCGCGTTCTCTAACGCTTCTGCTGTACGGTCTACAAGGGTACGTAGATCACTCATCCCCTCTCGTAGATGGACATCACCATGATAGGTCTTCGTGCGCGTAGGAAATTTTTTGTTTCCCATGCGACGTTCCCCAACACTATTTGAAGCACAAGTGCGGAAAGAGGGTAGTAGAAATTGTCCCTTCTCTCTTTTCTCTTTTTTTTGTGGGCTCTTTGGCCTCTTTTTTTGTATTGGTGGGCATCTTTGGTCTCTTTTTTGTAAATGGGCTTCGGTGGCCTCTTTTATTTCCTCACATGGGACAATGCTCTATTAATAATGACCATCACACTTACAAATCAATACTTAGAGCAATGATGACTCTATATGAAATGCCTTCGATAGTGTACCGTGACAATGATCTAGCATAGCAATGACATCAAAAAACGGACAAGCCATGGAAACATCATGCTAGCTATCTTACGATCATGCAATGGCAATATGCAAGTGGTGGCACATGTCATGAGACGGAACGGTGGTAGTTGCATGGCAATATATCTTGGAATGGCTATGAAAATTCCATAATAGGTAGGTATGGTGGCTGTTTTGAGGGAGTCTATATGGTGGGTGTAATGGACCGGCGAAAGTTGCACGGTACTAGAGAGGCTAGCAATGGTGAAACGGTGAGAGTGCGTATAATCCATGGACTCAACATTAGTCATAAAGAACTCACATACTTATTGCAAAAGTCTATTAGTCATCGAAACAAGGTACTACACGCATGCTCCTAGGGGAAAGGTTGGTAGGAGTTAACCATCGCGCGATCCCGACCTCCACACAAAGGATGACAATCAATAAATAAATCATGCTCCGACTTCATCACATAACGGTTCACCATACGTGCATGCTACGGGAATCACAAACCTTAACACAAGTATTTCTAAAAATACACAATTACTCACTAGCATGACTCTAATATCACATATTCATGTCGCAAAACTATTGCAAGGAATCAAACATATCATATTCAGTGATCTACAAGTTTTATGTAGGATTTTATGACTAACCATGTCAATGGCCAACTCCCGTTAACTCTCTAAATAGGTATAAGTGAAGCATGAGAGTTTAATTATTTCTACAAAATATATGCCCCGCTCTAACAAATATAAGTGAAGCTAAAGAGCATTCTACAAATGGCGGTTTTCTATGTGTAGGGAAACAGGAAATCCAAACTTCAAAAGATATAAGTGAAGCACAAGAAGCATTCTATAAACACAACCAAGGACTATCTCATACCAGCATGGTGCATAAAACAAAAAAGGAAAAAATAAACACAAAAGACGCTCCAAGCATTTGCACATATCATGTGACGAATTAAAATATAGCTCTGAGTAAAATTACCGATAGATTGTAGACGAAAGAGGGGATGCCTTCCAGGGCACCCCCAAGCTTAGACGCTTGAGTCTTCCTTACTTGCCTCTCCTTATTCCTTCATCCATCGTGCTCTCACCCAAAACTTGAAAACTTCAATCACACAAAACTCAACAAAACTTCGTGAGATCCGTTAGTATAATAAAATAAATCACCACTTCAAGTAATGTTGTGAACTCATTCTAAATTCATATTAGCATTATATCTACTGTAATCCAACTTCACCATGGTTCATACCCCCCGATACTACCCATAGTTTCATCAAAATAAGAGAACAATGCATAGAAAACAGAATCTGTCAAAACAGAACAGTCTGTAGCAATCTGTATATTCTGTATACTTCTAATATCTCAAAAAATCTGAAAAATTACGAATGTCTTGAAAATTTTCATATCAATCAGAAGCAGAAAGAATCAATTCAAAATCTCTTCCATAATAAAAATGAAAATTAATTTCGTGAGAAACAAGTTTCTGTCTTTTCTCAGCGTGATCAAACAACTATCACCCAAACTAATCGTAAAGGCTTTACTTGGCACATTATTTTTAAAAACACAAAGGAATTGTAAAAGGGGATAATTATTTTTGTGAGAAACTTACATGAAAAATTCTACATTGTTTCTATGAGCATGAACACAAGTGTTCAAGGTCGACCCTCACTTCCGCAATGCATCACCTTTCAATTGCTTCTCTTTTTGAAAAAGTTTTAAGTTCCCCTCTATATTTTTTTGTTTTTAAACTAAATAAAAGCACTCAACAGAAATAAATGACTCTCTAAAACTTCCGGGTTGTCTCCCACGCAGCGCTTTCTTTAAAGCCATTAAGCTAGGCATAAAGTGCTCAAGTAATGGATCCACCCGGATCCCAAGGTATGTCAAAGCCAATTTTAATTAGCAATGATTTGAAATTTAGTAGTGAGCACAAGGTAACATATGTCAAGAAATGACGAAGTCTAACTCTCTTCTTATGTATTGGCATGTCATAAAAGAACAATTCATGCACATCAAGTAAAGGCCAATACATAGCATAAGCAGTTTCTTGCAATTTTATCGTATTGGAAACATAGAGAGGTCGAGATGTAGTTCCTCTCTCATAATAATTGCAAGTAGGAGCAGCAAGAACATGCATATTATATTCATCAATATCATCATGTTTAACATAAGGGACTATATCTAGCTCATCTTCATAAGCATCATTCATATTGGCAACATGGCCACAAGCATAGCATGCATCAAGTTCATCGAAAATGGATATTTCAAACGAATCCAAGGGATCATAGCATTCGTCCTTCGGTAAGAACGAAGGGAAATTAAATAATGTATGAGTAGAAGAGTTACTCTCATTAGAAGGTGGACACGAGTAGCTAGTCCGCTCTTCCTCCTTTTGTTCTACGCTCTCCTCTTCATCTTTTTCATCTAATGAGCTCACAATTTCAGCATTTTCTTCTTCCATAGTTTCCTACAAAATAATAGTATCTTCTTGGGCAGCATAGGATTTCTCCTTAAATCGTTCAATATGGGCATTATATTCATAATTAGTATAACAATAACGAAGCATAGCCAAATTTTCAGATCGGTAAGGAGCATCATCATTATCATCACACCTTTTAAACAGAGCCTCAATTTCATAAGCACCCATAAAAGCAACAAACTCTTCTATTTGATCCACATCATAGTAATCATATATACCATTAGCATAAGAAGCCAAGGTTCTATGATCATTAAACTCACAAGAAAAGGGAATGTGTGGAGCCTTCATCCTAGAGCAACAAGTAACACCATGTCTCTTGCATAGTTCCCAAGCATACCATTTCAACAAATGGATTTGATCCCATAAAAGTTTTCCTTTTTGAGTCAAGCGATAATCCCTAAAGTATTCACGTTGATCCAACGTGTATCCCATTATATAATTGAATGGGGCTTTCTCAGTATTATTAAAGAATTGCATAATATTTTCCACATAACGAGCCTCGAGGGTTTTAGGAGGTTCCCCATCTCCATGAGTAGCAAGTACACCTAATTTTTTTGGTATTTCGTGTTCCATATCCATAACTAAAGATAGAGAACAACTTAGAACAACAAATAAATCTACTTAGTGATAAAGCAAACAAGCACACACGAGGATATTCACCCCACACTATTGCTCCCCGGCAACGGCGCCAGAAAAAGGTCTTGATAACCCACAAGTATAGGGGATCAATTGTAGCCTTTCTCGATAAGTAAGAGTGTCGAACCCAACGAGGAGCTAAAGGTAGGACAAATATTCCCTCAAGTTCTAATGACCACGGATACAACTCTACGCACACTTTACGTTCGCTTTACCTAGAAAAAGTATGAAACTAGAAGTACTTTGTAGGAGTGATAGGATAGGCATGCAAGAAAGTAAAGAACACGTAAATAAAACTAGGGGCGGGTTAGATAAAGAAACAACTACGAGTGTCTAACGAGTGTGGAAAAGTGGTGGTAGGAGTTGCGGAATTGTCCCTAAGCAATTGACTACATTACTAGATTGATAGCAAGTATCATGTGGGAGAGGCCTCTGCTAGCATGTCATCCCTTACTTGGAATTCTATGCACTTATGATTGGAACTATTAGCAAGCGTCCACAACTACTAACGTTCATTAAGGTAAAACCCAACCATAGCAATAAGATATATTGGTCCCCCTTCAATCCCATATGCATCAAATTCTATGCTAGGTTTGAAGCTTCTGTCACTCTAGCCTGCCAATACATTGTCCTATCAACATACAACTAACACTATGGTGTGATCCACGCGCGCGATCATATGATGGGCACCAAAGGACAGCAACAAAACCAGAAGCAAATTAAACCAATCATAGCAATTCATCAATCACCAATAGGACAACGATAATCTACTCAGACATCATAGGATAGCAATACATCATTGGATAATAATATGTAGCATAAAGCACCATGTTCAAGTAAAGGGTACAACGGGTTGCAGGAGAGTGAACTGCTAAATATAGATGGGTGAAGATGATGGAGATGTTGGTGAAGATGACGGAGGTGTTGGTGTAGATCACCGTCACACGATGATGTCCCGGGCGGCGTTCCGGCGCCGCCGGGAGAGAGGGGGAGAGAGCCCCATCCTCCTTCTTCTTCTTCCTTGACCTCCTCCCTAGATGGGAGAAGGGTTTACCCTCTGGTCCATGGTCTCCATGGCGGCGGAGGGGCGAGAGCCCCTCCGAGAGTGGATCTCTCTCTGTGTCCTTCTGTTTCTGCCCTCCCAGATTCTGCGTTTCATCGTTTCTAAAATTCCCAGAGATCCGTAACTCCGATTGGGCTGAAATTTTAACACGATTTTCTTCCGGATATTATATTTCTTGCAGCGAAAGAAGGGCTCCAACCGCCTTAAGGAGTGGCCACAAGCCTGCCTGCCGCAGGCCCACCCCCTGGCCGTGGCGACACGGCTTGTGGGCACTCCGTGCATTGCCTCGCGTTGATTCTTCTTCCCAAAAACCATAAATATTCCAAAAGCAATCCCCGTAAGTTTTTTATTACGTTTGGACTTCGTTTGGTATGGATATTCTGCGAAACAAAAAACATGCAACAAACAGGAACTGACACTGGGCACTAGATCAATATGTTAGTCCCAAAAATAGTATAAAAAGTTGCCAAAAGTATATGAAAGTTGTAGAATATTGGCATGAAACAATAAAAAATTATAGATACGACGGAGACGTATCACACGGCACTAAAGAAGATAGTGATGGTGGAAGGTGAAAGTGCATCTAAACCATGGACTCAACATTAGTCATGAAGAACTCATATACTTGTTGCAAAAGTTTTAGTAGTAATCAAAACAAAGCATTCAACGCATACTCCTAGGGGAAGGGTTGGTAGGTATAAACCATCGCGCGATCCCGACCGCCACACAAAGGATGACAATCAATATACTAATCAGGCTCAGACTTCATCACATAGCAGTTCACCATACGTGCATGCTACGGGAATGACTAACTTCAACACAAGTATTTCTAGATCCACAAAACCCTACTAATATAAATTCAATATTACCACAACCACAACTCAAAACTAATTGAGATGAATCATATGTCTCTAACTATTCAATGCACATGAAGGTGGAAGTTTTCATATCCCTTTGGATAACTACCCCTTTTGAGACTACTATCATAGCATAGATCAACTACCACGCCACGCGCTTCCGTGCTCTTAAAGATGTAAGTGAAGCATATAGAGAAAAATCAACTAGCTCAAAAGATATAAGTGAAGCACATGTGAGCTGAATTGTCTAACCAAAGGATATAAGTGAAGCTCGACAAAATCACGGTGAGTGCATGTCTCTCTCTCTAGGTGTGCAGCAAGGAAGATTGTGACACAACAAAAATAAAAGACTCCTACGATACAAGACGCTCCAACCAAAACACATAACATCTGGTGAATAAAAATATAGCCCCAAGTAACGTTACCGATGGATTGAAGACAAAAGAGGGGATGCCTTCCCGGGGCATCCCCAAGCTTAGGCTTTTACGGCATCCTTGAATCAACTTGGGGTGCCTTGGGCATCTCCAAGCTTGAGATCTTGCCACTCTTTATCTCTTTGTCCATAAGAACTTCACCCAAAACTTGAAAACTTCACAACACGAAACTTAAACAGAAACTCGTGATAACATTAGTATAAGAAAGCAAACCGCCACTTCCTTAGGTACTGTAGCAAACTTAAATTCTACTTATGTTGATGTTGGGTTACTGTATTTTCAATCTTCCATGGCTAATACCCCCCGATACTATCCATAGTTTCATAAAAATAAGCAACCAACTCAACAAAAACAAAATCTGTTAACAGCAGACCAGTCTGTAGCAATCTGTATACTTCGTATACTTCTGGTACTTCAAAAATTCTGAAAATTTTCGACAATCTGAATAATTTGCGTAGCTATCAGCAACAAAAAGAATCAACTCAAAAGCTCTTACAGAAAAAATGAAAATTCTTTTCGTGAGCAGAAAGTTTCTGTCTTTTCCAGAATAACCAAACGATCATCCCCAAGACTAATCATAACGGTTTTACTTGGCACAAACGCAAAAGAAACACAAAAAACACAATCATAACAGAATTATGAAAGTGTGGAAAACACAAAACAGAAAGAAAAAGGATGGATTCGTTGGGTTGCCTCCCAACAAGCGCTATTGTTTAACGCCCTTAGCTAGGCAAAAGGTGATGGAATCACGTATAGTCATCTTTGGTGCTCAAACCATAAGTAGCCCTCATCATAGATTCATAAGGCAATCTTATTTTCTTTCTAGGAAAATGCTCCATGCCCTTCTTTAGAGGAAATTGAAATCTAATATTCCCTTCCTTCATATCGATGATAGCACCAATAATCCTTAGGAAAGGTCTACCAAGAATAATGGGACATGAAGGATTGCAATCTATGTCATGTACAATGAAATCCGCAGGTACATAGTTCTTATTTGCAACAATAAGAACACCATCGATCCTTCCCATGGGTTTCTTGACAGTAGAATCCGCAAGATGCAAATTAAGATAACATTCTTCAATCTCATGAAAACCAAGAATATCACATAAAGACTTCGGAATCGCGGAAACACTAGCACCCAAATCACACAAAGCATTGCATTCATAGTTTTTGATTTTGATTTTGATAGTAGGTTCCCACTCATCATGAAGTTTTCTAGGTATAGAGACTTCTAATTCGAGTTTCTCTTCAAGAGATTTCATCATAGCATCTACGATATGTGCGGTAAAGGCTTTGCTTTGGCTATAAGCATGTGGAGAGTTTGCAATGGATTGCATCAAAGAAATGCATTCAAACAAGGAGCAGCTATCATAATTGAACTCCTTGAAATCCAAAGTGGGAGTTTCATTACTACCCAAAATTTTGATTGCTTCTACTCCACTCTCCACACCTTTATCATCAAGATAGGTGGGCTCCGAATCATTGGGGCGTTTTTCAACCAAAGTGGATTCATATCCAGCCCCTTCATCAATAGGTTTGGCACGCGAAAACAAAGATTCAAGAGGAGTCACACCAAGCACTTTAAGATCTTCGTGATTTGCATCACTAGAACACACCCTTTTAAACCATTCATGCCTAGCGCGAATTTGGGCGGTTCTTTCTTTGCTCTCATTCATGGAGACACGCATAGCTTTTAAAGTTTCATCCAAGTTGACCTTGGGAGGAGCACATCTAACTTTCAAAGCATCAATATCACGAAACATCCTACCAACACTCTTAGCCAAATCGTCTATTTTGAGTAGTTTTTCCTCTATGGACGCATTGAAAATCTTTTGAGAGTTGATGAACTCTTTGATATTACTCTCTTAATCAGAGGGTAATTTGTTATGATTTCCATAAGTGTTGTTGTAGGAATTGCCATAATTGTTAGAGGAGTTACTAGGAAAAGGCCTAGGAACATAGTTTCCTCTAAAAGCATTGTTGTTGCCAAAATTGTTCCTACCAACAAAATTAATGTCCAAACTAGCGTTGCTACTCTCAATCAAGGAAGATAGTGGCATGTCATTAGGATCTAAAGGAGCATTTCTACTAGCAACCAAATTCATCAACTCGTCCATCTTAGCACTAAGCGAGTTAATTTCTTCTATAGCGTGTACCTTTTTGCTAGCAGGTGACCTTTCAGTGTGCCACTGAGAGTAGTTGGTCATGATATTGTCTAGGAACTTTTGTAGCGTCTCCTAACATGATTTCCACGAACGTTCCACCTGAGGCGGAGTCCAAGATATTGCGAGAAGCAAAATTCAAACCAGCGTAAAAGATTTGTATAATCATCCACAAACTCAAGCCATGAGCGGGACAATTTCTAATCATTAACTTCATCCTCTCCCAAGATTGTGCAACGTGTTCATGATCAAGTTGCTTGAAATTCATGATATCATTACGGATAGAGATAATCTTAGCCGGTGGAAAATACTTGGATATGTAAGCATCTTTGCACTTCTCCCAAGAATCGATACTATTTTTAGGCAAAGAAGAAAACCAAGTTTTTGCGCGATCTCGCAACGAGAAAGGAAAAAGCTTCAACTTAACAACGTAATTATCCACATCTCTTCTCTTTTGCATATCGCAAAGTTCAATGAAGGTATTGAGATGGGATGCGTCATCTTCACTAGGAAGGCCAGAAAATTGCTCTTTCATAACAAGATTCAGCAAGGCAGCGTTGATTTCATATGATTCCGCACTAGTGACGGGAGCAATCGGAGTACTGATAAAATCATTATTATTAGTACTCGAGAAGTCGCAAAGTTTGGTGTTTTCAGCCATGATGACTTCAACAAACCAACAAGAACACAAGGAAGCAAGAAAACCGGTAAAGGAAAACGACAAAAGGCAAAAGAAAATGGCAAAGGAGAAAGGCAAATGAAAACGGCAAATGTGAAGTGGGGGAGAGGAAAACGAGAGGCAACTCGCAAAAAAGGTAAATGCAAGAGATGAGTTTGTGACACCTACTTGGATAGATCTTGACTTGATCTCTCCTCCCCGGCAACGGCGCCAGAAATCCTTCTGCTACTGCGACAACAGACCTTCCGTGGCAACGGCGCCAGGAATCCTGCTGCTATGGGCTACGCCTATAGGGACTTCCTTGGCAAATATGCAAAGGATTTCCCCGCGGCCTTGGAGCCTTGCGTTAGTGTTCCCTTGAAGAGGAAAGGGTGATGTAGCATAGCGGCAGTAAGTATTTCCCTCAGTTTGAGAACCAAGGTATCGATCTAGTGGGAGGATCGCGTCAAGTCACAAGTACCTGCACAAACACAAAGAGCTTGCACCCAACGCTATGAAGGGGTTGTCAATCCTTTATAGATTGTTTGCAAAGTGAGAACTGAAAGCAAAGAGTAAACAAAGCAAAGTAAAAGTGAAAGTGGAGACGATAGTTGTGAATAGACCCGGGGGCCGTAGTGTTCACTAGTGGCTTCTCTCATGAAAGCAAGTAGACGGTGGGTGAACGAATTACTGTCGAGCAATTGATAGAACCACGCAAAGTCGTGACGTTATCTTTGGCAATGATTATATCTATAGGCATCACATCCAAAACAAGTAGACTGATACTTTCTGCATCTACTACTATTACTCCACACGTCGACCGCTATCCAACATGCATCTAGTGTATTAAGTTCAAAAGAACAGAGTAACACCTTAAGCAAGATGACATGATGTAGATGGACAATCTCAAATCTATGATGAAAGCCCATCTTGTTACCCTTGATGGCAACAACATGATGCGTGCCTTGCTGCCCCTTCTATCACTGGGAAAGTTCACCGCACGGTATGAACCCAAAACCAAGCACTTCTCCCATTGGAAGAATCATAGATCTAGTTGGCCAAACAAAACCCAAGACTCGGAGAGACTTACAAGGATATCAAATCATGCATATAAGAAATCAGCAAAGACTCAAATAAAATTAATAGATAATCTGATCACAAATCCATAATTCATCGGATCTCGACAAACACACCGCCAAAGAGGATTACATCGGATAGATCTCCATGAAGATCATGGAGAACTTTGTATTGAAGATCCAAGAGAGAGAAGAAGCCATCTAGCTACTAACTACGTACCCGTAGGTCTGAAGTGGACTACTCACGAGTCATCGGAGAGGAGATGATGTTGATGTAGAAGCCCTCCAACTCCAAAGTCCCCTCCGGAAGGGCACCGGGAAGGGTCTCCAGATGAGATCTTTTGGCGACGGAAAAGTGTTTTCGTGGATGCCCTCATTTTTTCTGCGATTTTAGGGAATTTATAGGCCAAAGAGCTAGGACAGGGGAGAGCTAGGGAGGCCACAAGCCTGGTTGCCGCGGGGCCCCCTGGCCGCGGCAATAGGGCTTGTGGGCTCTGTCGTGGGTATAAGTCTGACAATAGAAGTGTAGGGTACTGTAACATCCCAATTTTCCTAATTGGGAATGTTTTACATTGTAGCTAAGCATCTATGCATATTGATTGAAATAAATTTGGCACATGAAATTCTTTTGTCTTTTGTTTTGCATTTCCATTTTTCCTCGCACGAGTAATGCCCGGAGAAATACTATCTTGCACGCAAGAGAGAGAGCGGAGGAAAATGACCCTCCAAAGAGCGGGCAATTTCTGAAATGTTGGAGCCAAGAAAATCCAAATTTCATTTGCAAAAATAATTGCAAAAAGAAATAAAGCAAATTTGGGAATTTCTGAAAAAACATTTTTTTAAGGTTTTTTATTTTTGCTTTGGAAAAATGTTATTCGGGTAGAGAATATTTTTCTGATTTTTTTTGGTATAAAATACCCTATATTAATATTTTGATTTATTTCCTTTTTTTTAGCTTCTGTTTTCTGTTTCGGAAAAAGTTATGAATTAGGAAAGTTAGCCGCCGCCCGAGCGCATTATAGGCCTGGGCCGACCCCGCCCCCCAGCCGCCAGGGACGAATCCCTTAGATCCCGGTCGACCGTCCCCTTCCATCCCCGCCTCCACTCTGCCAGTGGGACCCCCGCGACCGACCCTCCCCTTCCCGTCGGTCACCATCTTCCTCCTTCCTATTTCGTGCCCGAGACCGAGCCCTCCCAGAACTCGGGATTTCCTCCCCGATTTTCCCTCTCTTCTTTCCTTCCTTCACTCCCCCCTGGCCTATATAAGATCCCACCCCGGCTGCCCCCGTTCCCACCCCTACCCCGACGAGCCGCCGCCCGAAGCCCCTGCCACCACCGCCCCCTGGAGCAGCGCCCCGTCAGCCGCCCCTCTCCGCCTGATGCCTCCCCGAGGAGGAGGACCACCCCCGCCGCCGCCTCCCCGACTCTCCACCGCCCCCCGGAGCCTCCCTCGCCGGCGATGCCCCTCCCCGCCGGAGTACAAGCCACAACCACGGTAGACTCCTCTCCTCCTCTGTTGTGTTCTTTTTTGTAGCCATTAGATCTCTACTCAACGGTGTAGATTAGATCCTAAATACCTCTTCGGTTTAGAGTAGAAAACCAGCGGTTTTATTTTCACTTATTATTTTAGCCAGTAGTTTTTGTTAAGCCTAGGCCGTTGCTCCTAAGTTTGCAGCAAACATCTCCCTCGGCCTATAGTAGCATGCCACGTGTACCCCCTATTTGTAGATAGTTAGCTTCAGTTTTTTCTGTCTAAATTGCAAAAACAGAAAGTTTCTGTTTTGTTTTGGCCACAACGTTTTATACCGAAGTCCAATGATATTGATTCTTTTTCCAGTAGCTCACAAATTTCCTGTAGTTTTTAAAAATATATAATTTGTCTATGTTTGAAATTTTAAAATATAAGTTATATCATATTTAGTTTAAACCTTGTTTTGCCTATTCCAGGAGTTTAAAAAATGATTTGGAGTTGATTCTTTTTGCTACTGCTTCATAGTGATAAAAGCTTACTGTGGTAGAAGTTTCAAAATTTTTAAAGTATTTTTACTGGTGGTTTCAACAGAAACAAGTTTCTGCCATACCGGCGCGTGTTGAATTCTTTTACTTAGGCTTTAGCAAATCCTTACTTGTGATGTTATTTTACTTGTTGCTTGATTGAAGTGCTTATGGTGTGCTTTGTGTTTGTATCGGTAGATCATCCGGAGTGCAAAGCGTGTTACTTAGAAGCGCTCGAGCAAGACAACTATCATCAAGGCAAGTCATTTTGATCATGTTTTTCCTATGTTTTCGATGCATGGTAGATCACCTTTCTTTGCCCAATTGCATGCTGCCTAGGTACTTGGAAACTTTAGTATAAGTTGTAGTATCATGTGGTAGGCACACACCAACCCTGATACTTGGCCCCGGGACGACAATTTCTTAATGCTATGCTTGAGTAGACGGGTTATCGGTTGAGTGTATATCACGAGTGATGCGAGGTTGACTAAATAATCAAGACCGGCTAAGACAAGATTTTCAAGGCCTCGGACGCAATGCAACTCTGGATGAAGGACGGTTGATCGGCTCCCTGGAGAACCCAGTGGATGCCCGGGATGCTGGAGAGGCCATGTCATCCTGCGGAAAGCTTCACCCAGGCTCGAAGAGACGGACGGAGACTTCAAGACTCAAGGCTTACCTGCACAGCCACAAGTCATTATGGGCTCTGGCTTGGTTGGACAACGCGGCGACTCTGGACAGGCGGTGCTAGCAGATGTAGAAGAACGGTAGGAATGGATGGGCACCGACAGGGATTCAGAGGGACCCGTTGAAACACCATGTTTTGATCATCCGGTCTTCAAACACCCTGAAGTGCGAGGACATACTCGGAGGCGATCAAATCTTGTGCGGAACGTGTGCAAAACTCTGCAGAGTACTCAAACCTAATCGATTAGCCGTGTCCACGGTCATGGACAACTTGAGCCGAAGGCATTGAATTTCCCTTGAACTCTCGACACAACTTAATAATGATGTGGGTGTTAATAACTATTCAGGCACGAGAATTGGTTGGCGGAACCATCTCGTTAACAACAAACAATGTAGTAATATTTTGCTTTCAACCCCTCTTGTTGTAGGATAAAACTGGCTTTATGCAAAACTTAGCCCCACCGGCCAAATATGCATGTAGAGATAGTTGATTATTATTTTACTCCTCTCTTTGATGACTTGCCGACATATTCAATATGCTGACCTACACGGCTGCAACGTATCATGTTGCAGAGTACTTTTCCGACCAGGAGTGAGGCTACGATCTACGCTCAACGACATGCCCTTGGAGTCGGATGGACTCGTCTACCTGATGCTTCCGCTAGTCTGCGTTAGATATCTCATGAGTTGGCCTTCAGCCACTTTATTGTAATCCTTTATTGTAATAAAGTACTCTTTATGATATTTCATTAATAAAGTTGTGTGATGGAACTCTTGAATATATACATTATGTACTGAGTGTGTACCAGCATGATCTTGGGATGGTACGGAAACACCAGAGGCTTGACTCGTCTTGAGTCGGGTCGCTACAGAAATGGTATTCAGAGCACACGCTGACCTTAGGACGTAACCTCTAGGAATGGAAAAGCCTTAGGAAGAAAACCATTTTCTCTTATGTCTATAAATCTTCTATTTTCCTCTTCTGATCATTTCTGACTTCTCTCCGATTTTCCAATGTTTAGATGGCCACCTTCATCCCTGTTAAGTTCACGGAGTTTTGCCAGCCCGACACCACTATGACGTTCGGAAAGGAGCTGGTGCAGATCACCAAGGATTTGAGTATTGCTCTACCGACTATCACAGAGAAGCCAACTTCGTCTTACCCGGAGGATTCATGCTACAGGATCGAGGTGCACATTCCCGGAAGGACATTCCAGCCGCGCACTGAGCCAATGGATTTCAAGTTCATCACACCCAACTGGATTCTCGGAAGGGACATGGCGATCCATTGTGCACTCGGACGTATCAAGGAAGAATACAAAGGCTGCCCTATTTCTCCAGACCTATTCACCATATCCCGGAGAAAGGAAGACGGAGATATCATCTCAAGCAAGACCAAGGACGCTCTCTTGTCTTATGCCCAGACCTTGGAGAAGCACAGCGGGACTCTGGAGTATCACGTGATCAAGGACGCCAGGAAGATCAAGAAACTGTCACTCCACGAGCTTGAACTTGAAGATGCATCCCGGGAAGCCCACTATGAACATGAGCTGGAGGTGAAGGACTTTCTGGAGCGGATCGAGAAGCTGAAGACTCGAGTTGCATACCTGGAGGAGGAACTGGACATGGGCGAGAACCTTCATCCCGAAGGAGACGTAGCCCCCTTGATCAGCAACGACGAGGACTATGAAGAAAGCTCCACCGAAGGACCCGTCACCATGCTTTTCTAAGGAGGACACTTAGACTAGACCACCAAATTTACTTTATCGTTATACGTTTTAGGCCGATGTTTAGGATTATCGAATTTTGTATCCTCGTGTGAACCCTTGTGATGGTATTGAATGAAATGTGTGGTGTGATACTTGTGTGTTAAATTCATAGGGGTAGTGTAATTACTCTTAGACCATTGTTCTATGCTAATCTCACACCTCCACAAACATCACATGCCTCCGAGACGCGCCCCTGAGTCCAACTTTCCGCCGGAACTCACCCAGTTGATCCAGCAACAAAACACCCTGATGCAACTGATCATACAGAACCAGAACAATAACAACAACCTTCACCCGCCCCAGGCCGACAATCTCACCCGTTTCCTAAGGTTGAACCCTCCAACTTTCTCCAGCAGCATTGAGCCCATTGTGGCAGATGATTGGCTCCGCAAGATGGAGCGTGAACTTATCACTGTTGGTTGTTCTGAAGCTGAGAAGGTGCGTTTTGCCGCGCATCAACTTGAAGGCCCTGCAGCTGCTTGGTGGGAGAACTACACCACCACTTACCCCATTGCTGGAGTCACTTGGGAGAAATTCAAGCAAGCCTTCCGCACCGCACATGTCTCCGCTGGTGCAATGAGTCTGAAGAAGCGTGAGTTTCGCAACTTACGCCAGGGGAATCGCTCTGTGGCCCAGTACGTTGATGAATTCATCATGCTCGCCCGTTATGCCCCTGGAGATGTGGCCAATGATGCGGCCAAGCAGGAAAAGTTCTTGGAAGGACTCAATGATGAGCTAAGCATTCAGTTGACTGTAGCCACCTTCAACAACTACCAGGAGCTGGTTGATAAGGCCCTCATCTTGGAGGGGAAACACTAGCAGATGGAGAACCGCAAGCGAAAGTATGGGGTTGGAAAGTTCAACTCCGGCACTCAGCAGAAGCCTCGCTACACCCCTTATTCAGGGAATACCGGGACTGGATCCGGTAAGTTTGGAGGACACGTTCAGCATAACCACCCAGTGCACAACCATGGAGGCCACAACCATGGAGGAAATGGGAACCACCGCAACAACAACAACTTCAAGAATGGCGGTACTGGCACTCAGCAGCATTCAGCTCCAGCTCAGAAGGATCTGACTCACATCACTTGCTTCAAGTGTCAGAAGACGGGACACTATGCCACTGAATGTCCCCAGAACAAGCAGGGAAATGGAAACGGCAACGACAACTCTGCAGCAAAGAAGCCCAATCCTTTTCCTCGAGCTCAGGTGAACCACATTGATGTTGAAGAGGTCTATGATCACCCCGATACTGTGGTTGGTAAGTTTTTGCTAAATTCACGTCCAGTATTGGTACTTTTTGATTCTGGTGCAACACATTCATTCATATCAAGGGTAGTAGTGGAAAAGTATAGTTTGCCAACTAGAACCCTCAGCCAACCTATTAAGGTTAGTTCCCCAGGAGGCATGATGACAGCCGGGATAGGATGCCATGCTTTGAGTCTCAACATCGGGAACCATAATTTTCCCACCGACCTCATCGTATTAGAGTCCCAGGGATTGGATGTAATCCTAGGCATGGATTGGTTGGCCAAGTATGAAGGGAATATCGATTGTGCCCTTAAGTCTATTTTTCTCACCACCCCCGAGCAGAAGCGGATTAAGTACGTGTCTCAACTCCTGACACGGAGTAAGCGTGTAAACTCTCTCACGGGAGTAGTCCAGGAGGAAGTACCGATTGTACAGGAGTACCCAGATGTATTTCCAGAGGAATTGCCGGGCATGCCACCCGATAGAGAGATTGAGTTCTTGATTGAGCTATTACCCGGAACAGCCCCGATATCCAAGAGACCCTATCGGATGCCCGCAAATGACTTGATAGAAATCAAGAAGCAAATTAAAGAGTTATTGGACAAAGGGTATATTCGCCCAAGTTCTTCACCTTGGGGAGCCCCAGTGCTCTTGGTTGAAAAGAAGGACAAGTCCTTGAGGATGGTTGTCGATTATCGTGCATTGAACGATGTGACCATCAAGAACAAGTACCCCTTGCCGATGATCAATGATCTGTTTGATCAGTTAGTTGGAGCTCGTGTATTCTCAAAGATCGATCTTCGATCCGGTTATCATCAGTTGAAAATTCGTGAACAGGATATACCCAAGACAGCCTTCACCACTCGGTACGGCTTGTATGAGTACACGGTCATGTCATTTGGACTGACTAATGCTCCGGCATATTTTATGAATCTGATGAACAAGGTATTTATGGAATACTTGGACAAGTTTGTCGTAGTGTTCATCGATGACATACTGATATTCTCCAAGAACGAAGAGGAACACAAGGAACACCTGCGTCTAGTTCTGGAGAAGCTTCGAGAGCATAAGCTATACGCAAAGTTTAGAAAATGTGAGTTTTGGTTGAAGGAAGTCGGATTTCTCGGACACGTCATCTCAGGAGAAGGAATAGCAGTGGACCCTGCCAAGGTCGCAGCAGTCACCGAATGGGTAGCACCCACTTCAGTCACGGAGATCCGCAGTTTCCTCGGACTTGCCGGATATTACCGGAGGTTCATTAAGAATTTCTCAAAGATTGCCAAGCCCATGACAGAGTTGTTGAAGAAGGAATCCAAGTATATTTGGACTGAGGAATGTGAAACCAGTTTTCAAGAGCTGAAGAAACGTCTTGTTACAGCCCCAGTGCTGATATTGCCGAACATTCGGAAGGATTTCCAGGTTTACTGTGACGCTTCTCGTCAAGGACTCGGAGGAGTGCTCATGCAAGAAGGCAAATTTGTAGCCTATGCATCCAGACAGCTTAGACCTCACGAGTTGAATTATGCCACACATGACTTGGAACTAGCAGCCGTAGTGCACGCTCTCAAGACCTGGAGACATTTCCTGATCGGAACTAGTTGTGATGTTTACACTGATCACAAGAGCCTGAAATATATCTTCACGCAGAAGGAGTTGAACCTTAGACAGAGGCGATGGCTAGAGTTGATCAAGGACTATGACATGAGATTGCATTATCACCCAGGCAAGGCAAATGTTGTAGCCGATGCGTTGAGCCGCAAGAGTTATGTGAACACACTCACAGCTGGAGGATTACCCCAGGAGTTAGTCGATGACCTCCGAGAGCTCAAATTGGAGATAGTTCCAAGAGGATTTGTTTCCACTCTGGAAATTCAGTCCACTTTGACAGAAAAGATCCGCGAAGCACAGAAATCAGACAAGGAGATAGCTGAGATTAAGCAGAAAATGGAAGACGGGAAGGCTAAAGGTTTTCGTGAGGATGAACACGGAACTTTATGGTTTGAGGATCGCATCTATGTGCCCAATGATCCCGAACTCAGGAAGTTGATACTTCAGGAGGCCCATGATTCCCCGTACTCGATACACCCCGGCAACACCAAGATGTATCCGGATCTGAAAGAAAGTTTCTGGTGGACAGGATTAAAGAAAGACATTGCTGAGTTCGTAGCAATATGCGATGTTTGTCAGCGAGTAAAAGCCGAGCATCAGAAGCCAGCAGGTTTGCTCCAACCTCTGCCAATACCCGAGTGGAAATGGGAAAAGCTTGGTATGGACTTCATCACAGGATTACCCAGGACCCGTTCTGGCTATGATTCTATTTGGGTTGTAGTCGATCGTTTGACCAAGGTAGCTCACTTCATCCTGGTGAAGACTACTTACATGAGTGCCAAGCTGGCCAAGATATATATGACGAGGATCGTATGTCTGCACAGAGTATCGAAGAGCATTGTGTCTGATAGAGGGACTCAGTGCACATCAAAATTTTGGCACCAACTGCATGAAACCTTGGGAACAAGATTGGAGTTCAGTATAACTTTTCACCCGCAGACAGATGGACAGACCGAGAGAGTTAATCAGATTCTGGAGGACATGTTGAGAGCTTGCGCACTAGACTATGGGTCTAGTTGGGATGACAATTTACCGTATGCCGAGTTCTCATACACCAACAGCTACCAGACCAGTCTGAAGATGGCCCCTTTCGAAGCTCTATACGGAAGGAGGTGCAGAACACCGTTGATGTGGGATGGAGTTGGAGACCGACAACTTTTTGGTCCCGACCTTATCCGAGATTCTGAAGAGAAGGTCAAGCTAATTCGTGACCGACTCAAGATAGCCTAGTCCAGGCAGAAGAGTTATGCCGACAGAAACGCAAGGAAGTAACGTACGAAGTGGGAGACCGAGCATATCTTCGGGTGTCTCCACTTCGAGGAATCAAGAGATTCGGTGTGAAAGGAAAATTAGCACCTCGCTTCATTGGCCCCTACAAAATTCTTGAACGTAGAGGCGAAGTTGCATATAAACTGGAACTGCTGGAAGGATTGTCCGGAGTTCATGATGTATTTCATGTTTCCCAGTTGAAGAAATGCCACGCTGAGATGGCCGATGTTCCGCTGAGAGATACAGTGCCCCTAGAGGCCATACAGCTTGACAGTGATCTGACATATGAGGAGAAACCCGTCAGGATTCTCGAGACTGCCAACAGAGTTACCCGCAGCAAGATCATCAAGTTCTGCAAGGTGTTGTGGAGCCACCACACCGAGGAAGAAGCCACCTGGGAACGGGAAGAGGATCTTCGTCGAGACCACCCGCACCTATTTTCTAGCCAACCTGAATCTCGAGGGCGAGATTCATCTTAAGGTGCGTAGGTTTGTAACATCCCAATTTTCCTAATTTGGAATGTTTTACATTGTAGCTAAGCATCTATGCATATTGATTGAAATAAATTTGGCATGTGAAATTCTTTCGTCTTTTGTTTTGCATTTCCATTTTTCCTCGCACGAGTAATGCCCGGAGAATTACTCTCTTGCACGCAAGAGAGAGAGAGCGGAGGAAAATGACCCTCCAAAGAGCGGGCAATTTCTGAAATGTTGGAGCCAAGAAAATCCAAAGTTCATTTGCAAAAATAAATAAAGAAAATTTGGGAATTTCTGAAAAAACATTTTTTAAGGTTTTTATTTTTGCTTTGGAAAAATGTTATTCGGGTAGAGAATATTTTTCTGATTTTTTTGGGCATATAATACCCTATATTAATATTTTGATTTATTTCCTTTTTTTTAGCTTTTGTTTTCTGTTTCGGAAAAAGTTATAAATTAGGAAAGTTACCCGCCGCCCGAGCGCATTATAGGCTTGGGCCGACCCCCCAGCCGCCAGGGACGAATCCCTTAGATCCCGGTCGACCTCCCCCTTCCATCCCCGCCTCCATTCACTGCCAGTGGGACCCCCGCGACCGACCCTCCCCTTCCCGTCGGTCACCATCTTCCTCCTTCCTATTTCGTGCCCGAGACCGAGCCCTCCCAGAACTCGGGATTCCTCCCCGATTTTCCCTCTCTTCTTTCCTTCCTTCACTCCCCCCTGGCCTATATAAGAGCCCACCCCTGCCGCCCCAGTTCCCACCCCTACCCCGACGAGCCGCCGCCCGAAGCCCCTGCAACCATCGCCCCCTGGAGCAGCGCCCCGTCAGCCGCCCCTCTCCGCCCGACGCCTCCTCGAGGAGGAGGACCACCACCGCCGCCGCCTCCCCGACTCTCCACCGCCCCCCGGAGCCTCCCTCGCCGGCGATGCCCCTCCCCGCCGGAGTACAAGCCACAACCATGGTAGACTCCTCTCCTCCTCTGTTGTGTTCTTTTTTTGTAGCCATTAGATCTCTACTCAACGGTGTAGATTAGATCCTAAATACCTCTTCGGTTTAGAGTAGAAAACCAGCGGTTTTATTTTCACTTATTCTTTTAGCCAGTAGTTTTTGTTAAGCCTAGGCCGTTGCTCCTAAGTTTGCAGCAAACATCTCCCTCGGCCTATAGTAGCATGCCACGTGTACCCCCTATTTGTAGATAGTTAGCTTCAGTTTTTTCTGTCTAAATTGCAAAAACAGAAAGTTTCTGTTTTGTTTTGGCCACAACTTTTTATCCCGAAGTCCAATGATATTGATTCGTTTTCCAGTAGCTCACAAATTTCCTGTAGTTTTTAAAAACATATAATTTGTCTATGTTTGAAATTTTCAAATATAAGTTAGATCAGATTTAGTTTAAACCTTGTTTTGCCTATTCCAGGAGTTTAAAAAATGATTTTGAGTTGATTCTTTTTGCTGCTGCTTCCTAGTGATAAAAGATTACTGTGGTAGAAGTTTCAAAATTTATAAAGTATTTTTACTGGTGGTTTCAACAGAAACAAGTTTCTGCCATACCGGCGCGTCTTGAATTCTTTTACTTAGGCTTTAGCAAATCCTTACTTGTGATGTTATTTTACTTGTTGCTTGATTGAAGTGCTTATGGTGTGCTTTGTGTTTGTATCGGTAGATCATCCGGAGTGCGAAGCGTGTTACTTAGAAGCGCTCGAGCAAGACAACTATCATCAAGGCAAGTCATTTTGATCATGTTTTTCCTATGTTTTCGATGCATGGTAGATCACCTTTCTTTGCCCAATTGCATGCTTCCTAGGTACTTGGAAACTTTAGTATAAGTTGTAGTATCATGTGGTAGGTACACACCAACCCTGATACTTGGCCCCGGGACGACAATTTCTTAATGCTATGCTTGAGTAGACGGGTTATCGGTTGAGTGTATATCACGAGTGATGCGAGGTTGACTAAATAATCAAGACCGGCTAAGACAAGATTTTCAAGGCCTCGGACGCAATGCAACTCTGGATGAAGGACGGTTGATCGGCTCCCTGGAGAACCCAGTGGATGCCCGGGATGCTGGAGAGGCCATGTCATCCTGCGGAAAGCTTCACCCAGGCTCGAAGAGACGGACGGAGACTTCAAGACTCAAGGCTTACCTGCACAGCCACAAGTCATTATGGGCTCTGGCTTGGTTGGACAACGCGGCGACTCTGGACAGGCGGTGCTAGCAGATGTAGAAGAACGGTAGGAATGGATGGGCACCGACAGGGATTCAGAGGGACCCGTTGAAACACCATGTTTTGATCATCCGGTCTTCAAACACCCTGAAGTGCGAGGACATACTCGGAGGCGATCAAATCTTGTGCGGAACGTGTGCAAAACTCTGCAGAGTACTCAAACCTAATCGATTAGCCGTGTCCACGGTCATGGACAACTTGAGCCGAAGGCATTGAATTTCCCTTGAACTCTCGACACAACTTAATAATGATGTGGGTGTTAATAACTATTCAGGCACGAGAATTGGTTGGCGGAACCATCTCGTTAACAACAAACAATGTAGTAATATTTTGCTTTCAACCCCTCTTGTTGTAGGATAAAATTGGCTTTATGCAAAACTTAGCCCCACCGGCCAAATATGCATGTAGAGATAGTTGATTATGATTTTACTCCTCTCTTTGATGACTTGCCGGCATATTCAATATGCTGACCTACACGGCTGCAACGTATCATGTTGCAGAGTACTTTTCCGACCAGGAGTGAGGCTACGGTCTACGCTCAGCGACATGCCCTTGGAGTCGGATGGACTCGTCTACCTGATGCTTCCGCTAGTCTTCGTTAGATATCTCATGAGTTGGCCTTCAGCCACTTTATTGTAATCCTTTATTGTAATAAAGTACTCTTTATGAGATTTCGATTAATAAAGCTGTGTGATTGAACTCTTAAATATATACATTATGTACTGAGTGTGTACCAGCATGATCTTGGGATGGTACAGAAACACCAGAGGCTTGACTCGTCTTGAGTCGGGTCGCTACAGGTACGAAAGGATGGGCAGAGCCTTAGCTACGACGAGGTTGTATGAGTTTAGGCTCCTCTACGGTGGAGGTAAATGCCCTACGTCTCAGTGCTCTTGGGAGCTTAGTGTCGAGTGGAATATAGATTACAGTAAATGCCAACCCCTGCACGAGTGGGGAAGGGCGGCTTATATAGAGTGCGCTGCCCTTCACAACGGCCTGGTGGACAGGGGTGGAATAGTGGCGAATAAATGCTTACGTTACAGGTAACGTATGCCTTAAATGCTAACAATGGTGTATGAAAACGTATGACCGTTGCCCTCCTCGGAGGTTACGATGTACAGAGTGGAATTCAGTCGGTACTATAAATACGCTCCGAATGCTCGTCACCGACTGGATGATGGGGGGTCCTTAGTTCAGTCGGAACTGTCTAAGGGCCTTGCCCTCTATGAAGGGTAGTCCTTGGGTAGGACCTATAGGGCAGGCCTATGACCCTACCCTGGGACTATAACCCCATCATTAGTCCCCGAATGGATCGGGGTTGGAATGACGAAGTGATGCCTGGAGTAGGGATCCGACTGGTATTGATGTGACTTTGGCGTTGTTTGCCTCGATCCGTTTTATCCTTTCGACCAGTGATCCGAGTGAATATACCAGTGAAACGAACCGTCAGGGACCGAGTGCTTCCGCGGAATCTTTCGATGTGACCGGTCAAACTGACAGCGGCGGATTATCTGGGATCCTCAAATTTCAGTTTCCGCGCGCTCAGCGGGGATGACAACATCGCCATCGAGTAGTTTCGGCCGCCTCGATTACCGCGCCTTTATCTTCTCCACTAACATCGCAGCAGCCGGTCGGGGGATAAGATTTTGGGGCCACCTGTTAGTGACTCAGTCGGAAGCTTATTTAAGTCTCTCCGGCGGGGGTTTCTTGTTACGCTGCCCTTGTTACTCGCATTCACCTCGCTCCTCCCGTAGCTCCCTGCGCGCTCCAAGCCTCCTCCTTCCTCTCCCCCTCGCCGGATCTGTTGCCTTCACCATGACAAAGGGGCAGACCAGCAAACTCGAGTCGCAGAAGAAGAAGAAGAAGGGGGCGGCCCCTGCTCAGCGGCGACAGCGGGCACTGCCGGCGGGTTGAATCCAAGGGGATTTCCTCCCCTCCACGGTGACGGCGTACGACTTGCTGGAGCTAGTGGAGCACGACATGATCGCCAACAAGTCGTGGAGGCTGCCGGCGGAGGGCGAGACGGAGCCGGCGCCGCAGGAGGGGAGCGCGTCCTGCTGCTCAGCCACGTGTTCAGGGGCTTCTCCTTGCCTCCCCACCCCTTCTTTAGAGGTATTATGAATCACTTCGGGGCGCAGCTCCATCACTTTCCTCCAAATGCGATAGCCCATCTTGCCGCATTCGTCACCCTTTGCGAGTGCTTTATTGGATGTCCCCCCATTGGGGGCTCTTTAAGTACATCTTCTCCGCTAGGTCCCAGACTGTCAAAAAGCTTAGCCAGTCGGACGATAAAACTCATCTCCTCTAGCTCTGCGGGGGCTTAGGCTTACAGAAGAAAATGAAGAGTAGCTACCCCCTCTCAAGTTGTCCGAGTCAGTTAGGAACTGGCAGTCGACCTGGTTCTATTGCCAGGACGTCGCTTGTCCGAATGCCGCGACTGGGTTGCCGCCCTTTAGCCTAGACCATTCGGCCCCTCCCAGGCAGCTTGCACTCTCAAAGGTGGAAAAGATCCAGATCCAACCTCTGGTCGACGCGCTGATAGCTGTCGTCCGCAAGGGAGTCATCGGCACAGATTTGGTGGAGACTTTTCTGGGTCGGCGCATCCAGCCACTGCAAGCCCGACACCACGCCATGTGGCACTACACGGGGCCTGAGGATTCCACTCGGACTCATCCAGAATGCGTGACCGGGGAGGTTGTGACAGCGTGGGTCCGCGGCATCACAGGCGCATGCGACAACCCCAGAGGAGCCCAGCGGGTGAAGCCCTTCCGCACCGATAATCCTCCTCCGAATGAGGTGAGCACCTCTTGTCGAGTGCTTTCAATCTTCTTATATCTATCTCTTTTCTTGTACCGCCGCCTGACGTATGACGTTGCCGACTGTGTTTTGTGCAGGAGTGGACCAACTGGTATTCTCCCGTCTCGAACGGGAATCCAGCCGAGGAAGAGGAGGGCAGCCAGGAGGGCAGCGTGGATAGCGCTGAGTACAACTCCGACAGTGGGGAGACGGAGGAGGAGACTGAAGAGGAGGAGGGGGAGGTTGGGGAGCAGAGCTCGCCACCTCCACCATCAGAGCCTCGAACTAAGAGCCGTCATGAACTTGCGGCTCCGCCGGCTCCTCCAGCGGCCCCGAGTGCTCCGCCAGCTTCTCCCATGGCTCCGAGTGCTCGGAGCATGAAGAGGACTAGGGACGCTGCTGCCGAGCCCACGGATCAGCCATCCAAGGTGGCAAAACCTAGCAGGCCCAAGCCTCGGAAAGCTTTGCCTCGGATGAGGATCGCTGTTCCAGTCGCATCAACGTAAGTGTCTTGTTCTCCCATCTTGCTTCAGTATCTAGTTGAACTCATGCTTATCCGTCGAGTGGATTTTACTCGACAAAGCTGCTACCTCAGCCACCTCTCTGCCGCGCCAGGATGATGATCCCATGGATACGGATAACGCTGCCACATCCCAGCAAGGTACGTCGTCACGACTCTGAGAGTTTGTATTATTGTTTCACGAGTGCTATCTTTAATCTTTCCCTTTTTCTGTAATTTCATGTTGTTCAGTCGGGCTTCCTTCGGAGGTGATTCACCTGGAGGATGACGTCCAAAGGGGGTCAGGGCCAGCTTTGGCGCCTGTCCTTGAGGTTGTCCCATCTTCTGCTGCTCCCACCATGGACGTGCCGCCGGCCGAGACGATGCCGCCGACTGAGACGGTGCCCCTCGCGGCGGAACCGACTGGAGCGGAACTTGGGATGCCCAAGGAGTCTTCTGTCGTGCCGGGTCCGTCGACCGTCCAGTACGACGCCCGACACCTCCCGGAAGACCAAGTGGGGGCCGCCAAGGAGGCCATGGTGCAGGTGGAGCTGATGGTGGGTGATGCCAAGGGAGCGTATGACTCCATCACGTCTTTGTACAAGAGAAGCTTGGAACTCCGGGACGATATCCGAGTAAGTGCGCTAGTAAGTGTTTACTTTCCTCTTGCTACCCACTGGGGGTTTAAGTGATATACTCGGATATGGTAGGATTAGTTTGCAGTGGGTTCACTACGAGTGAACCCAGTGGGTGTAGTCCCCGAGACTTCTGTCGAGTGCTTGCACCGACAATTGTCTTTATATGCATTTTCCGTGACCTGATCAGATCAGAGCTGATGTGCCCGAATGGTACCAGTGGGGGCACTCCGAGTGCACCCACTGGGTGTAGTCCCCGAGAGTAGTGTTACTCACGTCGGGTAATAGTAGTCTCATAGACTTGTCTGTTTGTCATGTAGCTCAATAGGGCCGACCTGTTCGAGCTTCATGCCAGTGGGGTCACTCTTAGTGAACCCACTGGGTGTAGTCCCCGAGACTGGTGTCGATTGCTTGCATCGGCAGGGGTCTAAAGAACTTTGAACTTTGTTTGTTTTCCTTGTTGAATGTGTCTGATCATCCCTTTGCGCTGATTTGGCAAAAGACTTGCGAAATGGGATCCGCATACAATGCTCTGAAGGCTGAAAAGATTCAGCTTGCTGTGGAATTGGAGGCGGCTGTGAATGACTTGGCTGGTGTGAAGGGGGCTCTTGCTGACCGAGATAAGTCTTTGGAGGAGTCCCGGGAGATCAACAAGGCATTGGTGGCCGAAATTGAGAAAATGGGCAAGCAAAGAACTGAACTGATGGGTCAGATGAAGGTGATGAACAATCGGTGCATGGCGCAGGAGAAGTACGTCAGCGACTGGGCAAGGAAGATGATTGCACTGCTTGGTGGTATGTTTTTTGCCGAGTGCTTCTTGTCTTTGGAGTTTATTCTGTGCTTACTTTCTGCTTGTCTTTTCTTGGCAAATTTTTTTCTGGACGCTGAGGCTGAAGCAGCCGACATTGAACGGTCGGTTGTTCCGAAAGTTCCACTCGGCGACGAAGCCAACCGGGACATGCTCCGAGCACATATTCGCCTTGGCAGAGTGGGACCTTTCATTGGCCGCCTGAGAGAAGTCATCGGCCGGATCGACAAGGAGCTGTGGCCCGAAGATGATTCCCGACAAGAAATAGAGGGTTGATGACTCGGCTGGAGGACGTCCCGAACCGAGTGCAGGCATGGAAGAAGTCTGCCGCTCGTTGTGGTGCGGACGTGGTGCTATCTCTGGTCCGAGTGCACTGCAAAGAAGCTCGCGAAGAAAAGTTGAAGGCGTTGCAGGTCGCCAACACCAAGAAGCTTCGATTGAAGATTTCATGGAGACCTTCATCGACACAGCCACTCGCATCGCAGACGGGATCGACCTTGACACCTTTGTGGAGCCTGCGAGTCCTGGTGACGCTTGAAAAACTTTATGGTGAACGCACTTTTGCCTCGGAATGCCGAGTGTTATCTGTATCAAACTTTGGCCACTTCTGTTGGCCGTCACATTCGTGGTTCGGTGTGGATAAGCTTGATCCACACCGAGCCGACTGATCGTAGATCCAACTTTGAATTCGAATCGAATATTTTGCTCTTCTTTCGCCATGTTTTTTTACACGATTTTGGCTCGTGGTTTTTGTTTGGCGTTTCTTGGTGAAGCCAATGGCAAACATGCGGAGCATGTAATTGTCAGTTGTCTTCACATCCACATGAGCTTCAATGAGGGTCTGCTAAGCCTCCGAGTGGATCTCGAGGATACACTCGAAGGAAGCTTTTTTACTTAGGCGATTCTGGATCGCAGCTAAGTCTCCGAGTGCGGCATCTCGTGCGCACTCGGAGTGAATTGATACTCATGTAGTTGTCAGTTGTCTTCACATCCACATGAGCCTCAATGAGGGTCAGCTAAGCCTCCGAGTGGATCTCGAGGATACACTCGAAGGAAGCTTTTTACTTAGGCGATTCTGGATCGCAGCTAAGTCCCCGAGTGTGACTTTTCGTGCGCACTCGGAGTGAGTTGATACTCATGTAGTTGTCAAGTCTCCGAGTGCGGCATATCGTGCGCACTCGGAGTGAGTTGATACTCATGTAGTTGTCAGTTGTCTTCACATCCACATGATCCTCAATGATGGTCTGCTAAGCCTCCGAGTGGATTTCGAGGATACACTCGAAGGAAGCTTTTTTACTTAGGCGATTCTGGATCGCAGCTAAGTCTCCGAGTGCGGCTTTTCGTGTGCACTCGGAGCGAGTTTGTACTTAGGCGATTTTGAGTCGCAGCTAAGTCCCCGAGTGCGAATTTTAGTGCGCACTCGGAGCGAGTTTGTACTTAGGCGATTCTAGGTCGCAGCTAAGTCCCCGAGTGCGGCTTTTAGTCCGCACTCGGAGCGAGTTTGTACTTAGGCGATTCGGGGTCGCAGCTAAGTCCCCGAGTGCGACTTTTAGTGCGCACTCGGAGCGAGTTTGTACTTAGGCGATTCTGGGTTGCAGCTAAGTCCCCGAGTGCGACTTTTAGTGCGCACTCGGAGCGAGTTTGTACTTAGGCGATTCTGGGTCGCAGCTAAGTCCCCGAGTTCGGCTTTTGGTGCGCACTCGGAGCGAGTTTGTACTTAGGCGATTCTGGGTCGCAGCTAAGTCCCCGAGTGCGACTTTTAGTGCACACTCGGAGCGAGTTTGTACTTAGGCTATTCTGGGTCGCAGCTAAGTCCCAGAGTGCGACTTTTAGTGCGCACTCGGAGCGAGTTTGTACTTAGGCGATTCTGGGTCACAGCTAAGTCCCCGAGTTCGGCTTTTGGTGCGTACTCGGAGCGAGTTTGTACTTAGGCGATTCTGGGTCGCAGCTAAGTCCCCGAGTGCGACTTTTAGTGCGCACTCGGAGCGAGTTTGTACTTAGGCGATTCTGGGTCGCAGCTAAGTCCACGAGTGCGGCTTTTGGTGCGCACTCGGAGCGAGTTTGTACTTAGGCGATTCTGGGTCGCAGCTAAGTCCCCGAGTGTGACTTTTAGTGCGCACTCGGAGCGAGTTTGTACTTAGGCGATTCTGGGTCGCAGCTAAGTCCCCGAGCGCGGCTTTTGGTGCGCACTCGGAGCGAGTTTGTACTTAGGCGATTCTAGGTCGCAGCTAAGTCCCCAAGTGCGACTTTGAGTGCGCACTCGGAGCGAATTTTTTAGACCGGAGTCTGCGAACGCGGAAGAATTTTGAACCTGCAAGAAATCAATCTGCTTTGTATTACTTCAGTGATACTTGTTCTTTACATTGCCCCCATCGGCGGTCACGTGTAGAAGCGCTTCAGGAGATCTCTGTTCCATGCTCGCGGCTCGTCCGTTTCTCTGTCGAGGTTGTAGAGTCGATATGCTCCGTTGTTCAGCACCTTAGAGATGATGAAGGGTCCTTCCGAGGCGGGAGCCAACTTGTGAGGCCTCTGCTGGTCCACTCGGAGCACCAAGTCGCCTGCTTGGAATGTGCGACTCCTGACGTGCCGCACGTGAAATCGCCGCAGATCTTGTTGATAAATTGTTGAGCGAGTCAGTGCCATCTCACACTCTTCTTCTAGTAGATCCACTCCGTCTTGCCTGGCTTGCTCTGCTTCGGCTTCGGAGAAGAGTTCGACTCGTGGAGAGTTGTGAAGCAAGTCACTCGGAAGGACTGCCTCGACTCCCTAAACGAGGAAGAACGGGGATCGCCCTGTAGATCTATCCGGAGTTGTGCGGAGGCCCCACAACACCGAAGGCAGCTCGGTGACCCATGCGCTGGCGGCATGTCCAACTTCTCGCAGGAGTCGAGGCTTCAACCCTTGAAGAATAAGTCCATTCGCCCGCTCTGCTTGCCCGTTTGTTTGGGGGTGCGCCACAGATGCAAAATCCACTCGGATACCTTGGCCTATGCAAAAACCTTTGAATCTGTCCGAGTCAAAGTTTGTGCCATTGTTGGTGATTATGCTATGCGGAACCTCAAATCTGGCGATGATGTCTCTGACAAATTTGATGGCCGTAAGGGCGTCAAGCTTCTTGATGGGCATGGATTCAATCCACTTGGTGAACTTGTCGACTGCTACCAGCAGATGAGTGAATCCCCCTTGGCCTGTTCTGAATGGTCCGACTGTATCTAATCCCCATACTACGAACGGCCAAACAAGAGGGATTATCTTCAGCGCAGATGTTGGCTTGTGGGACTTGTTCGAATAGAACTGATAGCCTTCGCATCGGTCGACCATATCTTTTGCCATTTCATTCGCCTGCAACCAGAAGAAACCAGCTCTGAATGCTTTGGCAACGATTGCTCTTGAGGAGGCATGATGGCCGCAGGTTCCCGAGTGAATTTCTTCCAGGATTAACTGTCCCTCCTCAAGGGAGATGCATTGCTGAAGGACGCCTGAAACACTTTCCTTGTACAACTGGCCATCAATGACGGTGAAGGACTTCGACCTGCGGACGATCTGCCTCGCTTGGACTTCGTCTTCTGGTAATTCTTGCCTCAGGATGTACGCAATGAACGACACAGTCCAATCGGGGATGAGAGCAAGAATCTCCATGATCAAATCAACCACAGTGGGGACCTCGACTTCAGTCGGATCTGTTGAGCTCTTCGGTTGTACTGGTTCCTCTGTGAAAGGATCTTCTTTTACTGAGGGAAGGTGTAGGTGCTCGAGGCAGACATCACTCGGGACCGGTCTCCGAGTGGATCCAAGTTTCGCCAATTCATCAGCTGCTTGGTTTTTCAGTCGCGGAACATGGTGGAGTTCCAGATCTTCAAACTTCTTCTCGAGCTTCCTTACTGTGTTGCAGTATGTAGTGATGGTGGGGTTCCTGACATCCCACTCCTTCATCACTTGATTAACCACCAAATCTGAATCGCCATAGACCATCAGGCGATGGACGCCGAGTGTGATGGCCATGCGCAATCCATAAAGGAGGGCTTCATACTCTGCCTCATTGTTGGAAGAATCGAAATGTATCTGCAACACATACTTAAGTTTTCACCTTTTGGCGATATGATCACTACGCCAGCGCCGGAGCCATTCAACATCTTGGACCCATCGAAGAACATAGTCCAATGAGCCGAGTAGATGTGAGTCGGTTGAAGTTGTTCTACCCATTCTGCTATGAAGTCAGCCAGAGCTTGAGACTTTATAGCCTTCTTGGCTTCGAACTTGATGTCGCAGTATAACATCTCCATAGCCCACTTCACCACTCGGCCTGATGCATCTCGATTGTGGAGGATTTCCGACAATGGAGCATCAGAAATGACAGACACCGAGTGGTCTTGGAAATAATGAGCACCTTCTTTGCAGTCATGTAGATCCCATAAATAAGCTTTTGATAATGGGGATACCTTTGCTTGGAGGAGTCAGGACTTCGGAGACATAATATACTGGCCACTGAACCTTGTACGCTTTGCCTTCTTCTTCGCGTTCGACTGGGAGAATAGTGCCGGCGACTTGATTTGTAGCCGCGATGTACAGAAGAAGGGGTTCTTTACTGAGCGGGACAGTAAGAACCGGCTGGGTGGAAAGCAGGGCTTTGAGGTCGTCGAATGCAATTTGGGCTTCGTCTGTCCACTCGAAAGTATCTGATTTCTTCATGAGTCGGTACAGAGGTAACGCATTCTCGCCGAGTCGAGCGATAAACCTGCTCAAAGCCGCTAGGAAACCTGTGAGCCTTTGAACATCATGTATTCTGACCGGCCGCTCCATTCGGACGATGGTCCCGATATTTTCGGGGTTGACATCGATCCCTCGTTCGAAAACGAAGAAACCGCATAACTTTCCGCTGGGAACACCGAATGAACACTTGGCAGGGTTGAGCTTGATATCGTAACTACGAAGGTTGGCGAATGTTTCTGCCAAGTCAGTCAGCAGGTTGGAATCTTTGCGTGACTTGACTACGCTATTGTCCATATATGCCTCCACATTTCGACCGATCTGGTCAAGGAGGCATTTTTGGATCATGCGCATAAAAGTTGCTCCTGCATTCTTCAAACCGAATGGCATAGTGATGTAGCAGAAACACCCGAATGGGGTGATGAAGGCTGTTTTTGAATTCATCCGGACCATACAAACGGATCTGATGATAGCCCGAATAGGCATCAAGGAATGATAAACGCTCGCAGCCCGCAGTCGAATCAACAATTTGATCAATGCGGGGGAGCGGGAAATGATCTTTTGGGCAGACCTTATTGAGATGCTTGAAGTCGATGCACTTACGGAGAGACTTGTCCTTCTTGGGCACCATGACAACATTGGCGAGCCACTCGGAGTGGTGTACCTCACGAATGAAGTTGGCTGCCAAAAGTTTAGCCACCTCCTCTCCGATTGCCTTCCTTTTGTGCGCGACGGACCGACGCAGGCGTTCTCGGACGGGCCGAGCAGCAGGATCCACATGCAGTCGGTGCTCAGCCAACTCCCTGGGTACACCTGGCATGTCAGCGGGCTTCCATGCGAAAATGTCTGAGTTCTCACGAAGGAATTGGATGAGCTCGGCTTCCTATTTTGGATCAAGGGTGGTGGATATGTTCATCGGGGTGGCGGTGTCGTCCGTCGGGTGGATGCTGACCTTCTTCGTGTCGCCCGCCGACTGGAATGTGCACTCCGAAGCTGGCTTCTTCGAACGCATCAAGTCAGCGGGGTCGGCTGTCTTCTTGTACTCATCCAGCTCGAGGATAGCCATCTGCTGATCGGCAATCCTCAACCCCTGCTGCAGACACTCCTCGGCCCGCTGCTGATTGCCCGTGACCGTGATCACACCTTTGGGACCCGGCATCTTCAGCTTCAAATACACGTAACATGGACGGGCCATGAAACGTGCATACGCCGGACGGCCCAGAATTGCATGGTATGCACTCTGGAAGTCCACCACCTCGAATGTCAGCTTTTCCTTGTGGAAGTTCTTGTCGGAACCGAAAACGACGTCCAACGCGATCTGGCCGAGTGACTTGGCCTTTCGTCCTGGGACGACTCCGTGGAACTGCATGCTGCTCTCGCTAAGTTTGGACATCAGAATGCCCATCCCCTTGAGAGTGTCGGCGTACATGATGTTCAAGCCACTGCCGCCGTCCATGAGGACTTTGCGCAGTCGGACTCCTTCCACCACCGGGTCGACGACCAGAGCCTGCCTCCCTGGGGTGGGCACGTGTGCTGGATGGTCCGACTGATCAAAGGTGATCGCAGTCTCAGACCATTTGAGGAACGTGGGGTTGGTTGGGGTTGCCATGTTCACCTCCCTGTTCACCAACTTCAGTCGACTCTTGCTTTCCACGTCAGCAAAAATCATCAATGTTGCATGGACTTGGGGGAACGGATCCTCCTTGTCCTCATCATCCTGCTCGTTGTCCTTTTCACTCGGCTGACCTTCGCCGAACCCTTGGATCAGGAGGCGACATTGCCGAGTGGTGTGCTTCGGGAATATGGCGTTCCCTTCTTCGTCCATCTTTGTGTGGATTGGACATGGCTGATCCAGGATGGAATTCCCGAACTGCTTCTTCTTGGGGGTGTACTGAGCTTTCCCCTTGCCCTTGAACATGGCATTGGTAACGGCTGCTGCCTCTGCCTGCGGAGTGGACGGAGCTTCCTGCTTCTGCTTCCGATTGCTGTTCCCATCTCCATCGGCGACTGCCTTATGCTTGCCGCTACCTATGCGGTCCTCTTCTTCGCCATTTGCGTAGCGTGCGGCTATCTCCATCATCTTGCTCATGGAGATGTCGCCTGTCCGACCGAACTTCAGGTACAGATCTCTGTACCGCATGCCTGCCTTGAAGGCGCAGTCTGCTTGGTGCTGTGTGATGTTCTCCACTGTGTGGTAGAGAGTCGTCCAACGCTGGATGAAATCGCGCAGGGGCTCATTCTGCTTCTGGACACAGTGCTGGAGCTCCACGAGACCAGCAGGGCGTTTGCACGTGCCCTCGAAGGTCCTGATGAAGACTCGGGACAGATCTGCCCAGCTGTAGATGCTTGATGGAGCCAACTGGTTCACCCACGCTCGTGCCGAGCCATCGAGCATCAGGGGGAGATGTTTCATGGCGACCTGGTCATCTCCACCACCGATCTGGACTACCACTCGGTAGTCGTCCAACCATGTTTCTGGCTTGGATTCTCCTGTGAACTTGCTGATCCCCGTCGCCAATCGGAAGTTGGGAGGGATGTCAGCTGAACGGATGGCCCGACTGAAGCACTCGGGGCCAGAGGCGATGGTCCTGCTTCCACTCGGACGGTCTCTATCGTGACCATCATGGTGGGCTCGACTCCTGTTGACCTTCCTGTGGGCGATGTACCCTCTTGCGTCGGGCCTTGGATCATATGCGTCACCGACTGAACGCCGATCATCGTGATGTCGGGGCCCGTAAGGCCCATCCCGCGGAGGAGTGCGTGAACGGCGACGATCTTCAGGATTCATGGAACGACTGCCCCCTTTGCGTCGCTCATGAGAGTCGGGGCTGAAAACCGAGCGATGCGTGTTCGCGTGAACAAAACTGTTGTGGACCCTGTTGTGCGACTGGGAGACCGCCGAATTCTGCTGCTGCGCTGTGTGCAACAGGGCACGGATCTGCTTGATCCCTCTACCAGCCTCTGAATCAGTCGGTTGGAGGGAATCGGCTATCTTGGCGGCGGCAGCCAGGTTGAGGACGAGTGTGCGGAACACCTCCACGTTGCTCTGACGAGTGCGTCGACTGGCAGAACGGTGGTGTTGACGGCGAGCGCCGGATGATTCGCCGACCTCATGCTCGTTCCGACCAGTTCGGCGGGGACTTTCATGGGAATCAGCCATGAGAACTTCGGCTGCAGGCCCGCGACCCAAGTACTCGGAAGGTAACTCAGTCGGAACTGAGTCCAAGCACTAGGACGGTGGCGCGACGACAACTGACTCGAGGACCGCCACTTGAGAGGACGCGTTCTGTCGCGCCTGGGCATGTCGCACCCAAAGCTGGAGCCGCGGACGGCGGGACCGCTTGTTGCGGCGCGTGACGGGGGCGGAGACCGACACCCAGGCCGATTGATGGAGAAGAAGGACGCCACGGGAACCGGCACGGAAGTGCATAGCCCCGCGACTGGGGAGCGCATCGACGTCGAGAGGCGCATCCCGAAGCCATGCCGAATCATCGATGATGAAGGAGAGCGCGCCGAAGAGGATCTCATGACCCATGCACAAATCTCCGCCGAACGACATGATGAAAAGATGAAGTTGCAAACTCGCCGGAAGTCGCTTAGACGCCTGCCCCACGGTGGGCGCCAACTGTCGTGGGTATAAGTCTCACAGTAGAAGTGTAGGGTACGAAAGGATGGGTAGAGCCTTAGCTACGACGAGGTTGTATGAGTTTAGGCCCCTCTACGGTGGAGGTAAAAGCCCTACGTCTCAGTGCTCTTGGGAGCTTAGTGTCGAGTGGAATATAGATTACAGTAAATGCCAACCCCTGCACCAGTGGGGAAGGGCGGCTTATATAGAGTGCGCTGCCCTTCACAACGGCCCGGTGGACAGGGGTGGAATAGTGGCGAATAAATGCCTACGTTTCAGGTAACGTATGCCTTAAATGCTAATAATGTTGTATGAAAACGTATGACCGTTGCCCTCCTGGGAGGTTATGATGTACAGAGTGGAATTCAGTCGGTACGAAAAATACGCTCCGAATGCTCGTCACCGACTAGATGATGGGGGGTCCTTAGTTCAGTCGGAACTGTCTAAGGGCCTTGCCCTCTATGAAGGGTAGTCCTTGGGTAGGACCTATAGGGCAGGCCTATGACCCTACCCTGGGACTATAACCCCATCAGGCTCCCTGTGGGCCCCCTGCCTTGGCCCTCAAGTACCCCGATCTTCTTCTGTTCTGGAGAAAATTATTTCGGGAATTTTATTCCATTTGGACTCCGTTCCAAAATCAGATCTGAAAAGAGTCAAAAACACAGAAAAAACAGGAACTGGCACTTGGCACTGAATTAATAAGTTAGTCCCAAAAAAGATATAAAAGGTATATAAAACATCCAAAGTTGACAAGATAACAACGTGAAACCATAAAAAATTATAGATACGTTTGAGACGTATCAATCATCTTAATAGAGGTGTTATGATCAGCACTATTGGTTGGAATAGCTTCTACCCATTTAGTGACATAATGAACGACAACCAAAATATGTGTATACCCATTAGAGGTAGGAAAAGGTCCCATATAATCAAATCCCCAAACATCAAATGGTTCAAAAACCAGTGAATAATTCATAGGCATTTCCCGACGTCTACTTATATTAGCAACTCCTTGACATTCTACACAAGAGAGGACAAACTTACGAGCAACTTTGAAAAAAGTAGGCCAATAAAATCCAAACTGTAATACCATCCATGCAGTTCTATCACCCGCATGGTGTCCTACATAAGCTTCGGAGTGACACTTCCAAAGTATTTGTTTCTGTTCATGCTCAGGTATACAACATCTAATAATACCATCCACTCCCTCTTTATAAATATGTGGGTCATCCCTAAAAGTAATGTCTTAAATCAAAGAGGATTTTTTCTTTTGTTGATAGGTGAAACTAGGTGGTATGTATTTAGCAACAATGTAATTAGCATAGTCAGCAAACCACGGGGTGTTATGAGAAACATTGACCATAGTTAGTTGTTCATCGAGAAAGCTATCATCAATAGGTAGTGTGTGATAGCCTGGCTTATTAGGGATGATAGACTACTCATATCAATAAGGAATTCCTCCTTTTCTGGGAGCCCATTCAAACAGAACTCCCAAGTTAAGCGTGCTTGGCTTGGAGTAGTTCTAGGATGGGTGACCGACCAGGAAGTTCATCCCGGATGCGCATGAGTGAGGAGTTACATAGTGGGTCATCAAGAACGTTTATCTAAGATAAACAAGTTATCAGCTACGGGGTTCTCAACTCCTTTCCTATCAATGATATGCAAATCAAATTCTTGTAGCAAAAGAACCCACCTAATAAGTATAGGCTTAGCATCTTTACTTTCCATAAGATATTTAAGAACAACATGATCAGTGTGAACAATTACTTTATAATCAACAATGTATGATCGGAATTCATCACAAGCAAATACAACTACTAAGAATTTATTTTCAATGGTAGCATAATTTCTCTCGGCACTGTCTAGAGTTTTACTAGCATAATGAATGACATTTAATTTCTTATCAACTCTTTGTCCTAGAAGAGCACCAACAACACAATCACTAGCATCACACACAATTTCAAAAGGCAAGTTCCAATCAGTTCTTGAAAAATAGGTGCAGAAGTTAAGGATTTCTTAAGTGTTTCAAAGGCTTCTACACAATCACCATAAAAAACGAAAGGAACATCCTTTTGTAATAAATTAGTAAGAGGCCTAGTAATTTTAGAGTAGTCTTTAATAAAACTCCTATAGAAACCAGCATGACCAAGGAAACTACAAATACCTTTAATATCTTTAGGACACGACATCTTCTCATTTGCACCAACTTTAGCCTTATCCACCTCAATACCTCGTTCGGAAATTTTATGAACCAAGACAATACCTCCATTTACCATAAATTGGCACTTTTCCCAATTAAAGACAAGGTTAGTTTGCTCACATCTCTACAAAACTTGATCAAGGTTGCTTAGGAAATCATCAAAAGAAGTTCAATAAATGGAAAAGTCATCCATGAAGACCTCGACAATCTTTTCACAAATATCAGAGAATAGAGCAGTCATACATCTTTGAAAGGTAGCAGGTGCATTGCATAATCCAAAAGGCATACATCTAAAAGCATAGGTTCCAAAAGGACAAGTAAAGGTGGTTTTCTCTTGATCACGTTGTGACACAAGTATTTGAGAGAAACTAGAATAACCATTTGGAAAGAAAAAATGCATGTGCTTCCATAATCTTCTAGCATTTGGTCTATGAAAGCTAAATGATAATGATCTTTTCTAATAGCTTTGTTTAATTTTCTAAAATCAATTACCATTCTATAGCCAATCACAATTCTTTGTGGAATGAGTTCATTTTTATCATTAGGAACAACAGTAATACCTCCTTTCTTGGGAACACAATGAACGTGACTTACCCATCTACTATCAGATATGGGATATATTATACGCGCTTCGAGAAGCTTTAATATTTCATTTCTTACCACTTCTTTCATTTTGGGATCCAGTCTTCATTCGTGATCAACAACGGGTTTAGAATCTGGTTCCATATTAATCTTGTGCTCACAAAGAGTGGGACTAATGCCCTTAAGATCATCAAGAGTATACCCAATAGTATCTCGGTTCTTACTTAGAGTTTTTAACAAACTTTCTTCTTCATGCTTTGTAATGTTAGCAATGATAATAACATGATATATCTTCTTTTCATCAGGATAACCATATTTCAAAGTGTCGGGTAATTGATTTAATTCAAACACAGCATCACCCTTGGGTGGAGGAGGACCTCCTAGAGTTTCAAGAGGCAAGTTGTGTTTAAGGATATGTTTTTGCTCAAAGAACATATTATATAGTTCATTTCTGTCAGCATATGTATATGATTTTCATGGTCTAGCAAATATTGTTCTAATGGATCAGTAGGAGGGATGGCAATAGAATCAAGCCCAATTATTTCATCTTTACTAGGCAATTCTTTGTCATGGGTTTGCTTACTAAACTTGGAGAAATGAAACTCATGAGACGTTCCACCAAAATTAACACTGAGAGTTTCCTTTTTGCAATATATTTGGGCATTGATAGTGTTCAAGAAGGGTCTACCAAATATTATGGGACAAAAATTATCTTGTGGTGAGCCAAGTACTAGAAAATCAGCAGGGTATTTTACTTTTCCACACAAGACTTCCACATCTCTAATAATACCAACTGGTGTGATGGTGTCTCCATGTGAAAGCCTCGCATATTAGAGATGATAGACTACTCATATCAATAAGGAATTCCTTCTTTTCTGGGAGCCCATTCGAACACAACTCCCAGGTTAAGCGTGCTCAGCTTGGAGTAGTTCTAGGATGGGTGACCGACTGGGAAGTTGATCCCGGGTGCGCATGAGTGAGGACAAAGTGCGTAGAAAATACTAGTATTGATATGTGAGGCCAGTCTAGATCCTTCCAGGAGTAACGACCGCCGACGGGTGTGTCCGGGGCATTACAAGTTTGGTATCAGAGCCGACCCTCGCGGTTACACGGATGTTTGCGGACAGGTGCGCAGTCATGTTGTTCATGACGTTTGTGACCCGTCATGGCACATGACATGGTACATGTACTGGACTGGATGCACAGACGTTTGTGCCAAGAGGGAACGTTCCTGTGGCCCGACGAGGACGTCGGTTCGACGTCAGTTTCTCTGAGTGGTGGTGTATGTGATAGCCTGGCATATTAGGGATGATAGACTACTCATATGAATAAGGAATTCCTTCTTTTCCGGGAGCCCATTCAAACAGAACTCCCAGGTTAAGCGTGCTCAGCTTGGAGTGGTTCTAGGATGGGTGACCGATCGGGAAGTTGATCCCTGGTGCGCATGAGTGAGGACAAAGTGCACAGAAAATACTAGTATTGATATGTGAGGCCAGTCTAGATCCTGCCAGGAGTAACGACCGCCGACAGGTGTGTCGGGAGAGTTACACTCCATTAGCAAGTTTAATAGTAACATTTATGTCTTCTATTTCAATGGGTGCTATCGCATGCATAATTTATTGATATAAGGTGAAACAAATAGCACTAACACTAGCACTCATATCACATGAACCATGATATGAATGATCTCCTATTTTGACTGAAACGACATGCATGCCAACAACAGGTCTATTCTTATCTTTAGTATCGGGTTTGGCAATTCTAGGAGCTTCATTATAGAAATAAATAGCATGCCCATTAATATTGTCTACCAAGAGATATTTCACCATAGCAGTACTAGGTTCTACCTTGAATTGCTCAGATAGTTTGGTTGTTCCAAAATAACTTTGTTAACCATAGTTGAAGGTTTAGCATGTTCCTTTATCATAACACGGAAAGGTGGTTTCTCAATATAAGTTGTAGGCACAACTAGGTCAACATTGTAAATGATAGTTTCATCCTTAGATTTAATTGGTTCTTCAACTTTTTTAATAGTTGGATGTTATTTAAACCATTTCTCTTTAGGGAGATCAACATGAGCAGCAAAGGTTTCACAGAATGAGGCTACTATCTCAGAGTCAAGTCGATACTTATTGCTAAGATCATTGAAAGCATTGGTATTCATAAAATATTTAACACAATTAAACTTAAGTTTTATACCTGACTCTTTACCTTAGTCGAGTTCCCAATCTTCAAAGTTGTGTTTAACTATTTCCAAAAGATCCCACCTGAATTCAATAGTCTTCTTCATAATAGAACCACAATAAGAAGTATCGAGCATGGTTTGACCATTACGAGAAAGTCGAGCATAAAAAATCTGAATAATAATTTCTCTTGGGAGATCATGATTGGTGCATGAGTATAACATTGAAATCAACCTCCCCCAAGCTAGAGCGATATTTCCCCTTCACGAAGCCAAAAATTATGGATAAAAGTCATGATGAACAAGATGCATAGGATAGATTTTTTGGTGAAACCCCAATTGCAATCGATTCCAGTTCCAAGATCCTATATCATCACATAGCCTATACCATGTCAATTCTCCCCCCAAAGATAAAGGGAAAACCTTCTTATTAACTTCATCTCTGAATAAACCTGCAAGCTTAAATAATCCACAAACTTCATCCACATAGATTAGGTGCATATCAGGATGTTTTGTTCCATCTCCTACGCAAGGATTAGCTAAACGTTTCTTTATCATACCCGAAGGAATTTCATGGTAAACGTTTTCAGTAGGTTCAGCAGGTTGAGGGATAACTCTTGGTGTTTCCTGTCGATGTGAAGATACCCCGAACAAGCGCCTCAAAGGATTACTTTCCATAGTGACAAGTAACAGTAAATTTCATCACGTAATATAATTTTTCCCTTACCAAATTCCGCTTACCGAAGGCGCTTCACTCCCCGGAAACGGCGCCAGGAAGGAGTGTTGATGACCCACAAGTATAGGGGGTCAATCATAGTCATTCCTATAAGTAAGAGTGTCGAAACCAACGAGGAGCAGAACGAAATGACAACCGGTTTTTAGCAAGGTAATTTCTGAAAGAACTGAAATAGCGGTAACAAGTTGTTTGATAGCAAGATAATTGTAACAAGTGACAAGTAACAATAGTAGCAGTAGGTGCAGCAAGGTAGCCCAATCCTTTTGTGGCAAAGGATAGGTTGGAACAGATTCTTATAATAGGCAAAGCGTTCTTGAGGGCACACGAGAATTTCATCTAGTCACTTTCGTCATGTTGGGTTAATTCGCGTTTGGTATTTCAATAATTTGATATGTGGGTGGACCGGTGCTTGTGTGATTTTCATACTTGGATAAACCTCCCACTTATGATTAACCCTCCCGCAAGCATCTGCTACCACGAGAAAAGTATTAAGAATAAATTCCAACCATAGCATTAAACATAGGGATCCAAATCAACCCCTTACGGAATAGTGCATAAACTGGGTTTAAGTTTTTGTCACTCTCGAAACCCACCCTCTAATTACTACTCCAGAATGCATTCCCTTAGGCCCAAAGATGGTGAAGTATTATGTAGTTGACGTTCACATAACACCACTAAGGGAATCACAACATTCACATCATCAAAATATCAAACAAATATCAACTTCACATGACTACTTGCAACATGACTTCTCCTGTGGCCTCAAGAACAAAAGTAACTACTCACAAGTGATAAACATGCTCATGATCACGGATGTATTAAATAGCATATTGGATCTGTACATATGATCTTCCACCAAATAAACCATAAAGCATCAACTACAAGATGTAATCAATACTACTAGTCACATCCCAGGTACCAATCCGAGGTTCCGATACAAGATTGAGTACAAGAGATGAACTAGGGTTTTGAGAGGAGATGGTGCTGATGAAGATGTTGATGTAGATTGGCCTCCCCAAGATGAGAGGATTGTTGCTGACGGCGATGGCCTCGATTTCCCCCTCAGGGAGGGAAGTTCCTCCAGCGGAATCACTCCGCCAGAGGGCAAAAGTGCTCCTGCCGAGGTTCCGCCTCGAGAGGGTGGTGCTTCGTCCCGAAAGTCCTTGTATTTTTTCAGGGTAAGAGGGACCAGAGGTGGGACAGGGGGGCACTAGACATCAAGCCGCGTCAGGGGGGCTGCCGCGCCCTAGTGTCTAGTGGGCGTGAGGTACCCCCTTCATATAGTTTATTCCAAAATAAATCTCTGACATAGCTCCAATATTTTTATTTATTCCAAAATAAATCTCCATAAAGTTTTAGCCCAATTGGAGATGTGCAGAATAGGTATCTCTGACATAGCTTTTTCAAGTCCAGATTTCCATGTGCCGACATTCCCCCACTTGATGTAAACCTTGCATATTATGAGAGAAAAGGCATTAGAATTACTCCACCAAGTGGAAAATTCATAAAAACACTATAAATAACAGTAAAAAATCATGATGCAAAATGGACATATCAGTAGCCTAGTGATATATGAAAATTCTTTGTTTCATATCAATCAGAAGCGGTTATTAATAAGACTTGATCAACCTTATTAATGGATCCTTTTCAAAATACATGTGACTGATGAATTGAATATTCACAACTGTGTGTATCACAAGTTTATTCTCTCTTGTTCTTAGGTAAGAAAAATAAAATGCCATGATTATCTTCTTTTCTAAGTTTTCCATACAATAGAAAATGACCAAAAAATAAAAAGTCTGATATTGTGACAAAAAATTAACATGATTTTTTCTGGATTATTTAAGAATTTTTGGCATAAAAATTGCAGCAGGGAGGTGCACCTATGGGCCACTAGCCAACATGCCGTGACCACCACCGTGGTCGCGCCCTAATGTCTTGTGGGACCGAGAGGTCGCTCTGCCTTATCCCTTAAGTTGAGTTCATCACCTACCTCCAAAGAAACTTCTAAGCTCAAAACGATATAAGTGAAGTACTAGAGCAACTCCTGAGCTCAAAAGATATAAGTGAAGCACACATAGTATTCTAACAAATCATGATGAATGTGTGTCTCTCTCAAGTTGGTGTGTCCAGTAAATGATGATTATGGCTGTCGGTGCACCAAAGACTGGGGTCCCTAGTGCCCCAGACTTGTGCACGGGCGCAAAGAGCCCCTGCCGGCAGGGCGTGGTAGGACCCAGTCAAGATGCAACCCCCAAGATTATCAAGGCCTCGGCAAGCTTGCCTTGCCGGGAAGATAACCAAGGCCTCGGCAAGCCTGCCTTGCCGGGAAGATGACCAAGGCCGCGCCCATTCGGTGGGCGTGATGAACTCATCAAGTACAAGACCCCAGCAAGATCCCTTGTTGGATGACGACTGAAGCCCCCCGGCGAGCTCCCTTGCTAGGACGGAGACTCAAGGCCTCGACAAAGTTCCTTGCCGGGATGACGGGCCTGGCCACCCGTGGGCAACCGCCCTTGCCACAGTGCCACCGCCCCCAAGTGCCAGCGCATTCCGCATGCGCCAGTGCAGCGTCCAGGTGTCGAAATGCCTGGATACGTGTCTTCACCAGCACATGGCAGCGGTAGATGGATAAGCACCGCCCTAGGTTCACTGTAACTCCTCATGAACCTACCACCGATCACTGTAGGTGACCCCTTTGCCTATAAAAGGAGGCCCTTAGGTCATTCACAAGGGGTTATACTCTTTGGACATTGGCCCATAAGACGGTTATTAACAGTCACTGTAATGATCAACAACAAAATGCTTAATACAACCAGACAAGCATGACATAGGGTTTTACGCGTAAGCAACCCGAACCTGGCTAAAAAGGCTTGCCGGGTGTTGATTGTTAGCTCTGCTCTTCACGTCACCTCCCTCGCCCTACGATCACAAGGGTTTCATGTTGATTACCATAGGTGTCGACCTCGCATCGCCGACATCTTTGGCGCGCCAGGTAGGGGGTGCAGAGTTTGCGTGAATCTGAGCAAACTCAACACCATATTCTTGGAAGTTTGGGCGCTACGCCGCGTTCCCCCGGAAACGGGGTACCGCGGCAGACGCTCTGTTCTGCTATGGCTTCCCAAGGCCTATGCGAGCACGAGGCAGGGAGGCGGAGGCTCCAAAGGCGGCGCCGTCGGGCCGATGAGTCGCTCGGGGCCAACGCGCAGCTGTCGAGCGCGTGCTTGGGAGCTTCACAGAGGCCTCGATGCATACTCCGACGGACGCACCTCTGCAGAGTGATGTATAGTCGTTGAGGATGCGCCAAACGATCCCAAAGCCCCAACACGCACTCCAGCGTAAGTGTTGTCCCCTGAGAGCGTCGTATCATCGCCCAAGATGCACTCGGGAGCTCCGCAAGCACAACCTCGCAAGAGAAAAGCAAAGGGGTTACACCCTGGCCAACTTTTTCTCCAAACGACGGTCGTGGACTGTCCGGAAGAAGTATTTGTCGGAGAAAAAGCTGCCGGGAGCGGTAATTTCCTGCTTGCCGGGGGCTCCGACGCCCGGGCAAAAGATTCAAGCGCCATGCAACCACGGCGCGAGCAGATAAGTTCCAAGTTTGAGATTCAGATCTGAAGTAGATAGATTCTCTGTTTTTCACTTTAAAAGTTTCCAATTTTTGTGCATGGAGTCTGCGCATATTAGAACCTTTCCAAAGATCAGTGCACCTTGTCTTTGTTTTGAACTCATTCAAATGACCTGAATGGCCATAGAGCGCCTTCAAACTGTTTCGAATGTGCTCAACAGAGCAAGCGGCTACGTAGCACCTCATTTCGTCTCAAGCTGCCCTTGGCAATTTCTATGGTTGCAATGAACGCGGCAAGGAGCCTTGCCGGTAGTTGCCGGCAAGCTCCAAGAAAATGCAAAGAAAAATCATACAAAGAACGGAATCGGAGAAAGGGAAAATAGTCTTTTCATTCATTTGTTTGGGATACTCTCAAACATATTAGATGGATGATATGATCTACTCTAACCTAGAACTTTTGTCTTTGGCGAGGGACTACGCTCGCCGAAGTGAAGTTCAAGAAGACAAAAAGGCGGAGCCTGCGGCGCGGCGAGGGCTGGCTCCCCAGGACCAGCACTATGTCGACGAGAATGGGATCGGCCCGACACGCACCACCTGCCCCCCTGATACGTCCATTTTGCATCATGTTTTCATGTTGATATTTATCGCTTCTTGGGCTGTTATTTCACTTCACGGTACAATACTTATGCCTTTTCTCTCTTATTTTGCAAGGTTTACATGAAGAGGGAGAATGCCGGCAACTGGAATTCTCGCCTGAAAGTGGAGCAAAGTTGAGATACCTATTCTGCGCAACTCCAAACGCCGTAAAAATCAACGAGGATTTTTTCCGGATTTATAAAAAATACTGGCCTGAAGAAGTGCCAGAGGGGCGCCAGAGGTTGGCCACAAGCCTGCACGGCGCGGCCACCCCCCTAGTCCGCGCCATGAGGGCTTGCGGGCAACCTGCCGGCCCACTTGCCCCCCTCTTTTGCTATATGAAGGGTATCGTCCAGAAAAAAATCGAGGAGGAGCTTTTTCGTGGTTTCGTCGCCACCACGAGGCGGAACTTGAGCAGAACCAATCTAGAGCTCCGGCAGGACGATCCTGCCGGGAAAACTTCCCTCCCGGAGGGGGAAATCATCGCCATCTCATCGGAGGGGACTCATCACCATCAACATCTTCATCGGCACCATCTCATCTCCAAACCCTAGTTCATCACTTGTAACCAATCTCAGTCTCGTGACTCCGATTGGTACTTGTAAGGTTGCTAGTAGTGTTGATTACTCTTTGTAGTTGATGCTAGTTGGATTATTTGGTGGAAGAGTTTATGTTCATATCCTTGATGCTACTCATTACCTCCCTGGTCATGAATATGATTATGCTTTGTGAGTAGTTACTTTTGTTCCTGAGGACATGGGATAAGTCATGCTAATAGTAGTCATGTGAATTTGGTATTCGTTCGGTAATTTGATATGCTGTATGTTGTTTTTCCTCTAGTGGTGTTATGTGAACGTCGAATACATAACACTTCACCATTATTTGGGACTAGAGGAAGGCATTGGGAAGTAGTAAGTAGATGATGGGTTGCTAGAGTGACAGAAGCTTAAACCCTAGTTTATGCGTTGCTTCGTAAGGGGCTGATTTGGATCCACTAGTTTAATGCTATGGTTAGACTTTGTCTTAATTCTTCTTTCGTAGTTGCGTATGCTTGCAAGAGGGGTTAATCATAAGTGGGAAGCTTGTCCAAGTAAGGGAAGTACCCAAGCGCCGGTCCACCCACATATCAAAATATCAAAGTAACGAACGCGAATCATATGAATATGATGAAACTAGCATGACAGAAATTCCCATGTGTCCTCGAGAGCATTTTTCCTCCTATAAGACTTTGTCCAGGCTTGTCCCGTGCTACAAAAGGGATTGGGCCACTTTTCTGAACCGTTGCTACTTTTGTTACTTGTTGCTCGCTACGAATCATCTCACCACACAATCACTTGTTACCGACAATTTCAGTGCTTGCAGATATTTCCTTGCTGAAAACCACTTGTCAGATCCTTCCGCTCCTCGTTGGGTTCGACACTCTTACTTATCGAAAGGACTATGATTGATCCCCTATACTTTTGGGTCATCAAGACTCTTTACTGGCGCCGTTGCCGGGGGGGGGGGGGGGGGTGAAGCGCCTTTGGTAAGTGGAACTTGGTAAGGAAACATTCATATAGTGTGCTAAAATTTATTGTCACTTGTCACTATGGATACTAATCCTTTGAGGCGCTTGTTCGGGGTATATTCACCTCGAACTGAAGCACAAATATTTGCACCTCAACCTGCTGCACCTACTGAAAATATTTGCTTTGAATTTCCTTCGGGTATGCTTGAGAAACTGCTGGCTAATCCTTTTACAGGAGATGGAACATCACATCCAGACTTGCATCTAATCAATGTAGATGAAGTTTGTGGTTTATTTAAGCTTGCAGGTTTGCCCAATGATGAGGTCAAGAAGAGGGTCTTTCCTTTATCTTTGAAGGATAAGGCGTTGACATGGTATAGGCTATGTGATGTTACTGGATCATGGGACTACAATCGGTTGAAATTGGGATTTCATCAAAAGTTTTATCCTATGCATTTAGTACATCATGATCAGAATTATATTTACAATTTTTTGCCTCGTGACAGAGAAAGCATCGCTCAAGCTTGGGGGAGGCTTAAATCAATGTTATATTCATGCCCCAATCATGAGCTCTCGAGAGAATATATCATTCAGAACTTCTATGCTCGGCTTTCTCATGATGACCGCACGATGCTTGACACTTCTTGTACCGGTTCTTTTATGAAGAGAGATATTGACATCAAATGGAATTTATTGGAGAGAATTAAACGCAACTTTGAAGATTGGGATCTTGAAGAAGGTAAGGAGTCAGGTATGAATTTCACGTTTGATTGCGTTAAATCCTTTGTTGAGACAAATACCTTTAGTGATTTTAGCGCTAAGTGTGGACTTGACTCTGAGATAGTAGCTTCACTGTGTGAATCCTTTGCTACTCATATTGATCTCCCCAAAGAGAAGTGGTTTAAATATCATCCTCATTTAGAAGTCAATGTAGTTAAACCCACTCCATTTGAAGAGAAAGTCATTGCCTATAATGATCCTGTTGTTCCCAGTGCTTACATTGAGAAACCACCTTTCCTTGTTAGGATAAAGGATCATTCTAAAGCTTCAACTGTGATACATAGAGGCTATATTAGAGCTCCTACACCCCCTGAGTAAATTAGAGTTGAACCTAGCATTGCTATTATCAAAGATCTTCTGCCCGACGATGTTGAGGGAATAATATTCACTTCTGTGAAGATGCTGCAAGAATTGCTAAACCTCACGTTAGAGACAAACATAGGCATGTTGTTGGCATGCCTTTTGTTTCTGTTAATATAGGAGATCATTGTTATCATGGTTTATGTGACGTGGGTGCTAGTGTTAGTGCAATACCTCAATCCTTATACGATGAAATAAAAGATGAGATTGCACCTATTGAGATAGAGCCTATTGATGTCACTATTCAGCTTGCCAATAGAGATACTATCTGCCATGTCGGAATTGTTAGGGATGTTGAAGTCTTGTGTGGTAAAACAAAGTATCGTGCTGATTTCCTCGTTCTTGCTACCGCACAAGATAGCTTTTGTCCCATCATATTTGGTAGACCTTTTCTCAATACTGTCAATGCTCATATTGATTGTGAGAAGCAAACTGTCACAGTTGGCTTTGAAGGCGTGTCACATGAGTTCAATTTCTCTAAGTTTGGTAGACAACCTCATGAAAAGGAGTTGCCTAGTAGGGATGAAACTATTGCCTTTGCCTCTATTGCCATGCCTCCTACTGATCCCTTAGAGCAATACTTTCTTGAGCATGAAAATGATATGCATATGGATGAAAGGGATGAAATAGATAGAGTTGTCTTAGAACAATATCCTATCCTTAAGAATAACCTGCCCGTTGAACTACTTGGGGATCCACCCCCACCAAAGGGTGATCCTGTGTTTGAGCTTAAACAGTTTCCTGATACTCTTAAGTATGCCTATCTTGATGAAAAAGAGATATATCCTGTTATTATTAGTGCTAGCCTCCGAGAGCATGAAGAAAAGAAGTTACTAAAAACTCTGAGGAAGCATCGTGCTGCTATTGGATATACTCTTGATGATCTTAGGGGCATTAGTCCCACTCTATGTCAGCACAAGATTAAAACTGATCCTGACTTCAAACGAGTTGCTGATCATCAAAGGAGATTAAATCCTAAGATGAAATAGGTAGTAAGAAAAGAAATACTAAAGCTCCTGGAAGCAGACATCATTTATCCTATTGCTCACAGTGATTGGGTGAGTCCGGTGCATTGCGTCCCTAAGAAGGGATGCATTACCGTTGTCCCTAATGATAAGGATGAATTGATCCCACAGAAGATTATTACTAGCTATAGGATGGTGATCGATTTTAGGAAACTAAATAAAGCCACTAGGAAAGATCATTACCCTTTGCCTTTTATCGACCAAATGCTAGAAAGGCTGTCCAAACACACACACTTCTGCTTTCTAGACGGTTATTCTGGTATCTCCCAAATACCAGTTGCACAATCTGATCAAGAGAAAACCACTTTCACCTGTCCTTTCGGTACCTTTGCTTATAGACGTATGCCTTTTGGCTTATGTAATGCACCTGCCACCTGTCAAAGATGTATGATGGCTATATTCTCTGACTTTTGTGAAAAGATTGTTGAGGTTTTCATGGATGACTTCTCCGTTTATGGGTCTTCCTTTGATGATTGCCTCAGCAACCTTGATCGAGTCTTGCAGAGATGTAAAGACACCAATCTTGTCTTGAATTAGGAGAAGTGCCACTTTATGGTTAATGAAGGCATCATCTTAGGACATAAAATTTCTGAAAGAGGTATTGAAGTCGATAAGGCTAAGGTTGATGCAATCGAGAAAATGCCATACCCCACACGTATCAAAGGTATAAGAAGTTTCCTTGGTCATGCTGGTTTCTATAGAAGGTTCACCAAAGACTTCTCTAATATTTCTAGGCCTCTTACCAATCTCTTGCAAAAGGATATTCCTTTTGTCTTTGACGATGATTGTGAGGAAGCTTTCTAAATACTTAAGAGGGCTTTGATAACTGCACCTATTGTTCAACCACCTGATTGGAACTTACCTTTTGAGATCATGTGTGACGCTAGTGATTATGCTGTTGGTGCTGTTCTAGGGCAAAGAGTTGATAAGAAGTTGAATGTTATTCACTACGCTAGTAAAACTCTAGACAGTGCCCAAAGAAACTATGCTACTACGGAGAAGGAGTTTTGAGCAGTCGTGTTTGCATGTGAAAAGTTCAGGTCTTACATAGTTGGTTGCAAAGTCACTATTCACACTGATCATGCTGCTATTAAGTACCTCATGGAGAAGAAAGATGCTAAACCTAGACTTATCAGATGGGTTCTCTTGCTACAAGAATTTGATTTGCACGTTGTCGACACAAAGGGTGCTGATAACCCAGTAGCAGATAACTTGTCTAGGTTGGAGAATGTTCTTGATGACCCACAACCTATTGATGATAACTTTCCCGGTGAGAAATTGAATGTCATCAATGCTTCACGTAGTGCACCGTGGTATACCGATTATGCAAACTATATCGTTGCCAAATACATACCACCTAGTTTCACGTACCAGCAAAAGAAGAAATTCTTCTTTGACTTGAGACATTACTTTTGGATGATCCTCACCTCTATAAGGAAGGAGTAGATGGTGTTATTAGACGTTGTGTACCTGAACATGAACAGGGACAGATCCTACAGAAGTGTCACTCCGAGGCCTACGGAGGACACCATGCGGGAGATAGAACTGCACACAAGGTATTGCAATCAGGTTTCTATTGGCCCACTCTCTTCAAGGATGCCCGTAAGTTTGTCTTGTCCTATGACGAATGTCAAAGAATAGGTAATATTAGCAAACGTCAAGAAATGCTTATGAACTATTCACTTGTCATTGAACCATTTGATGTTTGGCGCTTTGATACTATGAAACCTTTTCCAAAATCCAACGGGTATACTCATATCCTAGTTGCTGTTGATTACGTCACTAAGTGGGTAGAAGCTATCCCCACTAGTAGTGCTGATCACAACACTTCTATCAGGATGCTTAAAGAAGTTATCTTCCCTAGATTTGGATTCCCTAGATATCTAATGACAGACGATGGTTCACATTTCATTCATGGTGCTTTCCGTAAAATGCTTGCTAGGTACGATGTCAACCATAGAATTGTGTCCCCCTATCACCCTTAGTCCAGTGGTCAAGTAGAGCTAAGTAATAGAGAGATTAAACTAATTATGCAAAAGACTGTCAACAGGTCTAGAAAGAATTGGCCTAAGAAGCTCGATGATGCACTGTGGGCTTATAGAACCGCCTATAAGAATCCCATGGGCATGTCTCCCTATAAAATGGTGTACGGTAAAGCATGTCATTTACCTCTTGAGCTGGAGCATAAAGCTTATTGGCAATCAAAGAGCTCAACTTTGATTTCAAACTTACCAGTGAGAAGAGGTTATTTGATATTAGCTCGCTTGATGAGTGGAGAACTCAGGCATATAAGAATGCCAAGTTGTTCAAAGAGAAGGTTAAGAGGTGGCATGATAAGAGGAAAAAGCGTGAGTTCAATGTAGGTGATTATGTCTTGCTATATAACTCTCGTTTAAGATTCTTTGCAGGCAAGCTTCTCTCGAAATGGGAAGGTCCCTATGTTGTTGAGGAAGTATATCGTCCCGGTGCTATCAAGATCAACAACACGGAAGGTAATTGTACGAGAGTGGTAAATGGGCACAGAATCAAGCATTATATCTCAGGTACTCCCATAAATGTTGAAAGCAATATTATCAATACCATAACTCCGGAAGAATACATAAGGGACATTTATCAGCCTGTTTCGGACTCCGAAAACGAAGAGGCATGTGATTCGGTAAGAAAACATAGTCCAAAACTTTTCCAGTAGGAATTTTTCTCCGTTTTGGAATATTTAAAAAAATACAAAAATTGGAAGTAGTCCGGAAAGTGCGCGAGGAGGCTACAAGCATGCACGGTGCGGGCCCACCCCCTGGCCGTGCCGTGAGGGCTTGTGGCCACCTCGTGCGCCTCCCGGACTCCGTTTTCATGCAGGGTACTCCTTCTGGTCTGAAAAAAAATTCATTATATATACTTCCGTTTGGTCTGACCCCTGCATCACGCAGATTTCTCTATTTTTCGTTTCGAGCCTGTTTTCTGCCGCAGATCTAGGTCAAGATGTCTTCTCAGGATTGAGAGGGGGAGAGCTATGTGGCTGATTACCTTGCTAACCCCAAGGTCTATGGGGACTTGGATCCTTTTGGCTGGACCATTGATGAGGAAGAAGATTATGATCCGAAGGGGAAGGAACAAACAAGTTCCGATGAAGAGGAGGCCCCTCTACCTCAACCTGGACACACTCACGTGGAGTTCAAGAAGTCGAGCCTCCCTGACTCAAGGAAGAAGCCTAAGACCTTGTTTATCCCTTCTCGTTTCTTGTAGGAGAGTAAGCAAGAGGAAAATGATGATGAGGGAGCAGAATTTTATGCTCAAGTGGAAATTAAACAAGCTCAAGACCTCTTCAACAACTCCACCACCATCACCACCAAAGGAATACAACTGAGCATTGGTATGGGCAATCCCCTTCGCTTGTGCCAAGCTTGGGGGAGTTGCCCCGGTATTGTATGACCATCACATCTTTTACCTTTACCTTTGTTTTAGTTTTCCTTTTCAGTTTCCATTTTATCTAGTAGATTAAAAGTCTTAGTGTTTTAGTCTTGAGTTTTGCTTTGTGTCACTCCTGATGTATTCGAACTCGTGAGCCATATAATAAAGAGTGTCTTAGTTGAAGGGCTTTGCCTCTTGCCATGATTAAAAGAGTGAGAATAGAACAAAAGCATGAAAGATCATGTAATGATCTTATGGGAAGTGATGGCTTCACATATAAAAAGAATGAGGATTGAAACTTGTTGAGGGTAGGCAAACGTAGACCTTGGTCATGGTTGTAATTAATAGGAAGTGATAAAGAAGGAGAGGTTCACATATAAATATATCATCTCTGACACCATCTATGATTGTGAACACTCACCAAACTATTGCATGCCCAGAAGTAGATGTTGGACAAGGAAGACAACATAATGAATTGTGTTTGCTTGGATCCGAACAATGTTATATGATTAGAGATCCCTTAGCATGTGATGATTGCTTCCACCTCATATTAGCCAAAAGCTCCCGCACCAAGTAGAGATACTACTTGTGCATCCATAAACCTTCAAACCAGTTTTGCCATGAGTGTCCACCATACCTACCTATGGATTGAATAAGATCCCTCAAGTAAGTTGTCATCGGTGGAAGCAATAAAAATTGCTCTCTAATATGTATGATCTATTAGTGTGAGGAAAATAAGCTTTGTATGAACCTGTGATGAGGAAGACATAAAAGCGACAGACTGCATAATAAAGTTCTTTATCACGGGAGGCAATATAAAGTGATGTTCCTCCGCACTAAGAGGACACACATCCAAACCTCAAAAGCCCATGACAACCTGTGCTTCCCTCTGCGAAGGGCCTATCTTGTACCTTTACTTTTTGCCCTTGAAAGAGTCATGGTGATTTTCACCAATTCCTTATTTTGCCTTTATCTTGGCTAATGTCATATGCTTGGGAAAGATCTATATTCATATGTCAACTTGGAGGTAGGCATTCATGAGTTATTATTGTTGACATTACCCTTGAGGTAAGCAGTTGGGAGGCAAAACTGTAAGCCCCTATCTATCTCTATGTCCAGCTGAAACTTTGATCTCATGAGTACCACGTGAGTTGTAGCAATTGTAGAGAACAAAAGAATGATTGAGTATGTGGATTTGCTTTACAAGCTCTTATTTGACTCTTTCTGATGTTGTGATAAATCGCAATTGCTTCCATGACTAAAGGCTATCGGTTGTTACTTCTCGGTAAGGTTCTTGATCCATGCTTTATTTTGCGAGGGAATAATCACTTTAGCATGAGAGATTATATGTTGGTATTGCTGTTCTCATCTTGATCATGATGCATGCATGTTTGTATCTTGTTTTGTCGACACCTCTCTCCCTAAACATGTGGACATATTTATTGAGCTAGGCTTTCGCTTGAGGACAAGCGAGGTCTAAGCTTGGGGGAGTTGCTACGTCCATTTTGCATCATGTTTTCATGTTGATATTTATCGCTTCTTGGGCTGTTATTTCACTTCACGGTACAATACTTATGCCTTTTCTCTCTTATTTTGCAAGGTTTACATGAAGAGGGAGAATGTCGGCAACTGGAATTCTGGCTTGAAAGTGGAGCAAAGTTGAGATACATATTCTGCGCAACTCCAAATGCCGTAAAAATCAACGAGGATTTTTTTCTGGATTTATAAAAAATACTGGGCCGAAGAAGTGCGAGAGGGGCGCCAGGGGTTGGCCACAAGCCTGCACGGCGCGGCCACCCCCAGGCCGCGCCATGAGGTCTTGTGGGCAACCTGCTGGCCCACTTGGCCCCCTCTTATGCTATATGAAGGGTTTCGTCCAGAAAAAAAATCGAGGAGGAGCTTTTTCGTGGTTTCGCCGCCGCCACGAGGCAGAACTTGAGCAGAACCAATCTAGAGCTCCGGCAGGACGATCCTGCCGGGGAAACTTCCCTCCCGGAGGGGGAAATCGTCGCCATCGTCATCACCAACACTCCACTCATCGGAGGGGACTCATCACCATCAACATCTTCATCAGCACCATCTCATCTCCAAACCCTAGTTCATCACTTGTAACCAATCTCCGTCTCGCGACTCCGATTGGTACTTGTAAGGTTGCTAGTAGTGTTGATTACTCTTTGTAGTTGATGCTAGTTGGATTATTTGGTGGAAGAGTTTATGTTCAGATCCTTGATGCTACTCATTACCTCTCTGGTCATGAATACGATTATGCTTTGTGAGTAGTTACTTTTGTTCCCGAGGACATGGGATAAGTCATGCTAATAGTAGTCATGTGAATTTGGTATTCGTTCGGTAATTTGATATGTTGTATGTTGTTTTTCCTCTAGTGGTGTTATGTGAACGTCGACTACATAACACTTCACCATTATTTGGGCCTAGAGGAAGGCATTGGGAAGTAGTAAGTAGATGATGGGTTGCTAGAGTGACAGAAGCTTAAACCCTAGTTTATGCGTTGCTTCGTAAGGGGCTGATTTGGATCCACTAGTTTAAAGCTATGGTTAGACTTTGTCTTAATTCTTCTTTCGTAGTTGCGGATGCTTGCGAGAGGGGTTAATCATAAGTGGGATGCTTGTCCAAGTAAGGGCAGTACCCAAGCGCCGGTCCACCCTGATACGTCTCAAACGTATCTATAATTTTTGATGGTTTCACGCTGTTATCTTGTCAACTTTGGATGTTTTATGTACCTTTTATATCTTTTTTGGGACTAACTTATTAATTCAGTGCCAAGTGCCAGTTCCTGTTTTTTCTGTGTTTTTGACTCTTTTTAGATCTGATTTTGGAACGGAGTCCAAACGGAATAAAATCCCCGAAATAAAATTTTCCAGAACAGAAGAAGATCGGGGGACTTGAGGGCCAAGGCAGGAGAGCAACAGGGGGCCCACAAGCCGTGTAGCCGCCACCACGGGGGCGGCGGCTACCAGGCTTGTGGCCCCCCGGAGCTCCCCTGCCCTAGCTCTTTCGCCTCTATATTCCCTAAAATCCCAGAAAAAATGAGGGCATCCACGAAAACACTTTTCCGCCGCCGCAAGCTTCCGTTTCCACGAGATCTCATCTGGAGACCCTTCCCGGTGCCCTACCGGAGGGGACTTTGGAGTTGGAGGGCTTCTACATCAACATCATCGCCTCTCCAATGACTTGTGAGTAGTCCACTTCAGACCTACGGGTCCGTAGTTAGTAGCTAGATGGCTTCTTCTCTCTCTTGGATCTTCAATACAAAGTTCTCCATGATCTTCATGAAGATCTATCCGATGTAATCCTCTTTGGCGGTGTGTTTGTTGGGATCCGATGAATTGTGGATTTGTGATCAGATTATCTATGAATTATATTTGAGTCTTTGCTGATTTCTTATATGCATGATTTGATATCCTTGTAAGTCTCTCCGAGTCCTGGGTTTTGTTTGGCCAACTAGATCTATGATTCTTGCAATGGGAGAAGTGCTTGGTTTTGGGTTCATACCGCGTGGTGACCTTTCCCAGTGACAGAAGGGGCAGCAAGGCACGCATCATGTTGTTGCCATCAAGGGTAACAAGATGGGCTTTTATCATAGATATGAGATTGTCCATCTACATCATGTCATCTTGCTTAAGGCGTTACTCTGTTCTTATGAACTTAATACACTAGCTGCATGCTGGATAGCGGTCGACGTGTGGAGTAATTGTAGTAGATGCAGAAAGTATCAGTCTACTTGTTTGGACGTGATGCCTATAGATATGATCATTGCCATAGAGAACGTCACGACTTTGCGCGGTTCTATCAATTGCTCGACAGTAATTCGTTCACCCACTGTCTACTTGCTTTCATGAGAGAAGCCACTAGTGAACACTACGGCCCCCAGGTCTATTCACAACTATCGTCTCCACTTTCACTTTTACTTTGCTTTGTTTACCTTTTTGCTTCCATTTCTCACTTTGAAAACAATCTATAAGGGATTGACAACCCCTTCATAGTGTTGGGTGCCAGCTCTTTGTGTTTGTGAAGGTACTTGTGACTTGACGCGATCCTCCCACTGGATCGATACCTTGGTTCTCAAAACTGAGGGAAATACTTACCGTCGCTTTGCTACATCACCCTTTCCGCTTCGAGGGAACACCAACACAAGGCTCCAAGGCCACAGGGGAATCCTTTGAATATTTGCCAAGGAAGTCCCTAAAGGCATAGCCCGTAGCAGAAGGATTCCTGGTGTAGTTGCCGGGGAGGATCGCTTGCCGAGGAGTATCAAGACAAGAATAGTCTCCCATCAACACGCCTATTTCGGGCGCCATTGGAAGGTCTTTTGTTGCAGCAGCAGAAGTATTTCTGGTGCCGTTGCCGAGGAAAGAGAGATCAAGTCAAGATCTATCCAAGTAGGTGTCACAAACTCATCTCTTGCATTTACCTTTTTTGCCAGTTGACTCTCGTTTTCCTCTCCCGCACTTCATATTTGCCGTTTTCATTTGCCTTTCGCCTTGCCGTTTTCATTTGCCTTTCTCCTTTGCCGTTTTCTTTTACCTTTTGCCGTTTTCCTTTGCCAGTTTTCTTGCTTGCTTGTGCCCTTGTTTGTTTGTTGAAGTCATCATGGCTGAAAACACCAAACTTTGCGACTTCTCGAGTACCAATAATAATGATTTTTATTATTACTCCGATTGCTCCCGCCACTAGTGCGGAATCGTATGAAATCAACGCTGCCTTGCTGAATCTTGTTATGAAAGACCAATTCTCTGACCTTCCTAGTGAAGATGTCGCATCCCATCTCAATACCTTCATTGAACTTTGCGATATGCAAAATAAAAGAGATGTGGATAATGACGTGATTAAGTTGAAGCTTTTTTCCTTTCTCGTTGCGAGATCGCGCAAGAACTTGGTTTTCTTCATTGCCTAAAATTAGTATCGATTCTCGGGATAAGTGCAAAGATGCTTACATATCCAAGTATTTTCCGCCGGCTAAGATTATCTCTCTACGTAACGATATCATGAATTTCAAGCAACTTGATCATGAACACGCTGCACAATCTTGGGAGAGGATGAAGTTAATGATTATAAATTGTCCCGCTCATGGCTTGAGTTTGTGGATGATTATACAAATCTTTTACGCTGGTTTGAATTTTGCTTCTTGCAATATCTTGGACTCCGCCTCAGGTGGAACGTTCATGGAAATCACGTTAGGAGACGCTACAAAACTCCTAGACAATATCATGACCAACTACTCTCACTGGCACACTGAAAGGTCACCTGCTAGCAAAAAGGTACACGCTATGGAAGAAATTAACTCGCTTAGTGCTAAGATGGACGAGTTGATGAATTTGGTTGCTAGTAGAAATGCTCCTTTAGATCCTAATGACATGCCACTATCTTCCTTGATTGAGAGTAGCAACGCTAGTTTGGACGTTAATTTTGTTGGTAGGAACAATTTTGGCAACAACAATGCTTTGAGAGGAAACTATGTTCCTAGGCCTTTTCCTAGTAACTCCTCTAACAATTATGGAAATTCCTACAACAACACTTATAGAAATCACAACAAATTACCCTCTGATTTAGAGAGAAATATCAAAGAGTTCATCAACTCTCAAAAGATTTTCAATGCGTCCATAGAGGAAAAATTACTCAAAATAGATGATTTGGCTAAGAGCGTTGATAGGATGTCTTGTGATATTGATGCTTTGAAAGTTAGATGTGCTCCTCCCAAGGTCAACTTGGATGAAACTTTAAAATCTATGTGTGTCTCCATGAATGAGAGCAAAGAAAGAACCGCCCAAATTCACGCTAGGCATGAATGGTTTAAAAGGGTGCGTTCTAGTGATGCAAATCACGAAGATCTTAAAGTGCTTGGTGTGACTCCTCTTGAATCTTTGTTTTCGCGTGTCAAACCTATTGATGAAGGGGCTGGATATAAATCCACTTTGGTTGAAAAATGCCCTAATGATTCGGAGTCCACCTATCTTGATGATAAAGGTGTGGAGAGTGGAGTAGAAGAAATCAAAAATATTGGGTAGTAATGAAACTCCCACTTTGGATTTCAAGGAATTTAATTTTTATAGGTTCTCCTTGTTTGAATGCATTTCTTTGATGCAATCCATTGCAAACTCTCCACACGCTTATAGCCAAAGCAAAGCCTTTACCGCACATATCGTAGATGCTATGATGAAATCTCTTGAAGAGAAACTCGAATTAGAAGTCTCTATACCTAGAAAACTTCATGATGAGTGGGAACCTACTATCAAAATCAAAATAAAAAACTATGAATGAAATGCTTTGTGTGATTTGGGTGCTAGTGTTTCCGCGATTCCAAAGTCTTTATGTGATATTCTTGGTTTTCATGAGATTGAAGAGTGTTCTCTTAATTTGCATCTTGCGGATTCTGCTGTCAAGAAACCCATGGGAAGGATCGATGATGTTCTTATTGTTGCAAATAAGAACTATGTACCCGTGGATTTGATTGTACTTGACATAGATTGCAATCCTTCATGTCCCATTATTCTTGGTAGACCTTTCCTAAGGACTATTGGTGCTATCATCAATATGAAGGAAGGGATTATTAGATTTCAATTTCCTCTAAATAAGGGCATGGAGCATTTTCCTAGAAAAAAATGAGATTGACTTATGAATCTATGATGAGGGCTACTTATGGTTTGAGCACTAAAGATGACTACACGTGATTCCATCACCTTTTGCCTAGCTAAGGGCGTTAAATAATAGCGCTTGTTGGGAGGAAACCCAATGAACCTATCCTTTTTCTTTCTGTTTTGTGTTTTCCACACTTTAATAATTCTCTTATGATTGTGTTTTTTGTGTTTCTTTTCCGTTTGTGCCAAGTAAAACCGTTATGATTAGTCTTGGGGATGATCGTTTGGTCATGCTCGAAAAGACAGAAACTTTCAGCTCACGAAAGGAATTTTCATTTTTTTTGTGTAAGAGATTTTGAGTTAATTATTTGCTTCTGGTTGCTACACAAATTCTTGAGACTGTCGTAATGTTTCAGAATTTTTGAAGTACCAGAAGTATACGAAGTATACAGATTGCTACAGACGGGTCTGCTGTTAACAGATTCTGTTTTTGTTGAGTTGGTTGCTTATTTTGATGAAACTATGGAGAGTATCAGGGGGTATTAGCCATGGAGGATTGAAAATACAGTAACTCAACATCAAAATAAGTAGAATTTAAGTTTGCTACAGTACCTAAGGAAGTGGTGGTTTGCTTTCTTATACTAATGATATCACGAGTTTCTGTTTAAGTTTCGTGTTGTGAAGTTTTCAAGTTTTGGGTGAAGTTCTTATGGACAAAGAGATAAAGAGTGGCAAGAGCTCAAGCTTGGGGATGCCCAAGGCACCCCAAGTTTATTCAATGATGCCATAAAAGCCTAAGCTTGGGGATGCCCCGGAAAGGCATCCCCTCTTTCGTCTTCAATCCATCGGTAACGTTACTTGGGGCTATATTTTTATTCACCACATGTTATGTGTTTTGCTTGGAGCATCTTGTATCATAGGAGTCTTTTATTTTTGTTGTGTCACAATCTTCCTTGCTGTACACCTATAGAGAGAGACATGCACTCACCGTGATTTTGTCGAGCTTCACTTATATCTTTTGAGCTAGTTGATTTTGCTCTATGTGCTTCACTTATATGTTTTAGAGCACAGAAGCGCGTGGCTTGGTAGTTGATCTATGCTATCAAAGTAGTCCCAAAAAGGGTAGTTATCCAAAAGGATGTGAAAACTTCCACCTTCATGTGCATTGAGTAGTCAGAGAAGTTTGATTCATCTTAATTAGTTTTGAGTTGTGGTTGTGGTAATATTGAAGTTATACTAGTAAGGTGTTGTGGATCTAGAAATACTTGTGTTGAAGTTAGTGATTCCCGTAGCATGCACGTATGGTGAACCGCTATGTGATGAAGTCTGAGCATGATTAGTCTATTGATTGTCATCCTTTGTGTGGCGGTTGGGATCGCGCGATGGTTTATACCTACCAACCCTTCCCCTAGGAGTATGCGTTGAATGCTTTGTTTTGATTACTACTAAAACTTTTGCAACAAGTATATGAGTTCTTCATGACTAATGTTGAGTCCATGGATTAGATGCACTTTCACCTTCCACCAACACTATCTTCTTTAGTGTCGTGCAACTTCCGCTGGTGCACAAAACCCACCATATAGCCTCCCTCAAAACAGCCACCATACCTACTTACTATGGCTTTTTCAAAGCCATTCCGAGATATATTGCCATGAAACTACCACCATGACATGTGCCACAACTTCTACATTGCCATTGCATGATCATAAGATAGCTAGCATGATGTTTCCATTAATGTCTATGCCATTCTAGATCATTGTCACGGTAGACTACCGAAGGCATTCCATATAGTCATCATTTCTCTAAGTTTTGAGTTGTAAGTGTGATGATCATCATTGATGGAGCATTGTCCCATGTGAGGAAATAAAAGAGGCCAAAGATGCCCACCAAAAAAAAAATAGGCCAAAGAGCCCACCAAAAAAAATGAGAGAAAAAGAGAGAAGGGACAATGCTACTATCCTTCCACACTTGTGCTTGTTAAGCACCATGATCTTCATGATTGAGAGTCTATCGTTTTGTCACCACCATATAACTAGTGGGAATTTTTCATTATATAACTTGGCTTGTATATTCCAATGATAGGCTTCCTCAAAATTGCCTTAGGTCTTCGTGAGCAAGCAAGTTGGATGCACACCCACTAGTTTTCTTTAAGAGCTTTCACATACTCTTAGTTGTAGTGCATCATTTGTATGGCAATCCCTACTCATTCACATTGATATCTATTGATGAGCATCTCCATAGCTCATTGATATGCCTAGTTAATGTGACCATCTTCTCCTTGTTTGTCTTGCAACCTCCACCACACTCCATTCCACTTATAGTGCTAAAACCATGGCTCACGCTCATGTATTGCGTGAGAGTTGAAAAAGTTTGAGAAAGTAAAGGTGTGAAAACAATTACTTGGCCAATATCGAGGTTGTGCATGATTTAAATTCGTTGTGCAAGGATGATAGAGCATAGCCAGACTATATGATTTTGTAGGGATAACTTTCTTTTGGCCTTGTTATTTTGAAAGTTCATGATTACTTTGCTAGTTTGCTTGAAGTATTATTGTCTCCACATCAATAGCAAACTATTGTTTTGAATCTAATGGATCTGAACATTCATGTCACATAAGAGGAGTTAGAAAGGACATCTATGCTAGGTAGCATGAAAGCATCAAAAGTTCATTCTTTATCACTTCCCTACTCGAGGACGAGCAGGAGTTAAGCTTGGGGATGCTTGATACGTCTCAAACGTATCTATAATTTTTGATGGTTTCACGCTGTTATCTTGTCAACTTTGGATGTTTTATGTACCTTTTATATCTTTTTTGGGACTAACTTATTAATTCAGTGCCAAGTGCCAGTTCCTGTTTTTTCTGTGTTTTTGACTCTTTTCAGATCTGATTTTGGAACGGAGTCCAAACGCAATAAAATCCCCAAAATAATTTTTTCCAGAACATAAGAAGATCGGGGGACTTGATGGCCAAGGCAGGAGAGCCAGAGGGGGCCCACAAGCCCTGTAGCCGCCGCTAGGGGGGGGGGCGACTGCTACCAGGCTTGTGGCCCCCCTGGAGCTCCCCTGCCCTAGCTCTTTCGCCTATATATTCCCTAAAATCCCAGAAAAAATGAGGGCATCCACAAAAACACGTTTCCGCCGCCGCAAGCTTCCATTTCCGCGAGATCTCATTTGGAGACCCTTCCTGGTGCCCTGCCAGAGGGGACTTTGGAGTTGGAGGGCTTCTACATCAACATCATCGCCTCTCCAATGACTCGTGAGTAGTCCACTTTAGACCTACGGGTCCGTAGTTTGTAGCTAGATTGCTTCTTCTCTCTCTTGGATCTTCAATACAAAGTTCTCCATGATCTTCATGGAGATCTATCCGATGTAATCCTCTTTGGCGGTGTGTTTGTCGAGATCCGATGAATTGTGGATTTGTGCTCAGATTATCTATGAATTATATTTGAGTCGTTGCTGATTTCTTATATGCATGGTTTGATATCCTTGTAAGTCTCTCCGAGTCTTGGGTTTTGTTTGGCCAACTAGATCTATGATTCTTGCAATGGGAGAAGTGCTTGGTTTTGGGTTCATACCGTGTGGTGACCTTTCCCAGTGACAGAAGGGGCAGCAAGGCACACATCGTGTTTTCGCCATCAAGGGTAACAAGATGGGCTTTTATCATAGATATGAGATTGTCCATCTACATCATGTCATCTTGCTTAAAGCGTTATTCTGTTCTTATGAACTTAATACACTAGATGCATGCTGGATAGCGGTCGACGTGTTGAGTAATAGTAGTAGATGCAGAAAGTATCGGTCTACTTGTTTTGGACGTGATGCCTATAGATATAATCATTGCCATGGATAACATCACGACTTTGTGCGGTACTATTAATTGCTCGACAGTAATTCGTTCACCCACCGTCTACTTGCTTTCATGAGAGAAGCCACTAGTGAACACTACGGCCCCCGGGTCTATTCACAACTATCGTCTCCACTTTCAGTTTTACTTTGCTTTGTTTACTTTTTGCTTTCAGTTCTCACTTTGACAACCCCTTCATAGCATTGGGTGCAAGCTCTTTCTGTTTGTGCAGGTACTTGTGACTTGATGCGATCCTCCCACTGGATCGATACGTTCGTTCTCAAAACTGAGGGAAATACTTACCGCCACTGTGCTACATCACCCTTTCCGCTTCGAGGGAACACAAACGCAAGGCTCCAAGGCCAAGGAAGTCCCTAAAGGCGTAGCCCGTAGCAGAAGGATTCCTGGCGCCGTTGCCGGGGAGGATCGCTTGCCGAGGAGTATCAAGACAAGAATAGTCTCCCCTCAACATGCCTATTTCTGGTGCCATTGGAAGGTCTTTTGTTGCAGCAGCACACCCACCTATCAAACTATCAAAGTAACGAACGTGAATCATATGAACATGATGAAACTAGCATGACAGAAATTCTCGTGTGTCCCCGGGAGCGTTTTTCCTCCTATAATACTTTGTCCAGGCTTGTCCCTTGCTACAAAAGGGATTGGGCCACTTTGCTGCACCGTTTCTACATTTGTTACTTGTTGCTCACTACGAATCATCTCACCACACAATCACTTGTTACCGACAATTTTAGTGCTTGCAGATATTTCCTTGCTGAAAACCACTTGTCAGATCCTTCTGCTCCTCGTTGGGTTCGACACTCTTACTTATCGAAAGGACTACGATTGATCCCCTATACTTGTGGGTCATGAAGACTCTTTTCTGGCACCGTTGCCGGGGAGTGAAGCACCTTTGGTAAGTGGAACTTGGTAAGGAAACATTCATATAGTGTGCTGAAATTAATTGTCACTTGTCACTATGGATACAAATCCTTTGAGGGGCTTGTTCGGGGTATATTCACCTCGAACGGAAGTACAAATAGGTGCTGCTCAACCTGCTGCACCTACTGAAAATATTTGCTTTGAATTTCCTTCGGGTATGCTTGAGAAACTGCTGGCTAATCCTTTTACACGAGATGGAACATCACATCTAGACTTGAATCTAATCTATGTAGATGAAGTTTGTGGTTTATTTAAGCTTGCAGGTTTGCCCGAGGATGAGGTCAAGAAGAGGGTCTTTCCTTTATCTTTGAAGGATAGGGCATTGACATGGTATAGGCTATGTGATGATACTGGATCATGGGACTACAATCGGTTGAAATTGGAATTTCATCAAAAGTTTTATCCTATGCATTTAGTACATCGTGATCGGAATTATATTTACAATTTTTGGCCTCGTGACAGAGAAAGCATCGCCCAAGCTTGGGGGAGGCTTAAATCAATGTTATATTCATGCCCCAATCATGAGCTCTCGAGAGAAATTATCATTCAGAACTTCTATGCTCGGCTTTCTCATGATGACCGCACCATGCTTGACACTTCTTGTACCGGTTCTTTTATGAAGAGAGATATTGACTTCAAAAGGAATTTATTGGAGAGAATTAAACGCAACTCTGAAGATTGGGAGCTTGAAAAAGGTAAGGAGTCAGGTATGAATTTCACATTTGATTGCGTTAAATCCTTTGTTGAGACAAATACCTTTAGTGATTTTAGCGCTAAGTGTGGACTTGACTCTGAGATAGTAGCTTCATTGTGTGAATCCTTTGCTACTCATATTGATCTCCCCAGAGAGAAGTGGTTTAAACATCCTCCTCCTTTAGAAGTCAATGTAGTTAAACCCACTCCAGTTGAAGAGAAAGTCATTGCCTATAATGATCCTGTTGTTCCCAGTGCTTCCATTGAGAAACCACATTTCCCTGTTAGGATAAAGGATCATTCTAAAGCTTCAACTGTGATACGTAGAGGCTATATTAGAACACCTACACCCCCTGAGCAAATTAGAGTTGAACCTAGCATTGCTATTATCAAAGATCTTCTGCCCGACGATGTTGAGGGACATAATATTCACTTCTGTGAAGATGCTGCTAGAATTGCTAAACCTCACGTTAGAGACAAACATAGGCATGTTGTTTGCATGCCTGTTGTTTCTGTTATGATAGGAGATCATTGTTATCATGGTTTATGTGACGTGGGTGCTAGTGTTACTGCAATACCTCGATCCTTATACGATGAAATCAAAGATGAGATTGCACCTGTTGAGATAGAGCCTATTGATGTCACTATTCAGCTTGCCAATAGAGATACTATCTGCCATGTGGGAATTGTTAGGGATGTTGAAGTCTTGTGTGGTAAAACGAAGTATCCTGCTGATTTCCTCGTTCTTGCTACCACACAAGATAGCTTTTGTCCCATCATATTTGGTAGACCTTTTCTCAATACTGTCAATGCTCATATTGATTGTGAGAAGCAAACTGTCACTATTGGCTTTGAAGGTGTGTCACATGAGTTTAATTTCTCTAAGTTTGGTAGACAACCTCATGAAAAGGAGTTGCCTAGTAGGGATGAAACTATTGCCTTTGCCTCTATTGCCGCGCCTCCTACTGATCCCTTAGAGCAATACTTGCTTGAGCATGAAAATGATATGCATATGGATGAAAGGGATGAAATAGATAGAGTTGTCTTAGAACAGTATCCTATCCTTAAGAATAACCTGCCTGTTGAATTGCTTGGGGATCCACCCCCACCAAAGGGTGATCCTGTGTTCGAGCTTAAACAGTTGCCTGATACTCTTAAGTATGCCTATCTTGATGAAAAAGAGATATATCATGTTATTATTAGTGCTAGCCTCTGAGAGCATGAAGAAAAGAAGTTACTAAAAACGCTGAGGAAGCACCATGCTGCTATTGGATATACTCTTGATGATCTTAAGGGCATTAGTCCCACTCTATGTCAGCACAAGATTAAAACTGATCCCGACTCCAAACGAGTTTCTGATCATCAAAGGAGATTAAATCCTAAGATGAAAGAGGTAGTAAGAAAAGAAATACTAAAGCTCCTGGAAGCAGGTATCATTTATCCTGTTGCTCACAGCGATTGGGTGAGTCCGGTGCATTGCGTCCCTAAGAAGGGAGGCATTACCGTTGTCCCTAATGATAAGGATGAATTGATCCCACAGAGGATTATTACTAGCTATAGGATGGTGATCGATTTTAGGAAACTGAATAAAGCCACTAGGAAAGATCATTACCCTTTGCCTTTTATCGACCAAATGCTAGAAAGGCTGTCCAAACACACACACTTCTGATTTCTAGACGGTTATTCTGGTTTCTCCCAAATACCAGTTGCACAATCTGATCAGGAGAAAACCACTTTCACCTGTCCTTTCGGCACCTTTGCTTATAGACGCATGCCTTTTGGCTTATGTAATGCACCTGCCACCTTTCAAAGATGTATGATGGCTATATTCTCTGACTTTTGTGAAAATATTGTTGAGGTTTTCATGGATGAGTTCTCCGTTTATGGGTCTTCCTTTGATGATTGCCTCAGCAACCTTGATCGAGTCTTGCAGAGATGTAAAGACACCAATCTTGTCTTGAATTGGGAGAAGTGCCACTTTATGGTTAATGAAGGCATCGTCTTAGGACATAAAATTTCTGAAAGACGTATTGAAGTTAATAAGGCTAAGGTTGATGCAATCGAGAAAATGCCATACCCCACAGATATCAAAGGTATAAGAAGTTTCCTTGGTCATGCTGGTTTCTATAGAAGGTTCATCAAAGACTTCTGTAAGATTTCTAGGCCTCTTACAATTCTCTTGCAAAAGGATATTCCTTTTGTCTTTGACGATGATTGTGAGGAAGCTTTCGAAATACTTAAGAGGGCTTTGATAACTGCACCTATTGTTCAACCACCTGATTGGAACTTACCTTTTGAGATCATGTGTGACGCTAGTGATTATGCTGTTGGTGTTGTTCTAGGGCAAAGAGTTGATAAGAAGTTGAATGTTATTCACTACGCTAGTAAAACTCTAGACAATGCCCAGAGAAACTATGCTACTACGGAGAAGGAGTTTTTAACATTCGTGTTTGCATGTGAAAAGTTCAGGTCTTACATAGTTGATTCCAAAGTCACTATTCACACTGATCATGCTGCTATTAAGTACCTCATGGAGAAGAAAGATGCTAAACCTAGACTTATCAGATGGGTTCTCTTGCTACAAGAATTTGATTTGCATGTTGTCGACAGAAAGGGTGCTGATAACCCAGTAGCAGATAACTTGTCTAGGTTGGAGAACATTCTTGATGACCCACAACCAATTGATGATAGCTTTCCCGATGAGCAATTGAATGTCATCAATGCTTCACGTAGTGCACCGTGGTATGCCGATTATGCAAACTATATCATTGCCAAATACATACCACCTAGTTTCACGTACCAGCAAAAGAAGAAATTCTTCTTTGACTTGAGACATTACTTTTGGGATGATCCTCACCTCTATATGGAAGGAGTAGATGGTGTTACTAGACGTTGTGTACCTGAACATGAACAGGGACAGATCCTACAGAAGTGTCACTCCGAGGCCTACGGAGTACACCATGCGGGAGATAGAACTGCACACAAGGTATTGCAATCAGGTTTCTATTGGCCCACTCTCTTCAAGGATGCCCATAAGATTGTCTTGTCCTGTGACGAATGTCAAAGAATAGGTAATATTATCAAACGTCGGGAAATGGCTATGAACTATTCACTTGTCATCGAACCATTTGATGTTTGGGGCCTTGATTATATGGGACCTTTTCCAAAATCCAACGGGTATACTCATATCCTAGTTGCTATTGATTACGTCACTAAGTGGGTAGAAGCTATCCCCACTAGTAGTGCTGATCACAACAGTTCTATCAGGATGCTTAAAAAGTTGTCTTCCCTAGATTTGGAGTCCCTAGATATCTAATGACAGATGGTGGTTCACATTTCATTCATGGTGCTTTCCGTAAAACGCTTGCTAAGTACGATGTCAACCATAGAATTGCGCCCCCCTATCACCCTCAGTCCAGTGGCCAAGTATAGCTAAGTAATAGAGAGATTAAACTAATTCTGCAAAAGACTGTTAACAGGTCTATAAAGAATTGGTCTAAGAAGCTCGATGATGCACTGTGGGCTTATAGAACTGCCTATAAGAATCCCATGGGCATGTCTCCGTATAAAATGGTGTACGGTAAATCATGTCATTTACCTCTTGAGCTGGAGCATAAAGCTTATTGGGCAATCAAAGAGCTCAACTTTGATTTCAAATTTGCCGGTGAGAAGAGGTTATTTGATATTAGCTCGCTTGATGAGTGGAGAACTCAGGCATATGAGAATGCCAAGTTGTTCAATGAGAAGGTTAAGAGGTGGCATGATAAGAGGATACAAAAGCGTGAGTTCAATGTAGGTGATTATGTCTTGCTATATTACTCTCGTTTAAGATTCTTTGCACGCAAACTTCTCTCTAAATGGGAAGGTCCCTATGTTGTTGAGGAAGTATATCGTTCCGGTGCTATCAAGATCAACAACACGGAAGGTAATTGTTCGAGAATGGTAAATGGGCAGAGAATCAAGCATTATATCTCATGTAACAAGGGGTTAGACTCTTTGGACATTTGCCCATAAGACGGTTATCAACAGTCGCTGTAACGAGCAACAAAAAACGCTTAATACAACCAGACAAGCAGGACGTAGGGTTTTAGGTGTAAGCGGCCTGAACCTGGGTAAAAAGGTTTGCCGGGTGCTGATTGTTAGCTCTGCTCTTCACATCACCTCTCCCCGCCCTACGATCACAAGGGTTTCACGTTGATTCCCATAGGTGTCGACCTCGCATCGCCGACAATGGCAAACTAAAAATAAGAAAAGAAAACTAAAGCAAACGACACTCCAAGCAAAACTCATATCATGTGATGAATAAAAATGTAGCTCGAAGTGACATGCTGACGGGTTGAGACGAAAGAGGGGATGCCTTCTGGGGCATCCCCAAACTTAGACGCTTGAGTCTTCCTATAATATTACCTTGTTGGGCATCCCCAAGCTTAGGCTGTTGTCGCTCCTTACTCCATTATCCATTGTGATAACACCCAAAACTTGAAAACTTCAATCACACAAAACTCAACAAAACTTCGTGAGATCCGTTAGTATAAGGAACATATCAAATAATTACGTACTGTTGTAAATTGATTCATATTTCATTCTTGCATGATAGATACTGTATTCTAACTTCTCCATGGCTTATACCCCCCGATACAATACATAACATCATCAAAACAAGCAAACTATGCAAGCAAGAACAATATCTGTCTAAAACAGAATAGTCTATAGTGATCTGTAAATTTCCTATACTTGTGTACCTCCCAGAATTATGAAAACTTTCTATGACCTGAGGAATTCGTACAACAATACTATGTAAAAAATCAGCTTAAAAATTCATTCCAGTAAAATTAGAAAAATTCTTCACTCGACGTCAAAGTTTCTGTTTTTGCACCGTATCAATTATACTTATCATAATAAGTCATCCCAAAGTCTTTACTTGGAACAAACACTAATTTAAATAATAAAATACAATCACTACAGAGGCAATAATCATGTCATCACACCAAGGCAGAAAGTAAAAAAGAAAAAAATAAGATAAATATTGGGTTGCCTCCCAACAAGTGCTATTTATTTATGCCATTAGCTAGGCATAATGCATATGATGAAGGGTTGTTATATTTGACATCAAAATCCTCAATAACACAATTATGAATAGTGTAAACAATAGGAGACTTGAAATTAGGATCTTTTATCAAGTTTACAAAGTTGTGGTGCACAATAATCATTTTAAGATCTTCGTCCCTTTTTATAGGAGGAGTACTAATGCTCTTAGGAACATATATGAATTTGGGACTTTTACTTCGAGAGGTACTAGCATTAGTTTTGGAGGGTGTGAAAGCGGAACCTACTTTATCAATAAGTTCGTCCATTTTATCAATCCTAATCATGCTTTGTTCTACTTTCCCATCAATAGTAGTATCCTTCTCCGTCATAGTTTTCAAAGTCATTCCTACTCATGAATAAAATTGAGTGATATGATTATGAAGCTTTTTATCTAACTCCTCAATTTGCTCATTAATAGAAATTTTCTTTTCAGTAACATCAAGCCTACGCATGACATATTCCAATGTTAAAATGGTTCCATTAACAATGGTGGGAGGTGATCCAACAATATTTTTAAAGCGTTATAGGTATCCAAACTATGACACATTAGGAAATTACCACTTGTGATGGTGTCAAGGACAAACCTATACCAAATTGTTACACCCACATAAAAATTGCAAAGCAAGGTAGTAGTGGATTGCTTATGAACTGATTTATTTTGAGCATCATGAATCCTATACAAAGCATCTTTCAAAATTTCACCTCCCCTTTGTTTCAAACAAAACACTACATTCTCCGAGGTAAGCCAAATAGAGGAGGGACTAGCCATAGTAAGAAGCAAAGATAAATATTTTTGTATTTTTTGAATCAAGCATGATACAACAGCAAATAAAAGAGGAACACGTGAATGATAATTCATGTGAAGTTACTTCGTAGTTGGTGATGATATTCCCTCGCACCGGCGCCACGAATCCTTCCCGATGCTTCTCATGTGCGTTGGGTTTTCCATGAAAAGGAATGGGTAATCGAAGCGCAATACAAGTAAGTATTTTGCTCGATTAAGAAACCAAGGTTTATTGAACCAATAGGAATATCAATCCTCAATTGTCTTTAGCAGCTGCACACAAAAGGGCAAACAACTTGCACCCAATGCGGGCAAGAGGGTTGTCAATCCCCTTGATATTATTATTTGCAAGCAAATGAGGTGTGTAGATAATTGTAACTTGCAAAATAGAATAAAAGACAAATAATAACAATGAGGAAATTATAAGTTTTATGAATATATATAAGCAAATAGACCCGGGGGCCATAGTGTTCTCTAGTGGCATCTCTCGTGAAAGCAACATATGGTGGGTAGGCAAATTTGTGTTGGGCAATTGATAGAACAATAGATAGTTATGTGATTTTCATGGCAATGATCACATGTATATAGGCATGATGCCGATAAGAAAATAGGATGACTCCTACATGCACCTACTATTATTACTCCACCTATTGACCGATATCCAGCATGCATCTCGAGTATTAAGTAAAATAGAGTAATGCTTGGAGAACGATGACGTGATGTACACAAAGTAAACTGAACCAATATGAATAAACCTCGTCGTTTTATCCTTAGTGGAAGCAACACAAAGAAACAACTTGTCCCCTTCTATCACTGAGATATACAAACTCGCCAGGTTGAACCCACTACAACGCACACCTATCGCTGAAGAAATATCAAACTACTTGGCCAACACAATTCAATAGATTGGATAGATTTACGAAGCTAGGATGATCATGCAAATAAGAATCATAATAATTTCAGAGAAGATTCAAATACTTTTCATGAATAATCTGGACATAAACGCACAATTCATCGGATCTAAAAAACACACCATACAAAAGAATTACATCGGACAGATGATACGTCTCCAACGTATTTATAATTTTTTATGGTTTCATGCTATTATCTTGTCAAACTTTGGATGTTTTACATGCCTTTTATATTTTTTTTGGGGACTAACTTATTAACTCAGTGCCAAGTGTGAGTTCCTGTTTTTTCCATGTTTTTGATCCCTTTCAGAGGAGATTTTGAAACGGAGTCCAAACGGAAGAAAATCCCCGAAAATATTTTTTCTGGAACGGAAGAAGATCGGAAAGCTTGGGAGCCAAGGCAGGGGAGCCTCAGGGGCCCCTCAAGCCCCCACCCCGCGGCTAGGGGGGAGGCCGTGCTATCCAGGCTTGTGGGCCTCCTGAGCGTCCCCTCACCTAGGTCTTTCGCCTATATATTCCCATAAATTCCAGAAAAAATGAGGAGATCATCGAAAGTACTTTTTCGCCGCCGCAAGCTTCTGTCTCCGCAAGATCCCATCTGGGGCACGTTCTGGTGCCCAGCCGGAGGGGGGATTCGGACACGGAGGGCTTCTCCATCAACACCATGACCTCTCCGATGATGCATGAGTAGTTCACCATAGATCTACGGGTCCATAGTTAGTAACTAGATGGCTTCTTCTCTCTCTTGGATCTTCAATACAAAGTTCTCCATGATCTTCATGGAAATCTATCCAATGTAATCTTCTTTTGCGGTGTGTTTGTCGAGATCCGATGAATTGTGGATTTATGATCAGATTATCTATGAATCTTATTTGAGTTTCTTGTGATCTCTCTTATGCATGATTTCATATCCTTGTAATTCTCTTCGAGTTGTGGGTTTTATCTGTCCAACTAGATCTATGATTCTTGCAATGGGAGAAGTGCTTCGTTTTGGGTTCATACCGTGCGGTGACCTCACCCATTGACAGAAGGGGTAGCGAGACACGCATCGTGTTGTTGCCATCAATGGTAAAAAGATGGGGTTTTCATCATTGGTTTGAGATTATCCCTCTACATCATGTCATCTTGCTTAATGCGTTACTCTGTTCGTCATGAACTCAATACACTAGATGCATGCTGGATAGCAGTCGATTGTGGAGTAATAGTACTAGATGCAGAAAGTATGGGTCTACTTGTCTTGACGTGATGCCTATATGTATGATCATTGCCTTAGATATCGTCATGACTTTGCGCGGTTCTATCAATTGCTCGGTAGTAATTTGTTCACCCACCATAACACTTGCTATTTTGAGAGAAGCCTCTACTGAACACTATGGCCCCCAGGGTCTACTCCACACCATATTTTCAGCCTTACACTTTTTACTTCGTTGCACTTTCCACCTTCAGATCTCACTTTGCAAACAATCTTGAAGGGATTGACAACCCCTTTGAAGTGTTGGGTGTGAGCTTGTTTGTGTTTGCGCAGGTACTCTGGACTTGACGAGACCCTCCTTCTGGATCGATACCTTGGTTCTCAAACTGAGGGAAATACTTACTACTCCTGTGCTGCATCACCCTTTCCTCTTCAAGGGAAAAACCAACGCAAGCCCAACCACTGTCAACGTGTCAATTTCTGGCGCTATTGTGTGTGGGATAGCAACAGATCACAACGAAGATGCGATGATCATTGTATTGAAGATCAAGAGAGATAGATAGATCCATCTAGGTACTAACTACGGACCCGTAGGCCTGTGGTGAACTACTAACACATCATCACGAGGGCAGCAAGGTTGATAAAGACGCCCTCCATGATCTATCTCCCTCCAACACGGTGCCGGAACGGAGCTCGAGATGGGATCGCCATGGAACAGAGACTTGCAGCGGCAGAAAAAGTGTTTCGCGTCCCTCTTTAGGGTTTTTGGAATATACGAGAATTTATAGGCGATAACGCACAAGTGTAGGGGATATTTTGTAGCCTTTTATGATAAGTAAGAGCGCTGAACCCAGTGAGGAGCTAAATGTAGAACTAATATTCTCTCAAGTTCTATCGACCACTGATACAATTCTACGCACGCTAATGCTTACTTTACCTAGAACAAGTATGAAGCTATTTTGCCCCCTTTACCCCCTTACCTAGATCATTAAGGTAAAACCCAACCATATCATTAAACATTTAGCCCCCTTTACCCCCTTATGCAAACAACTCCCTTAACCGGGTTTGTGATTCCGTCACTCACCAACCCACTATAAGATAATCATGAACATATTGCAAACCCTACAGCGTGAATCTTTCACGTGCGCACCTCACGAAAAGCACCTTAGGACAACACCAATATAAACCATGCAACTCAAATCAACCAAGATCATCAATCAACCCATAGGATAAAAAGGAACTATTCAAACATCATAGGATAGCCACACATCGTAGGATAATAATATATAGCATTAAGCACCATGTTCAAGTAGGGGTTACAACGGGATGCGGGAGAGTGGACCACTGTAGATAGATGAGGGAAGGTGATGGTGGTGGTGATGACAGCGGCAAAGTTGTTGTAGATCACCGTCACGATGGTTTCCTCGGCGACGCTCCAGCGCCCACGAGAGAGATTGGGAGAGATCCCCCTCTTTCTTCTTCTTCCTTGGCCTCCTCCCTAGGTGGGAGGAGGGTTTCTCCTCTAGTCCATTGCTGCCATGGCTCCCGGAGGGCAGGAACCCCTCGGAGATTGGAGCTCTCTCTCTCTCTCTCTGTGTGTGTGTGTTTCTCTCCTATTTTGGCTGCCGTTTTCTGGCCCTTCGCCATTCCTTAAATATACGGAGATCCATAACTCTGACCGGGGTGAAATTTTGAGGGGATTTTTATCGCAAAAATATATTTGTTGCGGCCAATGCAGAGCTCCAACCGACTTAAGGGCTCGCCACATACCATAAAGGCGCGCCCCTTAGGTCGCGTCCTATTGTCTTGTGGGCCCTTGGGCATCGTCTTGCGTTGATTATGACTCCAAAAATTCACATATAATCCAAAAAAACACCATCAATTTTTATCACTTTTTGACTTTGTTTGATGTGGAATTTCTGCAAAAACACACACACACAAAACACAAAGTGTTAGTGGGCACTGGGTAAGTAAGTTAGTCACACAAATAATATAAAATATTTCCAAAAGTATATGAAAGTTGTAGAATATTGGCATGCAGTAATAAAAAATTATAGATATGACGGAGATGTATTAGCATCCCCAAACTTAATTCTTGCTCGTCCTCGAGTAGGTAAATAATAAAAAGATATTTTTTGATGTGGAATGCTACCTATCATAATCTTGAACAAATGTCTAATCATGACATGAATATTAAGATGCAAGTGATTCAAGACAATACTCTATTATTTGACAAAAGGACAACCATACTCAGGTTTACTAGCAAACAATCATGTCCTTTCAAAATAACAATACCTGAAGAATGCTATCCCTACAAAATCATATAGACTATTATGCTTGGTCTTCCTAGCATAAAGTATAAATCACGAGCACCCCGGTGTCAAACCAAGGAATTGGATTGCACTTTTTAACATGCTTCAGCTTTTTATTACTCATGCAATACATGAGCGTGAACCATGGATATAGCATAAAGGTGGAATAGAATATGGTGGTTGGTTTCAAAGGGGTAAAAGTGGAGAAGAAATTCTTGCATCAACTCGGCATATCAATGGGCTATGGAGATGCCCATCAATAGATATCAACGCGAGGAGTAGGGATTGCCATGCATCGAATGCACTATAGCTATAAGTTTATGAAATCTTGTCTGAAGCTACGTGGGTGTGCATCCAACTTGCTTGCTCATGAAGACGTCATGCATTTGAGGATGCCCGTTATTGGAATATACAAGCCAAGTTTTGTAATGAAAGGTTCCCACTAGCATATGGAAGTGACAAAACAAGAGGCTCTGTATATGAAGAACATGGTGCCACTTTGAGGCACAAGTGTGGTAAAGGATAGTAGAAAAGTCCCTTCTCTCTTTTTCTCACATATATTTGTTTTTTTATGGTGGCATTTTTTTCTTTTTTCGCCTCCTCCACTTTTTTATGGTGGGCTCATTTGGCCTCCCCCATTTTTATTTCCTCCCTTGGACTGTGCTCTAATAATGATGATCGTCACACTTTTATTTACTTACAAGTCGATATGAAAAACTAATATGAATATATGACTCTAAATGAATGCCTTTGGCAGTGTACCAAGATGTGCAATGATCTAGCATAGCAGAAGATATCAAAAAATGGACAAGCCATGGAAATATCATATTAGCTATATTACAATCATGCAAAGCAATATGACAATGAATGCTCAAGTCATGTATATGATGATGATGGAAGTTGCATGGCAATATATCTCAGAATGGCAATGCAAATGCCATAATAGGTAGGTATGATGGCTGTTTTGAGAAAGATATAAGGTGACTTATGTGCAATAGAGCATATCATGTCTCGGGGTTTGGTTGCATCGACAAAAGTTGCACCGATCATCGAAGTGAGAATGGGAATGCACGGTTCCGAAGAGGCTATGAGGTGGTGAGAGTGCGTATATCCATGGTTTCACATTAGTCATAAAGAACTCACATACTCATTGCAAGGTTTTATTAGATCTCTCGAAGCAAAATACTACTCGCATGCTACAAGGGAGAAGGTTGGGAGAAGTAAATCATTGCGCGACTCCAATTATAACAACTCAAAGGATTTCAATCAAGGATAAATTATACTCCAATCTTCATCGCATAACTAGAGACTATGCGTGCATGCTTCGGGAATCACAAACCTTAACATCAATATTCTTACTAATCCACAATAATTAACTAGTGAACCCACATATTACTATCTTAATGTCGCCAAACTATTTTAGGGAATCAAACATATCATATTGAGTTGTCAACAAGTTTTATGTAGGATTTTATGACTAACCATGTGAATGACCAATTCCCGTTGACTCTCTAAATAGGTATAAGTGAATCATGGGAGTTAATTCTTTATACCAAATACCATGCTCTAATAAATGTAATTGAAGTAAAAGATCATTCTACAAATAATTATTTTCTCAATGTAGAGAAACATGCATCCAACTTCAAATGATATAAGTGAAGCACATGAAGCTTTCTATAAAGCCATACTCAAAAGATATAAGTGAAGTTCAAAGAACATTCTATAAATAAACCATGGAATTTACCATACCATCATGGTGTATTTTAAAAAGGAAAATAAAAGGCACACGACGCTCCAAGAATTTATGCATATCATGTGAACAAAACAAAACCGAGACATAAGAATAATTGTTGAAGACAAAAGATGGGATGCCTTCCGGGGCATCCCCAAGCTTAGATGCTTGAGTGTCGGGACCCCGATCCTAAGCCATAGGAATCCAGCCTGTAACACATCGCATCCCTTTGCGGTCTCACGCACGGTTAACCCCACGACTTCCACCTTACCTTAGCTGGGACCGTTTGCGCCTTTTGACTCACGTATCCAATTGTGTCGCTAGCATTCCAATGTCAAAGAAACCGGGTTGACATAACTAGTCATAGACTCAAGTGGCTCAACTGTACAAAGACAGGCATACATAACCCAACAAAGCAGGTGTTGGTCATCAGGGAGTGTAGACGAGTCATAACAAGCAACAAGGACTCCATTACACCGTGTGATATTTCCCCGTAGGGACAGACACAACAACTAAGAAGGATACATGCCGGTCAACCAATGTGTCCGGAGCAGTAGCGAACTACCAAGGCTCGGTGGAAGCACAAAGGGGCATTTCTCTGTATAGAGAGCTACTAAGGGCATACGACTAGGTGTCGAATCCCATACATATCACAGTGCATCACACGTACGCATGACGTACTTGATATGCATAGATACAACAATGGCATCACAACATAACCATACAACAACACAACATTTATTTAAAAGACTCGGAAGAGTCTTGCATAATAAGTTCGTACACGTAGGGGTCACATGACGCGAGACTCAAGTCATACAAGAGAGTCATACAAACCAAGCGGAAGCATTAAAGCTGTCTGAGTACAAACAATTGAAAAGAAAAGGCATAAAGCCTGACTATCTACACATGCCTTCTGAAAGGGGCTAGGTCGTAGCTGGGCACCAGCTAGTCTTCATCATCGATGTCTAGATAGAACCCACCTGTTGACTCGTGGGTATCTTCTGCAACATTTATTAAACAAACATGAGTACAAAGGTACTCAGCAAGACTTTAGAACAGATCTATCTACTCATGCACATGTAACAGTAAAGGGGGGTTGCGGAGTTTCATGCAGCAAGCCAGCTTTGACTCTTGGCTAGACTAAACTACAATTTTAAATAGATTTAAACAACTTTGTTAAGTCATACACGAGTCCACTACCACCACAACCATACACTATCATGGATTCCTTTCTGTCTCCCTATGGAAATGCCATGCATGATACTCACACTTATCTTGATACTTTTATGAGTAGCCATTAAAGTTATCTATGAACAACATATGTCTCCAAGTAGTCCAAATCCGCGGACGCGGCTATTCGAATAGATCATAACCCTGCAGGGGTGTACTTCTTCACACACGCTCTCGCCACTTATCGCCATGTGCACGTCATGCACCTAGGCAACCTTCAAGTGGAAGCCCAGAGAGGGAGTCGGCCACAACCGTTAACCACGCTAATACCTAGTCCAGGTTTATCGCCTATTTGAGAGTGAACCCGCACGGAAGTCCGGCCGAAGTTTCCGCTATGGCCCCAAACGATGTGTGCAGGGTTCCCAAGCCCACCATCCGGGTGCCACTTGGTACACCGTGCCACTGCCTACCGCATCATAGCCCACCTCTAAGGCCAGCACTATGCACGACCAGCAACATGACTATAAACACCAGAAACTACTTGCAACTCCTGGACCGAGTACTAAGCGATTAATAAGTCGAGCTGGGTCATATTTCAAAGCCCAGCATGTGGTAGTAACTAGTCTTGGATTACATACACGGAACTTAGTTCCTAAGGACGGTTCCAATGAAACAACCCGCCATGTACTCCTACATAGCCTTTCATCGGTACCTTTACCAAATCAGGTTCCACACTTATTCTTTGTCACTAGAACACATTCATCCATTCCTGTTCATCACCTAGATGAAACAAACCTGATGCAACTCTAGGCATAACAAGCATAGCAAGATAAGACACTTCATGGCTCAAGCAACTACCAGGTATGCTAGGTTGCAAGGTTTGGCTATTTACTATGACAATGATAGGTCATTCAAAGGAATAGGTTCATCTACCGAAGTAAAGCATTTGAAATATTTTGCCCTAATGCAATAAGTGAGAGCAGGACCGGGAACATGGGATTATATCGGGATGATCAAAAGGGTGCTTGCCTTGTTGCTCAGCAGAAGGATTAAATTCGTCAGTCCGATATTCGGACGTATCCGGAAGGGCACAACCTACCGAAATAATAACGGCAATCAATAACATTCATATGCAACAATATGATGCATGAACATGGCATGAAATTAAATGTAGCATGAGCTAGTGTGGCTATCAAACCTTTGGTTTGATGCTGATTTGAATTCAAGTTCAAATAATATTTAAAGTGGGACATTTATTAAATTCCTTTAATTGATTTGACGTGATGCTATTTCATAACTTTGTTTGTCATGCAGGAAGGTAGCACCATTGTGTTCATTGAATTTTTCTGATCATTTTACATATATTATTTGTCAAATTTGGAGTTATATTTAATTTTCTATGAATTTCCAAAGTTTTGAACTTATTGTGGAATTGTTTTAAAACAAAAATAGTATTGCTGCATCAGCATGACATCTGCACGTCAATCTGGCCATTGAAAGTCAAACCTGACGAGTGGGACCCACTGGTCAGTGATTCTCGTTAGTTTTTAGTTAAACTTTAAGTTAACTAGTTAATTAGCAGTGGCTGGCCCACATGTCAGTGACTGATTAGTATTCAATATTTTCTTTAATTTTGATTAGGTTAATCCTAATTAGCCAGGGACTAGCCCCACTTGTTAGTGACTCTCGGGAGTCAACCCACCGGCGCTGAGGGTCAAACCCACCGGCGATGAGCCGCCGGTTGCTCCAGTGACGGCGGAGGGCATTTGAAATGCTCCTCCGACGACCAAACAAGCGGCAGAAGACACCAGAGGAACGACCCTTTGATACGTCTCCATCATGTCTACTTTTCCAAACTCTTTTGCCCTTGTTTTGGACTCTAATTTGCATGATTTGAATGGAACTAACCCGGACTAACGCTGTTTTCAGCAGAATTGCCATGGTGTTGTTTTTGCGCAGAAATAAAAGTTCTCGGAATGACCTGGAAATTTGTGAGGATTTTTTGTGGAATATATAAAAAATACTGGCGCAAGAATCAGCCGGAGACTTGGAGCGAGGATCCCACAAGTCCAGGAGGCGCGCCCCCCCTCGCCGCGCATGGCAGGCTTGTGGGGCCCTCGGGGCTCCGCCGCCTCCAAGTCCAGCTCTATTTAATCCCTTGCGCCCAGAAAAAAAAATCAAGGAGAAGAGTTCATCGCGTTTTACGATACGGAGGCGCCGCCACCACCTGTTCTTCCTCTCGAGGGCAGATCTGGAGTCCATTTTGGGCTCCGGAGAGGGGAGATTGTTGCCGTCGTCATCACCAACCTTCCTTCATCGCCAATTCCATGATGCTCTTCACCGTTCGTGAGTAATCTCATCGGAGGCTTGCTAGAAGGTGATGGGTTGGATGAGATCAATCATGTAATCGAGTTAGTTTTGATGGGGATTGATCCCTAGTATCCACTATGTTCTGAGATTGATGTTGCTACTACTTTGCCATGCTTAATGCTTGTCACTAGGGCCCGAGTGCCATGATTTCAGATCTGAACTTATTATGTTTTCATCAATATATGTGTGTTCTTGATCCTATCTTGCAAGTTGTAATCACCTACTATGTGTTATGACCCGGCAACCCCGGAGTGACAATAGCCGGAACCACTCCCGGAGATGACCATAGTATGACGAGTTCATGTATTCACTAAGTGCTAATGCTTTGTTCCGGTTCTCTATTAAAAGGAGAACCTTAATATCTCGTAGTTTTCACTAGGACACTGCTGCCACAGGAGGGATGGACAATAGATGTCATGCAAGTTCTTTTCCATAAGCACGTATGACTATATACAGAATATATGCCTACATTACATTAACGAACTGGAGCTAGTTACATATCTCTCCATGTTATAACTGTTACATGATGAATGTCATCCAACATAATTATCCATTACCGATCCAATGCCTACGAGTTTTTCCTACTGGTCCTTGCTACATTACTTTGCCACTACTGCTGTCACTACTGTCACTAGTGCTACTGTTACCGTTGCTACTATTACTATCACACTACTTTGCTATTGAAGCTTTGCTGCAGATACTAAGTCTTTCAGGTGTGGTTGAATTGACAACTCAACTCCTAATACTCGACAATATTCTTTGGCTTCCCCTTGTGTCGAATCAACAAATTTGGGTTGAATACTCTACCCTCGAAAACTGTTGCGATCCCCTATACTTGTGGGTTATCGAGACTATTTTCTGGCGCCGTTGCCGGGGAGGCATAACTCTATTCTCTGAGTCACTTGGGATTTATGTTTGTTGATCACTATGAGGAATCCGAGAGATCCAAAAACTAAAGTCTTGCCCTCAACTACGAGGACAGGTAAGGAAGTGCCATCTAGCTTTGCACTTGATTCACCTTCAGTTATGAGTAAGTTTGCGACACCACCACCTGCTAGAAATTCTGATATGTCGCATGTGCTTGATGATGCTACTTCTGCTATCCATGATGCTTGTGATGATGCTTTGCTTGATACTGCTTTGCCACTAGGAGCATTCCTTGATGGACAAATTGCTAGAGTTGAAGCTGAATGTGATGATACTTCTGAAACTGCTGAGATTATTGAAGTAGAACCTGCTATTTCACCTATTAGAACTAGCTCACCTAGATATGGATTGCCTGATATACCTGAGGGTTATGTTATGGAGGGAGAGGTAGCTGAGGACTTTCTTGCTTGTAAGGATAGCTATGATCTTGAGAAATTACTACGTAAGTGGAAAGAAGAATCTCTGAACGCTAGGATGAAATACATTCCTAAGTTTGCTACTTCACCTATCTTTGTGACCGATAAGGATTATGAATTCTCTGTCGATCCTGAGTTAATCACTTTGGTCGAATCTGATCCTTTTTGTGGTTATGCGTCTAAAACGGTTGTAGCACATCTTACTAAGCTGCACGATATAGCTACCCTATTCACGAGTGAGGAAAAGATCCGCCACTACTATATCCTTAAGTTGTTTCCTTTCTCACTAAAGGGTGATGCTAAGACTTGGTTCACTTCTCCTGCTCCTGGTTGTGTGCGTAGTCCCCAGGATATGATCTACTACTTCTGTGAGAAATATTTTCTTGCCCCTAATAAACAAGCTGCCTTGCAGGATATATATAACTTTGTGCAAGTTGAAGAAGAGAGTCTCCCACAAGCTTGGGGGAGGCTCGTCCAGCTACTGAATGCTTTGCCTGATCACCCTCTTTAGATGAATGAAATACTTGATATCTTCAATAATGGACTAACCGATGCTTCTAGGGACCACCTAGATAGTTGTGCTGGTTGTGTTTTCACGGAACAAACTGTGGAACAAGCTGAGATTCTATTGAATAATATCTTGTGCAATGAGAATGCTTGGACAATTCCCGAACAACCTCCGAAGTCAACTTCGAAGAAAAGAGGTATAATATTCCTCAGTCCTCAAGATATGCAAGAAGCTAAGAAATCTATGAAAGAGAAAGGCATTAAATTTGAAGATGTCAAAAATCTACCACCTATCAAAGAGATCCATGGTCTTGATAACCCGACACAGGTAGTAGAGGTAACTTATCTTCGTAGATTCAATGAGAGTTATATTCCTTTTGATAAACCTGCTAGCTTATGCTTAGATGAATTTGATAACTTTGTTGCCAAACAACAAAGTTTCAATGATTATGTTAGCAGACAATTGGAACAGAATGCTCGTATGCCTAGTCATTTAAGTGCTTGTGTGGATAGAAATGTCAATGATCTTAAGTTTTTGAGTAAACATGCCTCTATGGTTACTACTCAGGTAGAAAAAGTACTTAAGGCTCAAAATGACTTGCTCAATGAGTTGAATGACAATTCTGTCAGAGTCGTCACTAGAGGTGGTAGAATGACTCAGGAAACTTTGTATCCTGAGGGTCATCCTAAGAGAACTGAACAAGATTCTCAAGGAGTTAGCATCGAGGCACCTAGTCATCCAAGGAAGAAAAAGAAAGATGATAGGAACTTGCATGCTAGCAACCCCGTTGCTGTTACACCCGAGAATCCAAATGATATCTCTGTTTCTGATGCCGAAACACAATCTGGTGATGAACATGAGCCTAATGATAATGTCGATAGTGATGTTCATGATGATGCTCAACCTAGCAATGATAAGGATGTGGAGATTGAACCAGTTGATCTTGATAACCCACAACCTAAGAATAGGAGATACGATAAGAACGACTTCATTGCTAGGAAGCATGGTAAAGAAAGGGAACCATGGGTTTAGAAACCCATGCTCTTTCCTCCCAAACCATCCAAGAAAAAGGATGATGAGGATTTTGAGCGATTTGTTGAAATGATTAGACCTGTCTTTCTGCAAATGCGTTTGACAGATATGCTCATAATGTCTCCTTATGCTAAGTACATGAAGGATATTGTGACTAATAAGAGGAGGATACCTGAGTTGAGATTTCCACCATGCTTGCCAACTACACCTTCAAGGGTGGAACTCCTAAGAAACTAGGTGACCCCTCAGTGCCCACTATACCTTGATCCATTAAAGGCAACTACGTTAGAACTGCTTTATGCGATCTTGGAGCCGGTGTTAGTGTTATGCCTCTCTCTCTTTATCGTAGACTTGAATTGGATAAGTTGACACCCACTGAAATGTCTTTGCAATTGGCCGACAAATCAACTGCTTTCCCTATCGGCATTTGCGAGGATGTGCCTGTTGTAGTTGCTAACGTTACTATCTTAACGGACTTTGTTATTCTGGATATTCCCGAGGATGATGCCATGGCGGTCATCCTTGGAAGACCCTTTTTAAACACTGCAGAGGCTGTTATTGATTGCAACAAAGGCAATGTCACTTTCCATGTCAATGGTAATGAGCATACGGTGCACTTTCCGAAGAAACAATATGGAGTACATTGCATCAATGCTATTGAAAAAACTTCATCGATTCTTATTTGGAGCTTTGAATGCCCTATACCTATTGTCAAGATGAAGTATGATTTACTTGTTGGGGATATGCACATCCCCATTGAGATGGATGAATCGAGGAGCTCACCCAACAGTGGCACCCTCAGTACACTCTGGAGTACCCCGGAGACGGTTACTTCCCTTTGTGGGAGTAGACCAACTTAGGCCAAAAGCTTAAGCTTGGGGGAGTACGTGTTTCTCACCGACTTTATATTCATGCTCACGCTTTCACTTTGATAGTCGGTGTTCACACTTTGCCACTGTATCATCCATGCTAGTTTATTTCTTTTTCTCGCTTTCTTCTCGTGTGTTTGTTTAGATTGAGAAAACCCAAAAAGATTTATGTTTCTTCTTTTGCTTATTGGGAGCTTTCCCGTGTAAATAGTTTTCTTTTTCTTTGGGTCAAGGTAGAAGACCATGGTTACAATGTTTAGTGGCTCTCGCATGCATATCTGTTTATCTGTCAAAGAGCCATATTACTTTGTCTTCTCCTTTATGTTTGCTTGCAGATTCCAACTTATTCGAATGCACGAACACTCTTATTATTGTTCACATCATTCGGTCGTGCAAGTGAAAGGCAATAATGACGATATATGATGAAGTGACTGAGCCTGGAAAAGCTGGTATGAACTCAATCTATTTTGTTTTTGTAAATATGACTAGCTCATCGTTCCTAATTCAACTTTGTTGTGAGAGAGACATGTTTGCAATGACAACTTAGAGATCATAGTTTCTGATGCCATGCTTAATTAGCTAGGAGCTTATAATGGTTTGTCTTGGATGCCAACATGAATTTCAAGATGATTATGATGTAGTATGATAGGATGGTATCCTCCTTTGAATGATTCAAGTGGCTTGACTTGGTGCATGTTTACGCATGTAGTTGAAACAAAATCAACATAGCCTCTATGATATTCATGTTTATGGTGATTTATGTCCTACTCATGCTTGCACTCAATGTTGGTTAATCTCAATGCATATTGATGACTGTTGTCGCTCTCTAGTTGGTCGCTTCCCAGTCTTTTGCTAGCCTTCACTTGTACTAAGCAGGAATACTGCTTGTGCATCCACTTCCATAAACCCAATGTTGTTCCGTATGAGTCCACCATACCTACCTATTTGCGGTATCTACCTGCCGTTCCAAGTAAATTTGCATGTGCCACTCTCTAAACCTTCAAGTAATAATCTGTTTTGCATGCCCGAACCGCTCATGTGGTGACAAGGGGCGGTTAGTATCTTCCATGCTAGGCGTGTTATCCTCGATATGTGTTTATTCACTATCATTCACGAGAAAGGGGCTGGTAATTAGAATGCCCAGTTCCATGCTCAAATCGAAAAGATAATTGCAAACAAAACTCCCCCTAGATTGTTGTTGGTATGGACGGCACCCGAGGATTCGGCTAGTCATGGATTGTGATTGATCGGTGGTGGGGGAGTCAAAACTTTACTTTTCTGTTTGGGAACTCATACATCTCCAACGTATCTATAATTTTTGATGGTTTCATGCTATTATCTTGTCAAACTTTGGATGTTTTGCATGCCTTTTATATATTTTTTGGGACTAGCTTATTAACTCAGTGCCAAGTGCCAGTTCCTATTTTTTCCATGTTTTTGACCCCTTTCACAGGAGGATTTTGAACGGAGTCCAAACGGAATGAAACTGCCAAAAAGATTTTTTTTCGGAACAGAAAAAGACCGGGAAGCCGGAGAATCAGGGCAGGGGGCCACCAGGGACCCCACAAGCCCTCATGGCGCGGCCAGTGGAGGGGGGCGCCCCTGGCTTGTGGGCTCCGTGAGGCTCCTTTGCCCTAGGTTTTGCGCCTATATATTCCCTAAAATTCCACAAAAAATCAGGAGATCATCAAAAGTACTTTTCCGCCGCCGCAAGCTTCTGTCTCCGCAAGATCCCATCTGGGGCACGTTCTGGTGCCCTGCCGGAGGGGGATTCGGACACGGAGGGCTTCTTCATCAACACCATGACCTCTCCGATGATGCGTGAGTAGTTCACCATAGATCTACGGGTCCATTGCTAGTAGCTAGATGCCTTCTTCTCTCTCTTTGATCTTCAATACAAAGTTCTCCATGATCTTCTTGGAGATCTATCCGATCTAATCTTCTTTTGCGGTGTGTTTGTTGAGATCCGATGAATTGTGGATTTATGATCAGATTATCTATGAATCTTATTTGAGTTTCTTCTGATCTCTCTTATGCATGATTTGATATCCTTGTAATTCTCTTCGAGTTGTGGGTTTGTTTGGCCAACTAGATCTATGATTCTTGCAATGGGAGAAGTGCTTCGTTTTGGGTTCATACCGTGCGGTGACCTCACCCAGTGACAGAAGGGATAGCGAGGCACGCATCGTGTTGTTGCCATCAAGGGTAAAAAGATGGGGTTTTCATCATTGGTTTGAGATTATCCCTCTACATCATGTCATTTTGCTTAAGGCGTTACTATGTTCGTCATGAACTCAATACACTAGATGCATGCTGGATAGCGGTCGATGTGTGGAGTAATAGTAGTAGATGCAGAAAGTATCAGTCTACTTGTCTCGGACGTGATGCCTATATGTATGATCATTGCCTTAGATATCGTCATGACTTTGCGCGGTTCTATCAATTGCTCGACAGTAATTTGTTCACCCACCATAATACTTGCTGTTTTAAGAGAAGCCTCTAGTGATCACTATGGCCCCCGGGTCTACTCCAAACCATATTTTCAGCCTTACACTTTTTACTTCGTTTGCACTTTCCGCCTTCAAATCTCACTTTGCAAACAATCTTGAAGGGATTGACAACCCCTTTATAGCGTTGGGTGCAAGCTCTTTGTGTTTGTGCAGGTACTCTGGACTTGACGAGATTCTCCTACTGGATTGATACCTTGGTTCTCAAACTGAGGGAAATACTTACTGCTCCTGTGCTGCATCACCCTTTCCTCTTCAAGGGAAAAAACTGACACAAGCAAGAGAAGTAGCAAGAATAATTCCTGGCGTTGCCGGGGAAGGACTTTTGTTGCCGTAGCAGAAGAATTTCTGGCGCCGTTGTCGGGGAGGATCAAGTCAAGAACTCATTCAAGTACGTGTCGCAAACTCATCTCTTGCATTTACTTTGTTTTTGCAGTTGCCTCTCGCTTTCCTCTCCCCCACTTCACCAATTTGCCTTTTTCGTTTGCCTTTTCGTTCGCCCTTTTTCCTCGCTTGCTCTTTGTTCGCTTGTGTGCTTGTTTGCTTGCCGAAGTCACCATGAATGAAAACACCAAACTTTGTGACTTCTCGAATACTAATAATAATGATTTTATTAGTATTCCGATTGCTCCCGCCACTAGTGCGGACTCATACGAAATCAATGCTGCTTTGCTGAATCTTGTTATGAAAGAGCAATTCTCTAGCCTTCCTACTGAAGATGTCGCATCCCATCTCAATACCTTCATTGAGCTTTGCGATATGCAAAAGAAGAAAGATGTGGATAATGATGTAATTAAATTGAAGCTTTTTTCCTTTCTTGTTGCGAGATCCCGCAAAAACTTGGTTTTCGTCTTTGCCCAAAAATAGTATCGATTCTTGGGATAAGTGCAAAGATGCTTATATTTCCAAGTATTTTCCGCCGGCTAAGATCATCTCTCTCCGTAATGATATCATGAATTTCAAGCAACTTGATCATGGACATGTTGCACAATCTTGGGAGAGAATGAAATTGATGATTATAAATTGTCCCGCTCATGGCTTGAGTCTTTGGATGATTATACAAATCTTTTACATTGGCTTGAATTTCGCTTCTAGAAATATCTTGGACTCCGCCTCAGGTGGAACGTTCATGGAAATCATGTTAGGGGAGGCCACAAAGCTCCTAGACAATATCATGACGAACTAATCTCAGTGGCACACTGAAAGGTCACCTACTAGTAAGAAGGTACACGCTATAGAAGAAATTTACTCGTTGAGTGCTAAGATGGATGAGTTAATGAATTTGGTTGCTAGTAGAAGTGCTCCATTAGATCCTAATGATATGCCCTTGTCTTCTTTGATTGAGAGTAGCAACGCTAGCTTGGACATTAATTTTGTTGGTAGGAATAATTTTGGCAACAACAATGCTTTTAGAGGAAACTATGTTCCTAGGCGTTTTCCTAGTAACTCCTCTAATAACTTTGGCAACTCCTACAATAATACTCATGGAAATTACAATATATTACCCTCTGATCTAGAGAGTAATATCAAAGAGTTTATCAACTCGCAAAAAAATTTCAATGCGTCCATAGAGGAAAAACTACTCAAAATTGACGATTTGGCTAAGAGCGTCGATAGAATATCTAGTGATATTGATGCTTTGAAAGTTAGATGTGCTCCTCCCAAGATCAATATGGATGAAACTTTTTAAGCTATGGGTGTTTCCATGATTGAGAGCACAGAAAGAACCGCCCAAATTCGTGCTAGACATGAATGGCTTAAAAAGGTGTGTTCTCGTGATAAGAATCACGAAGATCTTAAAGTGCTTGGTGTGACTCCCATTGAATCTTTGTTTTCTTGTGTCAACCCCAATGATGATGGGGCTGGATATGAATCCACTTTGGTTGAAAAATGCCCCAATGATTCGGAGTCCATCTATCTTGATGCTAAAAGCATTGAAAGTGGAGTAGAAGATATTAAAACTTTGAGTAGTAATGAAATTACTACTTGGATTTCAAGGAATCCTATTATGATAGTTTCTCCTTGATTGAATGCATTTACTTGATGCAATCCATGCTAAACTCTCCACACGCTTATAGCCAAAACAAGGCCTTTACCGATCATATCGTCGAAGCCATGATAAAATCTCTTGAAGAGAAACTTGAATTGGAAGTCTCTATCCCTAGAAAGCTTCATGATGAGTGGGAACCTACTATCAAAATCAAAATAAAAAACTATGAATGCAATGCTTTGTGTGATTTGGGTGCTAGTGTTTCCGCAATTCCAAAGTCTTTATGTGATGTTCTGGGTTTTAATGAGATTGAAGAGTGTTCATTTAATTTGCATCTTGCGGATTCTACTGTCAAGAAACCCATGGGAAGGATCAATGATGTTCTTATTATTGCAAATAGGAACTATGTACCCATGGATTTCATTGTGCTTGACATTGATTGCAATCCTACATGCCCTATTATTCTTGGTAGACCTTTCCTAAGGACTATCGGTGCTATCATCGATATGAAGGAAGAGAATATTAGATTTCAATTTTGTTTAAGGAAGGGCACGGAGCACTTTCCTAGAAAGAAAATAAGATTGCCTTATGAATCCATGATGAGCGCCACTTATGATTTGAGCACCAAAGACGATGATACGTGATTCTATTGCTTTTATGCCTAGCTAAGGGCGTTAAACAATAGCGCTTGTTGGGAGGCAACCCAATGAATTTATCTTTTTCTTTCTGTTTTGTTGCGTCCACACTTCCGTAATTCTATTGTGATTGTATTTTTTGTGTTTGAGCCAAGCAAAACCTTTATAATTAGTCTTGGTAATGGTTGTTTGATCCTGCTGGAAAACGACATAAACTTTTCGCTCACGAGATGATTTTTCATTTTTATTCAGAAAGAGATTTTGAGTTGATTCTTTTTGCTGCTGCTTGATATGCCTTTTTCCCAGGCAGTCGCAATTGTTCAAAATTTTTGAGGTACCAGAAGTATACGAAGTATACAGATTGCTACAGACTGGTCTGTTTTTGACACATTCTGTTTTTGTTGAGTTGGTTGCTTGTGTTGATGAAACTATGGTTAGTATCGGGGGGGGGGGTACTAGCCATGGAAAAGTGAGAATACAGTAGCCCAACACCAATATAGATAGAATTCAAGTTTGCTACAGTACCAAAAGAGGTGGTAGTTTGTTTTCTTGTGCTAATGTTATCACGAGTTTCTGTTTAAGTTTTGTGTTGTGAAGTTTTCAAGTTTTGGGTGATGTTCTCAAGGAAAAAGAGATAAGAAGTGGAAAGAGCTCAAGATTTAGGATGCCCAAGGAATCCCAAGCCAAATTCATGGACACCAAAAATCCTAAGCTTAGAGATGCCCCGGGAAGGTATCCCCTATTTCGTCTTCAATCAATCGGTAACATTACTTGGAGCTATATTTTTATTCACCACATGATATGTGTTTTGCTTGGAGCGTCTTGTATCGTAGGAGTCTTTTCTTTTTGTTATGTCACAATCATCCTTTCTGCACACCTTTAGGGAGAGACATGCACTCATCGTGATTTTGCTAGAATGCTCATTGTGCTTCACTTATATCTTTTGAGCTAGATAATTTTGCTCTATGTGCTTCACTTATATCTTTTAGAGCACGGCGGTGCGTGACTTGGTAGTTGGCTTATGCTATGAAAGTAGTCATGTAACAGCAAACGTTTTCTTAGGAGCAAGTATGCCTGAAACCCACATACCCCGGGACTAACAAGGATCAAGTACTATCTTTTTGGAGAAGGAAACTTGTATCAGCAAACGTTTTCTTAGGAGCATACGACAACCTGAGAGTGGTGAAGAAACGATAGATGTTTTGTTCAGCTTGCAGAACCAATGGTTTATACGAACTTCGTTCATGTACAAGAGAAATTCTGCAATGCTTGTGAGGATGCCCAAGTGTTAGAATACGAGATTCACTAAGCCTTATACAAGGTAATGATTTCAGTGCGACATGGCTTGGCCACCATGACGACTTACTATTATCATTCTCTTGCTATTCGGAATGGTAAATCTGAGAGACTTACCCATAGTGAGAGACGACGTTCTTTGAAGCTTTTGTTTAAGCCTTAGAATGGTATGATGAAAGCCTCATGTACATGGCAATCGTTGTCACGCGCCGCACATTTTACGGTGAGGGTGAAGCCAAGACCCTTCTCTCTACAGAATAACCACAAATGATAGACCACCATGAGAATCATCGATAAGTTATTTAGAATGATCACGAGACCTGTCAGTTAAGAAGACCCAGTGACGGAAGAAGCTTATATCAACAGAAGAACCCTTGATTTTGATGGAAACATTATGAATATAATGGAAGAACTTCACCAAAGAAGTTACCATGAAGAATGTGACGAGCGAGATGCCAAGACCCCACAGGATTATGAATATAATGGAAACATTATGAATTAAAAATTTGAGCGACCAGTAACTCTCATTTTAAGTGTGGTAGCACCCCACTTTGCAGGAGATTGGATTTGTGAGAAGACCTCCAAAACCTAAACCTTTTCTTTCTAGCCTCTTCGAATCTCGAGCACGAGATTCATTTTAAGTGTGGTAGTTTGTAACATCCCAAAATTATAAATTTTGGAATGTTAATATAATTATTAGATTGATTGTTTGTTTGTTTGAGTGATTGAAACTTGAGTGAAATTTATAACTTTTTAAAACTTTTGAATGAGAGGGAATAAAATGACTTTCCCATTTTTATTTTGAATTCAAATTCATCCATTTAAAATCAGTGAGAGAAGATAACATGACTTCTTCAACTATAAAGAATCTGGACGAATGTGGCACTTGAATTTCCCTTTGGTTTTTGATTTCAATTTTGATTTTATTTTTGGCACAAGATTTCAACCACAAAATATTTCCTGACAATATACTTGCCAAGCAAGAAAGAGAGGAGGTAACATGACACCCTCAAAAAACAAAAGTTAGAAGAAAAATAGTGCCAAAAATTTTAAAGACAAAATTAGGATTTTATTGAATTTTAAAAAAAATATTTTTTATAAGTTTTTATTTTGTGAAAAATAAAATGTTCATGTTGTACGAAATTTTATTCTAAATTTTTTGATATATAATATGTCTATATAAAATGTTCTCTCTTTTTCATTTATACGTTTTTGTTCTCTGTTTAAAAAAAATTGTTTGTTCGCAAAAAAAAAGAAAAAAAACAAAGGCCGCGCCTGGCCGTACTACTCACCAGGGCTGGCCGAATCCATGGCCCATGCGGCACTTCTTCTTTTTTGTTTTCTAGTTTGCCTATATTACGTATATGTTTAGTCCCACATTGCCTATCTATGAACATTTAGACCTCCCTTTCACTTATAAATATAGACCAATAGGAGCAACCAAAAAAAATCGTCTATTTCGGGTTAAATTAATATGTTGGTTTGACTAGGTTTATTAAATAAAAATATTCTCTTTCTCTTCGGCGGGATTTCTCGAAGTCGTCTCCTTATTGGAATTAATTCTCACTCTTCATTCTAAAGGTATTTCTCTTCGTATTTTTTTATACTCCCGTAGTTTATTATTTCTAGACTAGTATTCCTACAGTAGTATACGGTAGAGTAATTAGATATATTAATTAGTCTTCGTATTTCCACATTAGTACTAGAATTTTTTTAAACAGCTTGGCCCTGATTTTTCAAATAGCCATAACTTTTTACTCGTTTATCCGAACTAGATGAAACCAACGCCTAGAGTTTCGTCTTGATCCCACCTATCCGGTGAACCTATCATATCAACTTTTTGAAATTTTCAAATTTCGAAATTTGTTCACACTGATATTCAAACTTCTTTTGATCATATCTTTTTTATCCGTAGCTCCGTTTTAGATGAATTCAATTGCGTCGGATTCGTATCAAAGTAATCTTTCCGTTTGTATCATTAGTTTTAACTTTTCAACTTATAATTTTTATCAAATCAGATTTATCTATTTGTGCCCAAAAGTGTTCACATCGTTCTAAGCAGATTCAATGTTATATTAAAGTATTTGTATCTTTTGATCCGCTATTTCAAATCTAGTAATTCTTTTTTCTACACGCTCATATTGATCTCCTATATCCAGTAGCATCATTAGTTTTGACCTTTGAACCTTACAAATTTGAGCGATTCAAATTTGTATTCGAACATTCATTTGATCTTATCTTGCAAATCGTACCACCTTTTCAATTGATTCCTTTTACCCCAAAACACTCATGTCATATATTTTTGTACGTAACCATCGTACTTCAATTCAACTTGTCTTGACCTTTTGAATGCAAATTCAATTCATACTTCAATTCACTATAACTTGTGTTGTAGTGCTCCATTTCAAGAAATTCTTTCTACAAATAAATTCTTATGTCTTATACTATTTGTCAAACAACATTCATGTTGTTCTCCCAATATTTTTGATCATCTCCCATAGTGTATGCAAGTCGAGCTTATATAGCGATAGTTGATCATCCTTTGACTCTTTTGAGTTGACCCCTTTCACCGTTCCTTTTACAACACCATAAGGCCCTATCTTTTTTTATTAAACCTTAGTACGTTGTTATTTTGCACCAAGACATGCTTTGTTCTTTTGTTCTCTTGGTTCTTCCTTTTTGGCATGAATGTTTATTGAATTCTATTTCGTTTACGATAGATTCCTCAGAGTGTGGCGAGTAGAATTATCAGGATTTTGAGAGCGACTATCTTCATCAAGTAATACCAGGCAAGTCATTTGATCATGTATCACCTATGTTTTATTGCATCGTAGTTCTACCATCCCATGCCGAATTTGCATGCTGAGTAGGTACTTGGAAATTATGGTTACATATTGTAGTATGATATGGTAGGCACCCAACAACCCCGTTACTTGGCCCGGGACGACAAATTTCATATTGCTATGCTTGAGTAGACGGGATTCTGGTTGAGAGTTTATCACGAGTGATGCGAGAATAATTTAATAACCAAGACCGGTTAAGTCAAGACTTTTCAAGACCTCATGATGCAATGCAACTCTGGGTGAAGGACGGTTGATCGGCTCCCTGGAGAAACCAGTGGATGACCCGGGATGCTGGAGACGGCCATGACATCTGGCGGAAAGCTTCACCCAGGCTCAAAGAGATGAACGGATATTTTCAAGACCCAAGGCTTACCTGCACGGCCACAAGTCATTATGGGCTCTGGCTTGGTTGGACAACGCGGCGACTCTGGACAGGAGGTGCTAGCAGATGTAGAAGAACGGTAGGAATGGGTGGGCACCGACAGGGATTCAGAGGGACCCGTTGAAAGACCATGTTTTGATCATCCGGTCTTCAAACAACCTGAAGTGCGAGGACATACACGGAGGCGATCAAATCTTGTGGGGAACGTGTGCAAAACTCTGCAGAGTACTCAAACCTAACCGATTAGCCGTGTTCACGGTCATGGACAACTTGACCCAAAGGAACTGAAGTTATCTGAAATTCTCAACACAAATAATAATATTGATGTGGGTATTATTGACAACATGGGTACGAGAATTGGTTGGTGGAACCATCTCATTAACAACCAACAATGTAGTAACATTTAGCTTTTAGCCCTCTCTTGATGTAGGAGAAAACTTGCTTTTCGCTAAAAACTTATAGCGCCACCTGCCATATATGCATATAGTATAGATGATTACTTTTCACCCCTCTCTTATGTGACTTGACGGCATATTCAATATGCTGACCTACACAGCTGCAACGTCTTATGTTGCAGATATTTTTCTTCGACGAGTAAGAGTACGATTCAGGGTTACGGTCTACACTCAACTTGCCGTTGGTGTTTATTGGGACTCCACTCCCTTGACTGCTTCCGCTGAGATTTTAAGGTATATATCAATTTTACGCTATTTACATGTGATTGCACTTTGTTATATACATTGATGTATTGTGTGTGCCAGCATACTGATCCAAGGATGGCACAGAAACACAGAGGCTTGACTCGTTTTGAGTCGGGTCACTACAGAATTGGTATCAGAGCACATGTTGACTGTAGGACGTGACCCTAGAAACCGGAAATCCCTTAGGGAAGAATCTCTCAATTTTTTTTTATTTTCAAGAACATCCTTTACTTCTCATCCCTTCTGATTTCATCAAACGTTCTCTCTCACCTCAAATAGTTAGACAATGCCCTTTCCCCTTTGACCACGTGAAAGATCAACCGACTCCCACTTCAAGTAAAGAGGATTTCATCATGCAGTTGAAGCTACACCAATTGAAGACTCTCAAGACCCGAAGAACTCGAAGACCCCGAAACGTTCCAATGTTTATTAGAAGTCCAAACCCCAATTATATACCCACGTTAGTTACGGTGATTTGTGAGCCGTCACTGGTGTGTGTTTTCCGACGGCCACAAATAAAACCTGTTCTAAAAAATATTGTTTGTATGGTGTGTATCTCCCTCCCTCTCTTACCCGTCTCATCCCCAAAACCTCAACCCTACCAGATGGAGTATGAAGCTGGACTTGTAGTCTCTGGACCAATGACCCAGCTGGAAGCTGAGATATGGATTCAGAACATGGAGAACCACTTCGTGAGCAACTTGATCTCAAGGAAGTATGAAGTGGAACACGCTCTTCAGTACTTTACACAAAGTGCTGCAATCTGGTGGAAAATGAATCAATCCATACAAGGATTTAGTGGAGCAGAAACCTGGGACGAATTCAAGAAGACTTTGTTAAGATCCCGACTTATTCAGAAGTGCTATGATAAGCCCGATGAAGAAGCCTTGTGCATGCAAGATCTATGGAGAAATAGGACACACCCAGGAAGAACAGAAGGATGGATGCCCTCATTGTGAAGAAAATCACCCAACTGAGGAATGCCCAACTAGTCAGGTGACTTGTTTCTTGTGTGAAGGAACCACCCACTACCCAGCGGCGTGTCACATTTACCCCAAGTATGCCTGAAACCCACAGACCCCGGGACTAACAAGGATCAAGTACTATCTTTTTGGAGAAGGAAACTTGTATCAACAAACGTTTTCTTTGGAGCATACGACAACCTGAGAGTGGTGAAGAAACGATAGATGTTTTGTTCAGCTTGCAGAACCAATGGTTTATACGAACTTCGTTCGTGTACAAGAGAAATTCTGCAACGCTTGTGAGGATGCCCAAGTGTTAGAATACGAGATTCACTAAGCCTTATACAAGGTAATGATTTCAGTGCGACATGGTTTGGCCACCATGACGACTTACTATTATCATTCTCTTGCTATTCGGAATGGTAAATCTGAGAGACTTACCCATAGTGAGAGACGACGTTCTTTGAAGCTTTTGTTTAAGCCTTAGAATGGTATGATGAAAGCCCCATGTACATGGCAATCGTTGTCACGCGTCGCACATTTTACGGTGAGGGTGAAGCCAAGACCCTTCTCTCTACAGGATAACCACAAATGATAGACCACCATGAGAATCATCGATAAGTTATTTAGAATGATCACGAGACCTGTTAGTTAAGAAGACCCAGTGACGGAAGAATCTTATATCAACAGAAGAACCCTTGATTTTGATGGAAACATTATGAATATAATGGAAGAACTTCACCAAAGAAGTTACCATGAAGAATGTGACGAGCGAGATGCCAAGACCCCGGGGGATTGTTAAAAATTTGAGCGACCAGTAACTCTCATTTTAAGTGTGGTAGCACCCCACTTTGCAGGAGATTGGATTTGTGAGAATACCTCCAAAACCTAAATCTTTTCTTTCTATCCTCTTCGAATCTCGAGGACGAGATTCATTTTAAGTGTGGTAGTTTGTAACATCCCAAAATTATAAATTTTGGAATGTTAATATAATTATTAGATTGATTGTTTGTTTGTTTGAGTGATTGAAACTTGAGTGAAATTTATAACTTTTTAAAACTTTTGAATGAGAGGGAACAAAATGACTTTCCCATTTTTATTTTGAATTCAAATTCATCCATTTAAAATCAGTGAGAGAAGATAACATGACTTCTTCAACTATAAAGAATTTGGACGAATGTGGCACTTGAATTTTCCTTTGGTTTTTGATTTGAATTTTTATTTTATTTTTGGCACAAGATTTCAACCACAAAATATTTCCTGACAATATACTTGCCAAGCAAGAAAGAGAGGAGGTAACATGACACCCCCAAAAAAATAAAAGTCAGAAGAAAAATAGTGCCACAAATTTTAAAGACAAAATTAGGATTTTATTAAATTTAAAAAAATAATATTTTATAAAGTTTTTATTTTGTGAAAAATAAAATGTTCATGTTGTACGAAATTTTATTCTATTTTTTTTGATATATAATATGTCTATATAAAATGTTCTCTCTTTTTCATTTATACGTTTTTGTTCTTTGTTTGAAAAAAAAATTGTTCATTCGCAAAAAAAAAAGAAAAAAAACAAAGGCCGCGCCTGGCCGTACTAGTCACCAGGGATGCCCGAATCCATGGCCCATGCGGCACTTCTTCTTTATATTTTCTAGTTTGCCTATATTACGTATATGTTTAGTCCCACATTGACTATCTATGGACCTTTAGACCTCCCTTTCACTTATAAATATAGACCCATAGGAGCAACCAAAAAAATCGTCTATTTCGGGTTAAATCAATATTTTGGTTTGACTAGGTTGATTAAATAAAAATATTCTCTTTCTCTTCGGCGGGATTTCTCGAAGTCGTCTCCTTATTGGAATTAATTCTCACTCTTCATTCTAAAGGTATTTCTCTTGGTTCTTCCTTTTTGGCATGAATTTTTATTGAATTCTATTTCGTTTACGATAGATTGCTCAGAGTGTAGCGAGTAGAATTATCAGGATTTTGAGAGCGACTATCTTCATCAAGTAATACCAGGCAAGTCATTTGATCATGTATCACCTATGTTTTATTGCATCGTAGTTCTACCATCCTATGCCGAATTTGCATGGTGAGTAGGTACTTGGAAATTATGGTTACATATAGTATCATATGGTAGGCACCCAACAACGCCGTTACTTGGCCCGGGACGACAAATTTCATATTGCTATGCTTGAGTAGACGGGATTCTGGTTGAGAGTTTATCACGAGTGATGCGAGAATAATTTAATAACCAAGACCGGTTAAGTCAAGACTTTTCAAGACCTCATGATGCAATGCAACTCTGGGTGAAGGACGGTTGATCGGCTCCCTGGAGAAACCAGTGGATGACCCGGGATGCTGGAGACGGCCATGACATCTGGCGGAAAGCTTCACCCAGGCTCAAAGAGACGGACGGATATTTTCAAGACCCAAGGCTTACCTGCACAACCACAAGTCATTATGGGCTCTGGCTTGGTTGGACAACGCGGCGACTCTGGACAGGCGTTGCTAGCAGATGTAGAAGAACGGGGGGAATGGATGGGCACCGACAGGGATTCAGAGGGACCCGTTGAAAGACCATGTTTTGATCATCCGGTCTTCAAACACCCTGAAGTGCGAGGACATACACGGAGGCGATCAAATCTTGTGGGGAACGTGTGCAAAACTCTGCAGAGTACTGAAACCTAACCGATTAGTCGTGTCCACGGTCATGGACAACTTGACCCAAAGGAACTGAAGTTATCTGAAATTCTCAACACAAATAATAATATTGATGTGGGTATTATTAACAACATGGGTACGAGAATTGGTTGGTGGAACCATCTCATTAACAACCAACAATGTAGTAACATTTAGCTTTTAGCCCTCTCTTGATGTAGGAGAAAACTTGCTTTTCGCTAAAAACTTATAGCCCCACCTGCCATATATGCATATAGTATAGATGATTACTTTTCACCCTCTCTTATGTGACTTGCCGGCATATTCAATATGTGGACCTACACGGCTGCAACGTCTTATGTTGCAGATATTTTTCTTCGACGAGTAAGAGTACGATTCAGGGTTACGGTCTACACTCAACTTGCCGTTGGTGTTTATTGGGACTCCACTCCCTTGACTGCTTCCCCTGAGATTTTAAGGTATATATCAGTTTTACGCTATTTACATGTGCTTGCACTTTGATATATACATTGATGTACTGTGTGTGCCAGCATACTGATCCAGGGATGGCACAGAAACACAGAGGCTTGAGTCGTTTTGAGTCGGGTCGCTACAAGTCCCAAAGGTGATAGGTACCCAAAGAGGATACAAAAACCTCCATCTTCATGTGCATTGAGTGGAAAGAGAAGTCTTGATTCCTCTGGATTAGTTTTGAGTCGTGGATTCGGTAATATTAAGAGTTATGTTAGTAGGGTGTTGTGAATCTAGAAATACTTGTGTTGAAGTGAGTGATTCCCGTAGCATGCACGGATGGTGAACCGCTATGTTAGGAAGTTAAAGCATAATTGATCTATTGATTGTCATCCTTTGTGCTGAGGTCGGGATCACGCGATGGTTAACACCTACCAACCCTTCCCCTAGGAGTATGCGTTTAGCACTTGTTTCGATTACTAATAAAAACTTTCGCAACAAGTATGTGAGTTCTTCATGACTAATGTGAGTCCATGGTATAGATGCACTTTCACCTTCCACCATTGCTAGCCTCTCTAGTGCCGCGCAACTTTCGCCGATACACGAACCCACCATATGCCTCCCTCAAAACAGCCACCATATCTACCTACTATGGCATTTTCATAGCCATTGCGAGATATATTGCCATGCAACTCCCACCGTTCCGTCTCATGACTTGTGCCGTCACTCTCATATTGCCATTGCATGTTCGTAAGATAGCTAGCGAGATGTTTCAACGTCATACGCCAAGCTAGATCGTTGCACATCCCGGTACACTGCCGAAGGCATTTCCTATAGAGTCATTTCTAAGCTTTGAGCTGTGAGTAAATAAAAGTGTGATGATCATCATTATTAGAGCATTGTCCCATGTGAGGAAATAAAAAAAATAGGCCAAAGAGCCCAAAAAAAGAGAAAAGAGAAAAGAAAAAAAGAGGCCTAAGATCCCAAATAAAAAAATAGAAGAGAGAAAAAGAGAGAAGGGACAATGCTACTATCTTTTTCCACACTTGTGCTTCATAATAGCACCATGTTCTTCATGATTGAGAGCTTCCCATTTTGTCGCCACCATATGCTAGTGGGAATCTTCATTATATAACTTGGCTTGTATATTCCAATGATGGGCTTCCGCAAAATTGCCCTAGGTCTTCGTGAGCAAGCAAGTTGGATGCACACCCACTAGTTCTACTTTTGAGCTTTCACATACTTATAGCTCTAGTGCATCCTTTGTATGGCAATCCCTACTCATTCACATTGATATCTATTAATGGGCATCTCCATAGCCCTTTGATACGCCGAGTCAATGTGACCATCTCCTTCTTTTTTGTCTCACAACCATCACCACACTCTATTCCACCTATAGTGCTATATCCATGGCTCATGCTCATGTATTGCGTGATAGTTATAAAAAGTTTGAGGAAGTAAGAGTGCGAAAACAATTACTTGGACAATACCGGGGTTGTGCATGATTTACATTAGTTGTGTGAGGATGATGGAGCATAGCTAGACTATATGATTTTGTAGGGATAACTTTCTTTGGCCTTGCTATTTTGAAAGTTCATGATTACCTTGCTAGTTTGCTTGAAGTATTATTGTTTTCATGTCAATAGCAAACTATTGTTTTGAATCTTACGGATCTGAACATTCATGTCACGTGAAAGAAGTTGCAAAGGACAACTATGCTAGGTAGAATTCCACATCAAAAATTCATTCTTTATCACTTCCCTACTCGAGGACGAGAAGGAGTTAAGCTTGGAGATGCTTGATACGTCTCCAAGGTATCTATAATTTTTGATGGTTTCATGCTATTATCTTGTCAAACTTTGGATGTTTTGCATGCCTTTTATATATTTTTTGGGACTAACTTATTAACTCAGTGCCAAATGCGAGTTCCTGTTTTTTCCATGTTTTTGACCCCTTTTAGAGGAGGATTTTGAATGGAGTACAAACGGAATGAAACTGCCAAAAAGATTTTTTCCGGAACAGAAAAATATCAGGAAGCCGGAGAATCAGGGCAGGGGGCCACCAGGGACCCCACAAGCCCTCATGGCGCGGCCAGGGGGGCAGCCCCCTGGCTTATGGGCTCCCTGAGGCTCCTTTGCCCTAGGTTTTGCGCCTAATATTGCATAAAATTCCATAAAAAATCAGGAGATCACCGAAAGTACTTTTCCGCCGCCGCAAGCTTTTGTATCCGCAAGATCCCATCTGGGGCACGGTCTGGTGCCCTGCTGGAGGGGGGATTCGGACACAGAGGGCTTCTTCATCAACACCATGACCTCTCCGATGATGCGTGAGTAGTTCACCATAGACCTAAGGGTCCATAGCTAGTAGCTAGATGGATTCTTCTCTCTCTTGGATCTTCAATTCAAAGTTCTCCATGATCTTCATGGAGATCTATCCAATGTAATCTTCTTTTGCGGTGTGTTTGTCGAGATCCGATGAATTGTGGATTTATGATCAGATTATCTATGAATCTTATTTGAGTTTCTTCTGATTTCTCTTATGCATGATTTGATATCCTTGTAATTCTCTTCGAGTTGTGGGTTTTTTTTGACCAACTAGATCTATGATTCTTGCAATGGGAGAAGTGCTTGGTTTCGGGTTCATACCGTGCAGTGACCTCACCCAGTGACAGAAGGGGTAGCGAGGCACGCATCGTGTTGTTGCCATCAAGGATAAAAAGATGGGGTTTTCATCATTGGTTTGAGATTATCCCTCTACATCATGTCATCTTGCTTAAGGCATTACTCTGTTCGTCATGAACTCAATACACTAGATGCATGCTGGATAGCAGTCGATGTGTGGAGTAATAGTAGTAGATGCAGAAAGTATCGGTCTACTTGTCTTGGACGTGATGCCTATATGTATGATCATTGCCTTAGATATCGTCATGACTTTGCGCGGTTCTATCAATTGCTCGTCAGTAATTTATTCACCCACCGTAATACTTGCTATTTCGAGAGAAGCCTCTAGTGAACACTATGGCCCCCGGGTCTACTCCACACCATATTTTTAGCCTTACATTTTTTACTTGTTTTGCACTTTCCGCCTTCAGATCTCACTTTTCAAACAATCTTGAAGGGATTGACAACCCCTTTATAGCGTTGGGTGCAAGCTCTTTGTGTTTGTGCAGGTACTCTGGGCTTGACAAGATTCTCCTACTGGATTGATACCTTGGTTCTCAAACTGAGGGAAATACTTACTGCCCTTGTGCTGCATCACCCTTTCCTCTTCAAGGGAAAAAACCGACGCAAGCAAGAGAAGTAGCAAGAAGAATTCCTGGCGTTGCCAAGGAAGGACTTTTATTGCCGTTGCAGGAACCGCCTATAGCATGTGTAGCATGGAAGATGGTGAAAATTCTTGGTCATTACGTTGACAATGAAAGCATGCCACCCAAAATTATTTATCTCTGTCTTCAAATCTTGAGCTGTGGCACCTCTGCAAAGCAATGCTTCCCTCTATGAAGGGCCTATCTATTTATGTTTCTGTTGAGTCATCCTCTTCTTTCAAAAAGAACCAATTAGGGAGGACCTCCGTCATTTTTATGCTTTGCTTTTAATTGTTATTGAGTATGACTGTGACTGAATCTTCTTTGCCATGAATTACAATGTTCAGTCAGCCCTTGGTCTTTGAAGGTGCTTTGCATTTATGTTTTGCGGTCTCAGAAAGAGCTAGCGAGAAACCATCTGTTCATATTGCTTCATGATTGTTTTGATTGAAGTGCTGACGTTTGAAACTTATTATTATTGCTCGCTAGTTGATTACGCCATTGATATGAGTACATCTTGAGACCTAAATGTCATTGCTTATGTGGTTAGCTTATGATCTTGCTGAAAATCTGAATATGAGTTAGACATAATTACAACAACAAGATCAGACAGAGTTCATAAAACATTTTCTTTTGTCTCTTTCAGTTTGTCAACTGAATTGCTTGAGGATAAGAAAGGCTTTAAGCTTGGGGGAGTTGATACATCTCAATCGTATCTACTTTTCCAAACTCTTTTGCCCTTGTTTTGGACTCTAATTTGCATGATTTGAATGGAACTAACCTGGACTAATGGTGTTTTCAGCAGAATTGCCATGGTGTTGTTTTTGCGCAGAAATTAAAGTTCTCGGAATGACCTGGAAATTTACGAGGATCTTTTGTGGAATATATAAAAAATACTAGCGCAAGAATCAACCGGAGACGTGGAGCGTGGAGCCCACAAGCCCATGAGGCGCGCCCCCCTGGCCGCGCCTGGCAGGCTTGTGGGGCCCTCGGGGCTCCGCCGCCTCCAACTCCAGCTCTGTTTAGTCCCTTGCGCCCAGAAAAAAAATCAAGGAGAGCAGTTCATCGCGTTTTATGATACGGATGCGCCACCACCACCTGTTCTTCCTCTCGAGGGCAGATCTGGAGTCCGTTCTGGGCTCCGGAGAGGGGAGATCGTCGCCGTCATCATCACCAACCTTCCTTCATCACCAATTCCATGATGTTCTTCACCGTTCGTGAGTAATGTCATTGTAGGCTTGCTGGACGGTGATGGGTTGGATGAGATCTATCATGTAATCGAGTTAGTTTTGATGGGGATTGATCCCTAGTATCCACTATGTTCTGAGATTGATGTTGCTACCACTTTGCCATGCTTAATGCTTGTCACTAGGGCCCGAGTGCTATGATTTCAGATCTGAACCTATTATGTTTTCATCAATATATGTGTGTTCTTGATCCTATCTTGCAAGTTGTAGTCACCTACTATGTGTTATGACCCGGCAACCCCGGAGTGACAATAGCCGGAACCACTCCCGGAGATGACCATAGTATGACGAGTTCATGTATTCACTAAGTGCTAATGCTTTGTTCCGGTTCTCTATTAAAAGGAGAACCTTAATATACTGTAGTTTCCATTAGGACCCCGCTGCCACGGGAGGGATGGACAATAGATGTCATGCAAGTTCTTTTCTATAAGCACGTATGACTATATACAGAATACATGCCTACATTGCATTGACGAACTGGAGCTAGTTACATATCTCTCCATGTTATAACCGTTACATGATGAATGTCATCCGGCATAATTATCCATCACCTATCCAATGCCTACGAGTTTTTCCTATTGGTCCTTGCTACGTTACTTTGCCACTACTGCTGTCACTGCTGTCACTACTGCTACTGTTACCGTTGCTACTGTTACTATCACACTACTTTGCTACTGAAACTTTGTTGCAGATACTAAGTCTTTCAGGTGTGGTTGAATTGACAACTCAACTGCTAATACTTGAGAATATTCTTTAACTTCCCCTTGTGTCGAATCCACAAATTTGGGTTGAATACTCTACCCTCGAAAACTGTTGCGATCCCCTATACTTGTGGGTTATCACCCTTCGCCCGCGAGCTCATTGACAAGCTAGGCGGTTGCCGGAGCTCGGGCAACGTCGAGGTCATTGAAACAGAGTGCAAATGGGTTGGGGTTTGGCTTGTACAACACCTACACGGCATGCTGAAGCTATTGGAGATCTCAGATGGACCAAACCATCATCGGAGGCTCACCGGCGACGAGCTCCCGCGGCGGGATCTCATTGGGCTCCAGTGGAATCTAGTGCTAGGGCTCGGGATCGACGAGGAAAAGAGGGGGAAAAGTATCTGGAGCTTAAGGGGTTTTGCAGAGGTGTCGAGAGCGGGCTCGGGGATGGCCTGGAGAAGGAGAACGACGATGGCGAACATCGGCAATCCTTGGAAGAAGAGGACGATGTTGGGGCGAAGAAAGGCTCGGGAGCTTGATTCCGTTGGCGTGGACGACGTACTCGACGAGGCAGAGAGGATGAGGCACTCAGAGGGGCTTACTATGGCCGGAGACGTCGGCTAGCTTGAGCTCGAGCTCGGCTCTAATGGCAACCGAGAGGAGGGGGAGCAAGAGAGCGAATGGGGAGAGGGCGAGGATTGGAACGGGCTCATGAGGGTTATCCCCTCGCGGCCAGGCACGCACCCAGGTGCGTGGCCACGCCGGAGGATGCGGCGACCACCTCCTGCCGCCGACTGGCGAGGAGGAAGACGACAGGAGAAGCTGGGCTGGGCCAAGGTGAGCGACAGGTAAGAGTTTTTCCTTTTTTTTCCTTTTCTGATTTCTGTTAAATCATTTCTGAAATTTGTTTGATTTTATTTTGGCTCCAAACTATTCCCATAAATAGTGAAAATAGTTGTGGGTGGTATTTGAATTATTTCCAAGCCCACATAAATATTTCAACATTTTATGATATTGTGAAATATTTAAAATCACATATTTGGGGGAGTTCAATGGCTTTTGTGATTTAAATAAAATGCCAAATGTATTTTTAAAAAGAAATCCACCCCTGAAATATTATTTCCAATATTTATCAAAAATGGTGGGCTTTTATGAAGTCCATTTTGGGTTCATTGAACTTTTGCTTCATTGGAATTTTGTTGAATATAGAAGTGCTAGGATTTTTCTTTGATTCATGTTTTCACTTTTAAATGCAAGAATAAAACATGAGCACAATCTTGCTAATCATCAAAAGGAAGCTAGGGATGTGACAACTCACCCCCACTCAAAATAATCTCGTCCCGAGATTTGGAAGTCGTCGGGAAGAGCGCTGGATACTCAAGTCGGAGACGATCCACTCTTTCTCATGTTGCTTCTTTTTCAGAATGATTTGACCATTGAACTTTAAGAAACTTGAGGTTTCGAAACCGAGTGGTACGCTCAGCTTGATCAAGAATATGAATAGGGTATTCTCCGTATGAAGGGTTATCTTGGAGATCAAGCGTTTCGTGGTCCACTTCAAGGATAGGATCCGAGAAGCAACGCCTGAGTTGCGAGACGTGGAAAAAATCATGAACCTTGGAAAGATGCGGAGGAAGTTCCAATTGGTAGGCAACTTCTCCTCATTTAGAAAGGATGCGAAAAGGACCAATGTAACGAGGAGCCAATTTTCCATTGATACCGAAGCGATGGGTACCCCTCAAAGGTGTAACCCGAAGGTAAACTTTATCTTCAACTTCAAAGGTCACAACCTTATGATGATGATCATATTGGCTCTTTTGACGAGATTGAGCTATTTTCAACTTTTCACGAATAATGCGAACTTGCTCTTCTGCTTCCTGGATCATATCCGGAGCAAAGAGTCGCCTCTCTCCGGTTTCTGACCAATTAAGAGGTGTTCAACATCTTCGTCCATAGAGAACTTCAAAAGGGGCTTTGCCCAAGCTTGATTGATAGCTATTGTTAAAAGCAAATTCGGTGAATGGAAGGCACTTCTCCCAATTCATACCGAACGATATAACACAAGCTCAAAGCATATCCTCTAGGATTTGATTTACTCTTTCTACTTGACCACTTGATTGAGGATGGAAAGCAGTGCTAAAAGATAGGTGAGTCCCCATGGCATTCTGAAAGTTTTCCCAGAAATGAGAAGTAAAAATACTTCCACAGTTTGAGTTAATCTCCAGAGGGACACCATGAAGAGACACTATTCAAGAGATATATAACTCTGCTAGCTGGCTAGCTGTTATTCTCTCACGAACTAGAAGAAAATGAGCTACTTTGGAAAGATGGTTGATACGTCCAGTTTGCATCATGCTTTCATGTTGATATTTACTGCTTTTTGGGCTGTTATATTACTTGTGGTACCATATTTATGCCTTTTCTATCTTATTTTGCAAGGTTTCTTTGAAGATGGAGAATTCAGGCAGTTGGAATTCTGGACTGGAAAAGGAGCAAATCCTAGTCCACTATTTTGCACATCTCCAAATGCCGTGAAAAGTTACGTGGATTTTTTTGGGATTATATAAAAAATACTGGGCGAAAGAACTACCGGAGGGGGGCTACCAAGGCGCCACAAGCCCTGACACCGCCACCACCCCCTGGTGGCGGAGTGGGGGCTTGTGGGCTCCCTGACGGCCCACTAGCCCCCCTCTTTTGCTATATGAAGCGTCTTGGTCCATCAAAAAAATCAGACGGGAGCTTTTTCGTGGTTTCGCCGCCGCCACGAGGCGGAACTTGAGCAGATCCAATCTAGAGCTCTCGCAGGACGATCCTGCCGGGGAAACTTCCCTCCCAGAGGGGGAAATCGTCGCCATCGTCATCACCAACACTCCTCTCGTCGAAGGGGAGGCATCTTAATCAACATCTTCATCAGCACCATCTCCTCTCTAATCCCCAGTTCATCTCTTGTAATCAATCTCTGTCTCACGACTCCAATTGGTACTTGTAAGGTTGCTAGTAGTGTTGATTACTCTTTGTAGTTGATGCTAGTTGGATTACTTGGTGGAAGAGTTTATGTTCAGATCCTTGATGCTATTCATTACACCTCTCATCATGATTATGATTATGTTTTGTGAGTAGTTACTTTTGTTCCTGAGGACATGGGATAAGTCATGTTAATAATAGTCATGTGAATTTGATATTCGTTCGGTATTTTGATATGTTGTATGTTGTCTTTTCCGCTAGTGGTGTTATGTGAACGTCGACTACATAACACTTCACCATATTTGGGCCTAGAGGAAGGCATTGGGAAGTAGTAAGTAGAGGATGGGTTGCTGGAGTGACAGAAGCTTAAACCCGAGTCTATGCGTTGCTTCGTGAGGGGCTGATTTGGATCCACTAGTTTAATGCTATGGTTAGACTTTGTCTTAATTCTTCTTTTGTAGTTGCAGATGCTTGCGAGAGAGGTTAACCATAAGTGGGATGCTTGTCCAAGTAAGGGCAGTACCCAAGCGCCGGCCCACCCACATATCAAACTATCAAAGTAACGAACGCGAATCATATGAACATGATGAAACTAGCATGACAGAAATTCCCGTGTGTCCTCGGGAGCGTTTTTCCTCCTATAAGACTTTGTTCAGGCTTGTCCCTTGCTACAAATGGGATTGGGCCACTTGCTGCACCGTTGCTACTACTTGTTACTTGTTACTTTTTGCTTGCTATATTTCACCTCGCTACACAATCACTTGTTACCGCTACTTTTAGTGCTTGCAGTTATTACCTTGCTAAAATCCGTTTATCATAGCCTTCTGCTCCTCGTTGGGTTCAATACTCTTACTTATCGAAAGGACTAAGATTGATCCCCTATACTTGTGGGTCATCAATACTTTTTTCTGGCGCCGTTGCCGGGGAGTGAAGCGCCTTTGGTAAGTGGAAATTGGTAAGGAAACATTTATATACTGTGCTGAAATTTATTGTCACTTGTCACTATGGAAACTGTTCCTCTGAGGAGTTTGTTCGGGGTATCTTCACCACGAACGGAAGCACGAGGAGTTGTTCCTCAACCTGAGGTACCTACTGAAAATATCTTTTATGAAATTCCTTCGGGTATGCTTGAGAAACTGCTCGCTAATCCTTTCATAGGAGATGGATCTTCACATCCAGACTTGCATCTGATCTATGTAGATGAAGTTTGTGGATTATTTAAGCTTGCATGTTTGCCAGAGGATGAGGTAAAGAAGAAAGTATTTCCTTTATCTTTGAAGGATAAGGCGTTGACATGGTATAGGCTATGTGATGATGCTGGATCATGGGGCTACAATCGGTTGAAATTAGAATTTCATCAAAAGTTCTATCCTATGCATTTACTACATCGTGATCGGAACTTTATTTATAACTTTTGGCCTCGTGACAGGGAAAGCATAGCTCAAGCTTGGGGGAGGCTTAAATCAATGCTATATTCATGCCCCAATCATCAACTCTCGAGAGAAATCATCACTCAAAACTTTTATGCTCGGCTTTCTCATGAAGATCGTACCATGCTTGACACTTCTTGTACCGGTTCTTTTATGAAGAAGGATATTGATCACAAGTGGAATTTATTGGAGAGAATCAAACGCAACTCTGAAGATTGGTAGTTGGAGGAAGGTAAGGAGTCAGGTATGAATTTCCAGTTTGATTGCGTTAAATCTTTTGTTGAGACAAACACTTCTAGAGATTTTAGCGCTAAGTATGGACTTGACTCTCAGATAGTAGCTTCTCTATGTGAATCTTTTGCTGCTCATGTTGATCTTCCCAAAGAGAAGTGGTTTAAATATCATCCTCCTGTAGAAAGCAACATAGCCAAAACCAATCTAGTTGAGGAGAAAGTCATTGCTTTTAGTGATCCTGTTGTTCCTTGTGCTTACACTGAAAAACCACCATACCCTGCTAGGATAAAGGATTATTCTAAAGCTCCAACTGTGATACGTAGGGGTTACATTAGACCACTTGCACCCCGTGAAGAGATTAGAGTTGAACCTAGTGTTGCTATTATCAAAGATCTCTTAGCCGAAGACATAGATGGGCGTGTTATCAAATTCTGTGAGGACTCCGCTAGAATTCCTAAACCTCACGCGAAAGACAAACACAGACCTGTAGTTGGCCTGCCCGTTGTTTCTGTTAAGATAGGAGATCACTGTTACCATGGTTTATGTGATATGGGAGCTAGTGTTAGTGCAATACCACGTTCTCTATATGATGAAATCAAAGATGAGATTGCACCTACTGAGTTAGAACCCATTGATGTCACTATTACGCTAGCTAATAGAGACACTATCTGCCCTCTGGAATTGTGAGAGACGTAGAAGTCCTGTGTGGTAAGACGAAGTACCCTACTGATTTCCTCGTCCTTGGTATAGTAGAAGATAGCTTTTGTCCCATCATATTCGGTAGACCCTTTCTCAACACTGTCAATGCTCACATTGATTGCATTAAGTAGACAGTCACAGTAAGTTTCGAGGGTGTGTCTCATGAATTTAACTTCTCCAAGTTTGGAAGACAACCCCATGAAAGAGAGTCGTCTGGTAGAGATGAAATTATTGCTCTTGCCTCTATTGCCGTACCTCCTATGGATCCTTTAGATCAATATCTTCTTGAGCATGAAAATGATATGCATATGGAGGAGAGAGATGAGATAGATAAAATTGTCTTAGAACAATATCCTATTCTCAAGAATAATATGCGTGTTGAACTACTTGGGGGTCCTCCCCCACCAAAGGGTGATCCTGTGTTCGAGCTTAAACAGTTGCCTGATACTCTTAAGTATGCCTATCTTGTTGAGAAGGAGATATATCCTGTCATTATTAGTGCTCTCCTCTCAGAGCAGGAAGAGAAGAAGTTACTAAGGACTCTGAGGAAGCACCGCGCTACTATTGGATATACTCTTGATGATCTTAAGGGTATTAGTCCTACTCTATGTCAGCACAAGATTAAAACTGATCCTGACTTTAAACCAGTTGCTGATCATCAAAGGAGATTAAATCCTAAGATGAAAGAGGTCGTTAGAAAAGAAATATTAAAGCTTCTGGAAGCAGGAATCATTTATCATGTTGCTCATAGTGATTGGGTAAGTCCAGTACATTGCGTACCTAAGAAGGGAGGTATCACCGTCGTTCCTAATGATAAGGATGAACTAATCCCACAAAGGATTATTACCGGCTATAGGATGGTGATAGACTTCCGAAAACTGAACAAGGCATCCAGGAAAGATCATTATCCTTTGCCATTTATCGACCAAATGCTAGAAAGGCTATCAAAGCACACACACTTCTGCTTTCTAGACGGTTATTCAGGTTTCTCGCAAATACCTGTTGCACAATCTGATCAAGAGAAAACCGCTTTTACCTGCCCTTTCGGTACCTTTGCCTATAGACGTATGCCTTTTGGCTTATGCAATGCACTTGCCACCTTCCAAAGATGTATGATGGTTATATTCTCTCACTTTTGTGAAAAGATCGTCAAGGTTTTCATGGATGACTTCTCCGTTTATGGGTCTTCCTTTGATGATTGCCTCAGCAACCTTGATCGAGTCTTACAGAGATGCGAAGAAACCAACCTCGTCTTGAATTGGGAGAAGTGCCACTTATGGTTAATGAAGGTATCGTCTTAGGACACAAAATCTCTAAAAGAGACAATGAAGTTGATAAGGCTAAGGCTGATGCAATTGAGAAAATGCCTTGCTCCACAGATATCAGAGGTATACGAAGTTTCCTAGGTCATGCTGGTTTCTATAGAAGATTCATTAAAGACTTCTCTAAGATTTCTACGCCTCTTACCAACCTCTTGGAGAAGGATGTTCCTTTTGTTTTTGATGAGGATTGTGAGAAAGCCTTAAAAATACTTAAGAAGGCTTTGATAACCGCACCTATTGTTCAACCACCTGACTGGAACTTGCCCTCCGAAATCATGTGCAACGCTAGTGATTATGCTGTTCTAGGACAAAGAGTTGACAAGAAGTTGAATGTCATTCACTACGCTAGTAAAACTCTAGACAGTGCCCAAAGAAACTATGCCACTACGGAGAAGGGATTTTTATTAGTCATGTTTGCATGTGAAAAGTTCAGATCTTACATAGTTGACTCCAAAGTCACTATTCAATCTGATCATGCTGCTATTAAGTACCTCATGGAGAAGAAGGACGCTAAGCCTAGGCTGTTCAGATGGGTTCTCCTGCGACAGGAATTTGATTTGCACGACCGAAAGGGTGCTGATAACCCTGTAGTAGATAACTTGTCTAGGCTAGAGAATGTCCTTGATGACCCACTACCTATTGATGATAGATTTCCTAATGAGCAATTAAATGTCATCCGCACTTCACATAGTGCACCGTGGTATGCAGATTATGCAAACTATATCGTAGCCAAATACATACCACCCAGTTTCACCTATCAGCAAAAGAAGACATTCT